>NC_138371.1:7108055-7176120 GCF_054177405.1 Leptonychotes weddellii
CCCAGGGTCCTGGGATCAAGCCCCACATCGGGCTCCCCCCTGCTTCTCCCGCTCCCACTCCCCCTGCTTGTGTTCCTGCTCTCGTTGTCTCTCTGTCAAATAAATAAATAAAATCTTTAAAAAAAAAAAAAAGATACCACATTTAGCCAAAATACCTAAGTTATAAAGACTTGTAAGACCCTGTTTGGACAAGGATAAAAGTCAGCTAGAATTTTCTTACATTGCTGGTGAAGGCAAAAGTGATACAAACACTTTGGAAAACTGGCAAAATCTACTACTGTTGCTGATCATATGCATACTGTATAAGCCAGCTACTCCTCTCCTAGAAATGAGTGCAGAGTCTGCAAAAAGAAACCTATAAGAATGCGCATTGCAGCTTTGTTAACAAAAGCCCAAAACTGATAACTGACAACCTATATACCCATCAACAGAATAGACAAATATTGCTAGATACATACAATGGAATACTAGTCAGCAATTTAAAAAAAAAGTTACTGCTACATACATCATGGATGAATCTCACAAAAATAATGGATTAAAGAAAAAAGCCAGACTCCTACTATACATACTGTATGATTACATTTAAATGAAATTCACGACAAAACTGATTTATGGTAATAGAAGCCAGAAGAGTGGTTGTCGGGATGGGAGGATGCAGTGCCAATTGGGAAGCGGCATAGGGATGCTGGAAATGTTCTATATCTTGATTTGGGGGGTGGTGACAGAGGTGTATACATATATAAAAACAGTGCCCTTCCTGCATATATCATACCTCATTAACAAAAAAATTTCAAGATAAATTTTTTTAACAGAAAAAAAAAAAAAAACCCACCCATCCTTCAAATTCAAATGCCACCTCCTCCCTCAGTTTTGCCAGCTGGAATTAATCTTTCCATCAGAACCTCTGTGGCATTCAGATGACCTTTCCCTTATGACATTTATTGCAGCTCATCTTGAATCTCAGCAGTCTCCTTTCTTTCCTAACTAGATGGTTATCTTCCTGGTGGCTGTGACAATGCCTTTCACCCTTTACCGGAAACCTGAAAAGGCTCTTTGTTGAATTACAATGGAAGGAAATATTGGGTGGGTGCCTAGATGGGTGAAAGGGGGACGGGAAGAGGAAGGAAGGCCTAGGGAAAGAGATAGATGTCCAAGGAAACCTTAGCTTACACAATTTTACCTAGTTCCTAAAATCACAATAAATGTCATCTTAAGCAACAAACACAGAACAAATCAAACCACTAAGTCCTAAGTCCTTCCTAGACTGAAGATAAACACACATCACACTCCTTCCCTAACAGGAAATCCACCAAATGAATGCTTGCCTAACCTCTGGGTGTTTCAACCTAGATGGGGAAACTTCACCAAGGAGAATAATAATCACATAGCCATGTTGCTAAAAATATCGCCACCTTAGTGTGGTGTAAACAACGCAGACTGCGGGTCAGGAGACTTAGAGCCGAATTCTAACTCTGTCCCAAGTTGCTGTAACCGGTGGACAATCTCTTCACCTCTCTGGGCCTCAGTTCCCTCGTATGTAAAACAAGAGGAGTTGGGTTGGCAAATTCTCTTAATATCCCTTCCGGTATGGATATTCTGAGAATACAATCGATATCTTTCCCAGTCCAACGCAGGAGCACACCAGAAACCCCTGCAAAACAAGTAAAAGGCGCCCCAGACCAACAAACAAGCACGATTTGAAGGAGTCATTTTGTCATATTATCTTCCATGGTTTAATCAGTGTTTTGTTTGTTGTTTGCAGCCTTACCATGATTTGCAGGAGATTTCTGAGTTCCATGTAAACAGACGTTACCCCTCTCTGGGCTGTCATCCTCCTCTGAGAGTTAAGGGAGTCTTCCCGCACAGTTTCAAGTCTCCGAATTCAGAAACCCCAAAGCTGAAGGAGGGTTTATGAATTTGCGCACACTGCGCGGCACACTGGAGTCTAAGTTACAGAAGGACAGGGTGCAGGGAATGCTGGGATTTGTAGTCCCTGGGCCTCTTTGTTGCGTGCTGGGATCTGTGGTTCCCCCGGGCACTCCCCCTGGAATGCTGGGAAACGTAGTCCCTCTCACATCGCACAGTGCAACCCGCCGTCACCTCAGAGCCCTAGTGTGCCCTGCGGAGGGAGCAGGCCCCTCGAGCCTCTGCAGATTTGAAGCCAACCCTCCGCTGGGGCAAACTCTAGGCAACAAGACCTAAAGAAAAATTTGTCCTACGGGACTTCCCGGGGAGGGCCCTTCCCACTGACGCTCGTCGTCCCCCCGGCGAAGCCGCTAAGTGCTTCTATTGGCTGCTCAGGATGCTAATCGGCGAGGCGGGCTTTCCATTGGCTTTGGGGCGGGCGCTCCGAGACAAGGGGGAAGGAGAAGGGATCAGGAGCGGGAGCTGAGGGGAGGGAGAGGCCGGTCCGGGTCTGGCCGCGGCAGCTGCTCGCCCGAGGTCTCCAGGCCGGGCTGCGGCTCCGTCCTCCGTTCCTGGGCACCGTCTGCGAAGCTCCGCCGGGCCAGCGTGGGAGAGCCGCAGGCGGCGACCGCCGCATCATGTCAGCCAAGGACGAGCGGGCCAGGGAGATCCTGAGGGGCTTCAAACTGTATCCGCCCGGCAGCGGGGCGGGGCCGGGAGGACTTGGGAGGCGGCCGCTCGCTGAGGAGACGGGCCGGGGGGCGGGGGCCGGGCCAGGTGGGCAGCGGACGGGAGCTCGGCGGGAGGGGACGGAGGGAACGGCGTCCGGGGCCCCGGCGGGACCGGGCACTGGAGGCGGGGCAAGGGGCGTCCTGAGGGAGGACGGGGACGTTGTCGGGAGCCCCCGGAGCTGGAGGCGGAGGAGCCCCGAACGAAATTGGGCTGGGAGAAGCGCCGGGCGTCGGAAACGGGTATCGGGGAGGCAGGCTTGGGTCCGAGCCTCGGCCCGTACCCAGAGGCCGGGAAGGGGCTGCGGCCCGCAGGGAAGGACCGAGGGGGCGCGGTGAGCTGGCCTCGAAGCGCAGCAGCCTGTTTGGCGGGAAGCCCCCGGGGGAGCAAGAAAAAGTGACTCGGAGCGAGTGACCTTGTGTGGGACAAATGCAAATGCTTGTGCTAAACTCTCCCGGGTTCCCCCATCCCACCCCACCCCCGCCTTGTTTCTACAACTTCTCTGCCTCACTTGTGGCTCCTTCCAGGGCTGGAGCAGAGGAAGGTGGGCGAAGAGAAGCCCGGGATCGACCTCATCTTAACTCTGTCTTGGCCTTTTGAGGCATTGGATGGTGGCTGCTTCTTTCTCAGCTTTTGACTTTTCTGTCCAGCGAAGTGAGGACCCTAAAGTCGTGCGTGAGGTGCCTTGAGGTGTTTTGGTGTTGCACTGGGACTCCTGGCAAAGGTATCTGCTCGCTCGCGTTTGTGTGGTTAACGCGTAGACAAGGTGGAGCTGTCCAGCAATTATTTGATTACGTTGGGGAGACGGTAGGATTTAGCAGGAGAGAGAAATCATTGCCTCGGGCCTGTTGTGCCGCTTGTGCAACCTTCCCTCCTTAAAGTAGTGAGGAAGCCTCGTGTTTTAATGGAGTGTCGATCTGTAACCATAGGATGCGGATGAAAAAATGCAATCCTGGACATTCCAATTTCAGATTTTCCTGCTGACCCTTAATCTCTTTTTACATCCTGTGCGTACAATAGGGAACATTCTCAAATTATTCTCTCAGTGAAATTGTAGTCATCACTTTAGGTCTCCTCCCCTAAAGGAGATTTAGTGAAGCACTTTTCTCTGAGCTGCCTATGTGCTTTCACAATGCGCATTTCACCCCTGCAAATTTTAATGGCTTTGTCACCGTCAGAGACCAAGTTGGTAGTAAATTTTAGAACACAAAATGCAAAAAAGTTACGGGACGCTTTGGATGTACAAATGAAAAGTTTCAAATGGAAGCTGACCTGTTATGCTTTCGGGAAAACGGAAGGCATTATCACCTAGGCATAATGCCATTCCTTATAAACTTTCAGTACTTTTATGTAGTGAAGTTTAGTAACAGCCTCTTTTATAGCTCCATGTGCCTTTTGGTGTTTCTCTTCATAATGGCACTTGTAAGTAAATAGGGATGGCTGAAGTGTTAGAAAAGCTATGACATGGATTTATTTTTCCCTTAATAACTTACATTGTTACTAAACATGTATGCTGTAGACAGTAAAACAGGAGACTGGAGAATTGAGAGATTTCCGAAGCAACGTTTTTGTCTGATTGGATTTAACATACTCCTGAACACAAGAATGAATCTTTTTTTTTTTAAAGATTATATTTATTTATTTGACAGAAACAGAGATAGCAAGAGCAGGAACACAAGCAGGGGGAGTGGGAGAGGGAGAAGCAGGCTTCCCACCAAGCAGGGAGCCCAATGTGGGGCTCAATCCCAGGACCCTGGGATCATGACCTGAGCCGAAGGCAGACGCTTAACGACTGAGCCACCCAGGTGTCCCAAGAATGAATCTTTTTAATGGCTTTCAGACAAAGCCGAAAGGGAAAGTTTAACTTCTTACCTCAGTCTGGGCTCTTGAAGCTGTTAAAAAAGAGGCTAAGGGACAAATGTGGAAAAGAGTAGAAAGAACCTACATCAGCCCACTAGAAGGGCAGGTGAATTAACCAGTTCAGTGATGACGTTAGTGTGTTAAGAAACACACTTTTGGAGAAGGTTTGACCTGAGCTGATTAAATCTCAAGGGAAGCAGCCACATAAAAAAGTTAGCATGAGAGCAAGAGGATGCTCATCCTCTGGTAGCCCTTATTGACATCTGAGGATTAAGAGAGAAAGGGAAAGGAGTTCTAAAATTTGCTATCTTCGGGGAAAAAAACAATGTTTTAGTAAAACAAACTACCTATTGTCCACCTTTTTTATTGGGTAAATTGCTCTCTGAATTTTCATTGTATCTGTTTCTGTTAAGAGTTTTTTCTACCAAAAGAAAGCACCATTATATTCTCCTACCAACAATGTTGACAATGCTCATTTCCACATTGACTGTGTCTGCCTTTTATATTTTTGACAATTTAGACAAGTGACACCTTGTTTTAATTTGTATTTCCCTGGATACTGAGATCCCTGGACAGGTAATGGAGCATAGTGGTTAAGAGCGATTCTGGACTGTAGAGCTATACTATCCGTGTTGGAATCCCAGCCCTGTACTCTTGGTTGTGTGGCCCTGAACAGCTCCTTTAACCTCTGCCTCAATTTCCTCATCTGTAAATGAGGATAAAAGTAGTACTTATCTCATAGGGTTGTTGTGAAGATTGAATGAGTTGATAGCTGAAGCATTTAGAAACTAACACCTGTTGCCTAGTAAACATTATGTAGTAGCTCTTTTTTTTTTTAAGATTTTACTTATTTGTCAGAGAGAGGGAGAGTGCACAAGCAGGGGGAGGGGCAGGCAAAGGGAAAAGCAGACTCAATCCCAGGACCCTGGGATCATGACCTGAGCCAAGGGCAGACACTTAACTGACTGAGCCACCCAGGCGCCCCTGCATTTTGTGTCTTAAAGATTTATTTATTTGAGGGGCGCCTGGGTGGCTCAGTCGTTATGTGTCTGCCTTCGGCTCAGGTCACGATCCCAGGGTCCAGGGATCGAGCCCCGCATTGGGCTCCTTGCTTTGCGGGAAGCCTGCTTCTCCCTCTCCCACTCTCCCTGCTTGTGTTCCCTCTCTCGCTGTGTCTCTCTCTGTCAAATAAATAAATAAAATCTTTAAAAAAAAAAAAAAGATTGATTTATTTGAGTGAGAGAGAGAGTGTGTGTGCGCCATGCACTACACACACTAGCGCAGGCACAATCAAGAAAAATGGCGGAGGGAGAGGGCGAGAATCTCAAGCAGACTCCCGCTGATACGGAGCCCAACTCAGGGCTTGATCTCTCCACCTGGAGATCACGACCTGAACCGAAATCAAAAGTCCGATGCTTAACCAACTGAGCCCCCCAGGCACCCTTGCATTTTTGTGTCATAAGAAGACCTTCCTGACCTGGGGCAAGTCACTCAACTGTCTCTTTCCGTCTGTTTCTTTAATATTCAAACAGATAAAAATCAGAGTATCTACTTAATAGGTTTGCAGTACAGATTAAATTAATTGCTATAACTAAACAAACAAAACAAAACCTTTCTTATCCCAAGATTAAATATTCTGTTTTCATCTCTTTTTAATGTTTAGCTCTTTAATCCACCTGGAATGTTTTTACACAGATGATATGTGGTAGAAATCTAATTTCTTTGCTGTTTTAAAATGGTATTTAATTTTTCTATTACAAACTCCAGCCACCCAGAAATGACCTTTATTGATATTTTAATATAGCCTCCTGATGTAGCTAGTGTAATGTATTTGCTTTTATAAAAATTGAATCATAAGCATTATCTTGTAACTTACTTTTTTCTCTTAATAATAAATTTACCATGTTAATAATTTCCAAAGATTTTTACTTTTAATTGCTTTTCATGACATAAATTTGTCACAGTCCTCTTACACAAGTTTTCTAGTGTAGTCTGTATAATGCACTGTTCTGCCTCTTCAAACTGGTCTTCCTCAGTATAAATACAGTTGACTCTTTTTTTTTTTTTAAGATTTTATTTATTTATTTGTCAGAGAGAGACACAGCGAGAGAGGGAACACAAGCAGGGGGAGTGGCAGAGGGAGAAGCAGGCTTCCCGCCGAGCAGGGAGCCCGATGCGGGGCTCGATCCCAAGGACCCTGGGATCATGACCTGAGCCGAAGGCAGACGCTTAATGACTGAGCCACCCAGGCGCCCCAATACAGTTGACTCTTGAACAACACTGGTTTAAACCATGCGGTCCACTTACACAAGAATTTTTTCAATAACTACAGTATTGTAAATGTATTTTCTCTGTTTTATGATTTCTTAATAACATTTTTTTGTCTAACTTACTTTATTGTAAGAATATGGTATACAATACACAGAACAAATAAAATACATGTTAATTGACTTTATGTTATCAGTAAGGCTTCTAGTCAACAATAGGCTATTAGTAGATAAGTTTTGGAGGAGTCAAAAATTAGACACATTTTCAACTATGAGGATAGTGTGCCCCAACCTGTATATAACTTTATTAAATTAATATCAAGGGGCGCCTGGGTGGCTCAGTTGTTAAGCGTCTGCCTTGGGCTCAGGCCATGATCACAGGGTCCTGGGATAGAGCCCCGCATCAGGTTCCCTGCTCGGCAGGAAGCCTGCTTCTCCCTCCCCACTCCCCCTGTTTGTGTTCCCTCTCTCACTGTGTCTCTCTCTGTCAAATAAATAAAATCTTTAAAAAAATTTAATATCAAGATATTGACAGACTACCATAAGAAAGATTATGCTTTTATAATTTTATTATTTTTATTCTATATGGAATTTGCTTTGGTCTAAGGTATGAAGTAGTAATTTAATTTTTTCTTTGAAGATTAGCTAATTGCCCCTATTTACTTATAATCCAGAAGTTAATATAATATCTACAATATAAATGATTGCCTACAGGGGCACCTGACTGGCTTAGTTGGTGGAACATGCGGCTCTTGATCTTGGGATTGTGAGTTCGAGACCCACGTTGGGTGTAGAGATTACTTAAAAATAAAATCTTTAAGGGGCACCTAGGTGGCTTAGTCGGTTAGGAATCTGACTCTTGATTTTTTGGCTCAGGTCTTGATCTCAGGGTCATGAGATGAAGCCCCGTGTCAGGCTCTGCACTGGGCATGGAGCCTACTTAAGATTCTCCCTCTGCCTTTATCTTCTTCCCCTTTCTCTGCCTTTCTCTCTCTCTTTCTCTCTCTCTCCCCCTCTCTAAAATAAATAAGTAAATAAAGAAATAAGTAAAATCCTTTAAAAATAAAAAAATAAACAACTGCCTACAAATCAATAAAATAAATATTTAGGGTGGCTGGGTGGCTCATTCAGTTAGGTGTCTGCCTTAGGCTCAGGTCATGATCCCAGGGTCCTGTGATCAAGCCCTGTGTCTGACTCCCTGCTCAGTGAAGAGCCTCCTTCTCCCTCTGCCCCAGCCCCCTGCTTGTGTTCTCTCTCACTCTTGCTCGCTCTCACTCTATCTCAAATAAATAAAATCTTTAAAAAAAATAAAATAAATGTTTAACTCAAAATGGGCAAAGGATATGAACAAAGAGTTCACAAAAGAAAACTACAAATAGCCAATGAATAAGAGATGTTCCGCTTTAATAAGTCAACAGACTATCTCTTTTTTCCCAATTAATTGACAAAAATTTAAAAGGTTGACAATAGGGGCTCCTGGCTGGCTCAGTCAGTAAAGCATGCAACTCTTTTTTTTTTTTTTTTTTTAAGATTTTACTTACTTGAGAGAGAGGGTGCACAAGCTGAGCGAGGGACAAAGGGAGAAGGAGGAGCAGACTCCCTGCTGAGCAGATAGCTGGATACGGGCCTTGATCCCAGTATCCTGGGATCACAATCTGAGCTGAAGGCAGATGCAGACGCTTAACAGACTGAGCCACCCAGGCACCTGAGCATGCAACTCTTGATCTTGGGGTTGTGAGTTCCAGCCGCACATGGGGCATGGAGTCTACTATAAATAAATGAATGAATAATCAATCAATCAATAATATTCAGTATTGGCAACTGTTTGGAGGAAAGGGACACTTCACTTGCTGTGTGTGTATAGCTTTTATGGAGAAAGTTTACCTGTAACTGCAGCAGAGCATAGAGCAGTAGTTCAGTGGTTAGGAGTGTGGACTCTAGGGCGACTGGGTGGCTTAGTTGGTTAAGCGACTGCCTTTGGCTCAGGTCATGATCCCAGGGTCCTGGGATGGAGCCCCACATCAGGCTTCCTGCTCAGCGGGGAGCCTGCTTCTCCCTCTGCCTCTGCCGCCACTCCCCCTGCTTGTGCTCTCTCTCTGTCAAATAAATAAAATCTTTAAAAAAAAAAAAGAAAAGGGTGCCTGGGTGGCTCAGTTGGTTAAGCGACTGCCTTTGGCGAATCCCGCATCTGGCTCCCTGCTCAGCGGGAAGTCTGCTTCTCCCTCTGACCCTCCCCTCTCTCATGCTCTCTCTCATCTTCTCTCTCTCTCAAATAAATAAAATCTTAAAAAAAAAGAGTGTGGATTCTAGGTTAAGACACTGCCTCCACCGTTGTTACCTTAGAACATTCAAACTCTAAACCTCAGTATCCATATAATTTCCTCAGAGTGTTGTTAGAATTATATGAGACTGCATATAAAGCAATTAGTATAGGGCCTGGCATGTAGTAAGTAATAAATGTTAACTATATTATTATTTGTTTTATTAAAAATTATTAACATTATAACAGTAACTGGTGTTAATATTGCTGCAAAGCCAGTTTTTTTCTGAGATAAACCAGTGCCTTCTTGCTGTTACTCTTACTGAGAAACTAATATTTCTGTTTTGGCTCCTTGAAGAAATGATTTAATTAGTAAGCATTGATGTATGCCTAGTGTTTATCTTGTTTTCTGGGGACTAATTACATTTCAATTTATGACAGCTTAGCAGAAAAGGAACTAGTTTGACTCAGAAGGTTTCTGAAAATACCTTTCACTTGTGTTCTTGCATTCCATCTCCATAGTTTGGTCCTGGATCCCACATATCCTCTTTCTCATAGTACCTTGACCTTTGACTTTACTTCCAGTCAAAAATAGTTGGCTTTAAATCTTTTATTCATTTAGATTTCCTTATTAAAAATAGTGCACTGTTGAACTTTCATTGAATACCAGTATTCCCTAATAGATGCCTTGGCCAAGTGTTAAAAATGGGTTTGAGGTTTATGATTTTCTAAAATACAGTTTTGTTTATCAACTCAAGCTCTGGGGAAGCAATCAAAACACAGCACTCGTAAAGCCAGTGAACACTGTTGATCACAGATTGTCCAGTCATAAACTTCATGTAGATTGTGACTGGTGTTGTTTCCCAGGATGAGAAGTTGTTATTGTCACCCTGAATGGATTAAATGAAGTGATGTCCTATTGATCATGTGATTTAGGATTTTTAAATGGGTATTCCTGCTTCCACATTTTAGAAAAGAATTTGGAATATAAATAGATACAGTTTTCTTCAGATCTTCTAAATTTCTTTCAGGATTCTGTATATGGTTTATAGTGAAACATTATAGTAACTTCTGGAGAAATGGAACAGAACATGGTAAGACTCCCATGAAAAATTCTGGCTGTATTGTCACTATACTTGATATAGGGCTAGCAGTGGTGCTGAGGTTTGGCAGCTCTGGGTTCCTATTAAGCTTGACCTCACTTTGGCTCATGGCCTCCTTTGTCAGCACTCTGCATCCTCAAGTCCCCATGGTACAGGAGGACCTGACTTCTGAATGTACAGACCTATCCCTATTCCTGAGCTTTAGCATCATAGGAAGGTAGTTCAAAGGCCATCTTGACAAGTAATCTAAAGGTTCCAACCATTGCTTGAATAATTAAAACTCAGATTTTCAAGATTTTAAGAGTACCGTTCTTTTTTTTTTTTTGACGATGAGAATTTTGAAGCTGAGAGGAAAAACAAGTATATTTTCTTACAGTCCAATATCCGTAAAGAAGGTAACAGTCCAACATGTGAGGAACTTGTTTGGTCTACAATGAGGGGATTGCGGCTAAGTGCACCTGGTCCAGAGGAGAGGCACTGGAATCATGTCATACATACAATAGTCCAAGAATGGGAAGGTTTGACCTGAAGATGAAGAATTAAGCAAGGGACATGAGTGTTCTCTTCTAAAGTTTAAAAAACTGTTCTAAAGAGAAAGCATTAAATGTGTTCTTTGTGGCTCTCAGAGAAGGGTAGATGTTATAGGGGACAAAGTTTATTTAGCCCAGTTTCCAACAATTAGAGTTACCTGAAAGGAAAAAAAAAAGCATTTTCCAGAAAGTATTTTAAGCAGCAAATGGTTGTTCCTGTCCATCAAGAGTATTGCGGAGGGAAATTATGTGTGCATCAGATAAGGTGTTAGAGAGATAATCTCCAGAAGGACTCAAATCATTTTCCAACACTGCAATTCTTTGGTTTGGTGACAGTCATTCTTAATTAACAAGGATAGTTTTCAGCAAGTAATTCTATTCAGATATGTGCTACACCTAAAATAGGCAAAACATTTTTTGTAATTTGATATAATTAAAACAAGACATCATTTCCGTTCTGTTTTTCAGACAACTCTTTTCTTGGATACTCAGTATTGATGAAGTATTCTGTTTAGTGCATTGTGGATCCACTGATTCAGAGTCCTGGAGAGCAATTATTGTCTCTGAATTTAGATAAAGTCTAGAGAACTAAATAAATAACTCTAATATAAATAACACTTTAAATATAGCCACAAGGGCGCCTGGGTGGCTCAGTTGGTTAAGCCACTGCCTTCGGCTCAGGTCATGATCCTGGAGTCCCCGGATCGAGTCCCGCATCGGGCTCCCTGCTCAGCAGGGAGTCTGCTTCTCCCTCTGACCCTCCCCCTTCTCATGCTCTCTCTCTCTATCTCATTCTCTCTCTCAAATAAATAAATGAAATCTTTAAAAAATAAATAAATAAATAAATATAGCCACAAGAAGAAAGGGGGTGGCCTAATATCTGACATTCCTATAGTCTTTTTCAGTTTTTCAAAGCACTTTGATATATTATTACATTATCACAACAACTCTATATATTACTATCCTCACTTTATAAATGGGAAATTAAGGATTGAGAGGTTATCCCTGAGATAAAGGCAGAACCTTAAGGTTCTGACTACAGGAATGTCTTCTTGTGGCTATATTTAACGTGTTACAAAATGATAAACCGGTTTTCCTATCCAAAGAAGTTTTATTGTATAAGGGAGAGAGAAAGGGACCATAACAATCAGAACACACTGTGTTAAGTGCCTAAGTAGCATAAAGTGCTGTGGCATCTCAGAGGAAGATTGACTACTGCTGGAGGTGTTGTGGAAGACTTCAGAATTGTCATTGGAATAGGATCTTGAGAGATGAGTAGGTGTTGAGCAGCTTAATTTTTAAGATCCTGGAGAGTAACAGAGGAAGGAAAATGACATGAAACATGCAGGAAGAGAGTGCTTTGGAGGGGATTTGAGATCAAGAATGAGGAATGAAGGTCAAAAACAAGTCCTTGGAATTGCTGGAAATTGAATTCATTCACTGAATATTTGAGACTACTGAGAGTCCCATGATACCTTATAGGTCACTGGTGATCTTTTTGAGAGTAGTTGATACTTGAGGAAACAATTTAAGTATAATCTGCCAGGATTTGAAAATGGATAATAGATGTGGAAATTAAGTCCCCTTACTTTTTTTTTTTTTTAAGATTTTTTATTTATTTGTTTGACAGAGACAGATACAGCGAAAGAGGGAACACAAGCAGGGGAAGTGGGAGAGGGAGAAGCAGGCTTCCCGCTGAGCAGAGAGCCCGATGGGGGGCTCAATCCCAGGACCCTGGGATCATGACCTGAGCCGAAGGCAAATGCTTAACCGACTGAGCCACCCAGGTGTCCCAAGCAGGTAGATCTTTATTAAAGAATGGAAATCGGGGTGCCTGGGTGGCTCAGTCATTAAGCATCTGCCTTCGGCTCAGGTCATGGTCCCAGGGTCCTGGGATCGAGCCCCGCATCGGGCTCCCTGCTCAGCGGGAAGCCTGCTTCTCCCTCTCCCACTCCCCCTGCTTGTGTTCACTCTCTTGCTGTGCCTCTCCCTGTCAAATAAATAAATAAAATCTTTAAAAAAAAAAAAAAGAATGGAAATCAGCTGGGGTTTCTAGCTGGCTCAGTCAGTGGAGTGTGCAACTCTTAATCTTGGGGTCATGAGTTTGAGCCCCACATTGGGCGTAGAGATTACTTAATTTAAAAAAAAAAAAGAAGAATGGAAATCACTTATTTAAGCTGTCTGACTTTGTGCAACTTGCTTAACATCTGTAAAACAAGGAAAATGCTTGCTTTGTTTAACAGATGTTCTGAAATGTGAGTGAAATAGTATATGCCAACTCACTTTAAAAACCATAGCTCGGGAATCATGACCTTGTGGAAAGTATTTTCCATTAAGTAAGCTTTGCTTGAGGAATCATATGAAACTCAATCATCTTCAAAATCTATTACATTAAGAAACTTTTAAAATCGCTCAATGTCTTCATATTTACTTAAATAGCTATGTTTAAACATAATATTTCTTGATATTTACCATTTTAAATTCAAATATAATATTTCTATCCTAAAAAATAAATAAATAAATAATAAAAAAATAAAAACCATAGCTCTACAGGGGCACCTGGGTGGCTCAGTCAGTTGGGTGTCTGCCTTCGGCTACAGTCATGATCCCAGGGTTCCAGGATCAAGCCCCACTTTGGGCTTCCTGCTCAGCGGGGAGTCTGCTGCTGCTTCTGCCTCTCCCCCTTCTTGTGCGCTCCCTCGCTCGCTTACTCACTGTCTCTCAAATAAATAAAATCTTTAAACAACGACAAAAAAACCAGTAGCTCTGCAAATTCATTGTGCTTACTATAGCATTGTTTCAATTATTTATCTTTGTTTTAAAGTTCAGGGTTGCTTTCTCTTTTGCAAATCTGTAGGTTTCATGTTTCAGGGTATTGATAAAACCAGAGTCTTAGTGATTCTTTTTTACTCCAGCTAAGACATCTGAAGCCTTTTTTCACAATTCTGGGAAGTAGTGACTGTTGGAGTGATAGCAAAGGAAGCCCTCTACATGGCATATATATCCCACTTGAAAACCAAAATCGGGGTGCCTGGGTGGCTCAGTCATTAGGCATCTGCTTTCGGCTCAGGTCATGATCCCGGGGTCCTGGGATCGAGCCCCATATCGGGCCCCCTGCTCAGCGGGAAGCCTGCTTCTCCCTCTCTCACTCCCCCTGCTTGTGTTCCTTCTCTCGGTATGTCTCTGTCTGTCAAATAAATAAATAAAATGTTTTAAAAAAAAGAAAAGAAAACCAAAACCTTCTTCGGCTTTGTTTTTCTTTTTTTAAGAAGGTTCTAACTTGAGGAAGTTGATTTCCCTCTCAATACTGTAGCATTTTTCTGACCAGTTTCAGACACATAACTGAAGTAGAGTAATGGACCTGTGAGGGAAAAAAAGGTTTCATTTGACTTTGCTAGTGAGAAGAGTGTGTTATGTTTCAGACAGTGATCTTCTTCTCATTACTAAATTACTTGCCTCCACTGTTTCCCAGGCCAGTTTGAATTTTGATTGTATGCTTTCCAAGCACAGTGCCTTCGCCAGGGCCAGAGTATTATTTCACAGGGATATCACCAGTGATTACAGTGCTGCATATTATGTTTCAAGGATACTGAAACCTCAGTTTCTCAGGGATCCATTTATATTTTCTCACCTCGTCCCCCATAAATAGGAAAAATACCACAGGGAAAATCACTGGGGGGTTATTGGGTAGAGAAAGATGTGTAAACGTCCGTGAATTAGAATTGGTTCTCACGAATGTGAGGATACATACAGGATGCTCTGTATGACCAATGCTAGTTCAGAAAAAGCCTAGAAGGAGAATGAAGTGATATTTAATAATTAATGAAGATTTTGGGGCGCCTGGCTGGCTCAGTCGGTAGAGCACATGACTCTGGATCTCAGGGTTGTGAGTTCAAGCCCCATGTTGGGGGTAGAGATTACTTTAAAAATAAATTAATAAAAATTTTTAAAAAATAATGAAGGTAGGAGTAAGAAAAGGAAATGAGTTCAGAAAGTGAGCAAGGAGGAGAGAGTTTGAGAGGGGAGGGATCGTAAAGGCAGAGTGTTAAAAGAGAGCAAGAAGAAGAAAAAGAAAAGGCCACAACCCAAAACTGGGAAAGCAAAGCAAAGAAAGGCATTCCTTTAAAAAAAAAAGGAAAGAAAGGCAATCCTATGATGAAAATGCGTAGGATACCGCCAAATAGAGACTCCCTTTGTTTATTGCTGGTCATTACAGCTGCTTCCAATCCAGAGGGAATGAGAGAAGAGAGAGGTTTTTCTTCATGCCTGTGACCTTGGTGTTGAAGCTTTGCCTCATATTGCTCTGGTCTGCCATGGTAGACATTAGCATACATCAGTATGTGCTGAGTCAGCCACTTTGCCTGGAAATTCTACTTACCTTGAAATTCCTCAAACTATAGGTCATGAACCGCATGCCCATATATAATTTACAGGTACTCTGCCAAGTCATGAATTCAACTTAATATAGAACGGGCCTTTAAATTCTAATGTGTTTTTTTGTTGTTGTTTTTTGGTTTTTTGTGTTTTTTTTTTAAAGATTTTTTTTATTTATTTGTCAGAGAGAGAGACAGAGCACAAGCAGGGGGAGAGGCAGAGGCAGAGGGAGAAGCAGGCTCCCCGCTGAGCAAGGAGCCCGATGTGGGACTCGATCCCAGGACCCCGGGACCATGACTTGAGCCGAAGGCAGCCGCTTAACTGACTGAGCCACCCAGGCATCCATCTAATGTGTTTTTTACTTGCAATTTGGCCGACTGACTTAGCTGTTCTCCTTAGGGAGAATGGGGATTTTTGGTTGGTTGGTTTGCAGCTTCTTTTTGCTGAGCTCCAGTTCTAAGTTGCCCTTGCCACAGCCTTCTGAATCCTCAATGAGCACTTCTCCATGTTTGGCTCCTGGACACTCTTCAGTGGGCCTTGCTTTCTGGTTGCTCAGCCTGAGAGGGAGAATTCTAGTCAACCCGTCTGACTTGCTCTCTAATACTCATTGTGGTTCAACACACATTTGAGTGTCAGTTATGTGCAGAGCACTGAAAAAGGATAAATAATATTGTGCCAATGGAATTTGACTTGGAAATTTGACTTACATTCTGATAAGTACTTCAGTGTAAACCAGTCTACAGGTACGCTGAGGAGGGATCAGACAGCTTTGCCTCAGGGTGTATCAGAGACCACAATTAAGAGAGGAGGTTGACATAGCACTGTGGCTTTAAGGAGCATCCTTGAAGTAGGATGCATATTCTAGGCAGAGTAGATCGGAGCGTGCTAACCACTGAAGCACAAGAATGTATGGTCTTTGGGAAATGCAGTAACTAAACATGGCTGGAAGATAAGGTGCATCTAGGGGCTGGAGTGGGAGGTGATTCTGAAGAATGGAATGGATGGCAGAGACTAGACTCCATGTCTTTCTTCCTCCAACAAACCTTAATTTACCCTCTTGACTTCATTACCCCAGGCTTATAGCACTTGATTATACCTGCTGCCCTTCAGGTTGCCTTTTGAGTTGCCGTTCTTTATCAAATTGTCCTTTCTACTTGCTTGACATTACCTTCCTATCTCACCCTTCTCTGGTCTTCTTTTAATCTATTATTAACTCATGACCGCCCCTTTTTTTTAAATCAGCATGCCCCAAACCTGTTTACAAAGCTTGAACTTTTTATGTCCCTCAGAAATGTGTATGTCTGAAAATGGAAGGACTTTTTTATTAGACATTTGCATAGGATTATACTGAGACCATACTAAGACTAGAGGTCTTATCTTTCAATCTAGAAGAGTGCTCCTTGAACTGTCACTGGTAAAGATCCAGGTTTTTACTTCTAATCCTTCACAGACCAGTATTTTCACAAAATAAAATGAGTTAATAAAAAATAATAAATATGAGTTACTAGAAAAATGACATATGAAATAAAAGCCAAAAAGTTTTATTAGAATCCACAAATTACTCTGCTTAATTGCTATTAAAGTTTTTAAACACTTACCTTGTCACAAACTGGCCCCAGTGGTCAATGGATCACATTTTTGGCAGCACAGCTATAGAATCCTCAATACATCTTGTGCCTGATACACAGTAGAACTTCAGTGAATGAGATGGTTAGCGTGATTATACCAGAGAAAGGGAAAAATAACAGTGGCAGCTCTCTTTGGAGGCTTGGGGGTAAATGATAAAGGGAGAGAGTACTACAATAATATTACCCCCGCCCCCCATAAAACAGACTTTTTCTCATCACTCTCTCTGAACATCACTCCTTTGGCTCTGTAGTGAGCCAGATATATATATTAATAAATCATTTGTGTAGATTTCTGAGAAATGATAGTTCTGATTTTGCCGATTATGCAAAAGTTACTCAATGTCTGCAGAAAGATGTGAACCCATGTCTCTGAGCTAGCTTTCATGAGCAGATCTACAGTTTGCCTAGGATTGATTTCAAATCATAACCCCTGCTCTTCAAATCAAAGCATTTCTCCATGTCATAATATGGACCATACTGCCAAATGTCCCCTGCCTGAGATTTTCTTGTTTCCTTTGGTATCTTCTGAATAGGGTAAGAAGTCTTTTTATCAAAAACTTTATAACAAACAAATCAGCCTTCTATGTCAATGGACATAATTTTAGATTGCTTACAACACTGCAAATTTTCAGTTCTTCAAAGCAAATTGTAAGGTCTGGAATCCCCTTCAAACAAGTATCATTCAGAAGATAGAAAAGCAGGTCTACTTTTTAATATTCAGACACATAGCTGCAATCAAAGAATATCATTATTTTGAAATATTTAAACTCAAATAGTATTTGAATGTAACTTATAATAGGGAAGTTTTCTTATCATAAATACAATTGTGTTTCCCTTGTGGATCAGTATAGCATCAGTAACTTAGTACATCATCCTCATTCTCTGCTAACCATACTCCAGGAGAACATTGTTAGAAGGCCAAAAAGACCACTTCCATGGCATATTTGGGGATCTGGCTGCCTTTTTCACCCTCATGAGTTCCCTCAGCTCTTCTAGCTCTGGAGACCTGTTCTCACAAAGAACCCCAGACCTTGCAGCTGCCTGAAGCCACTCTTTCTAAGAGTACGTAGTGTGGACAGATCTCTGTCTGAACACTAGCTATGTTATTTACTAGCTGTGGGTTGCTGAGAAAGCTATTTAACTTCTGAGAGCACCACTATTTAATGTGGGTGTCAGTATTAAAGGAGATAAGATTGAAAAATTAAAATGAGCTCTTTCTACAGTGCTTGGTATATAAATTGAATGTAGGTACTCAAATAGCAGTTATTTTAACCTGCCTCTTTCTTTGAGGACTAGCTTTAAGCAGTGAATGTAGCCAGCTGCCAGATAAGGCCGGAAATACTGTTTACCTTTTCCCTGGCCTTACACTGTCAGCAATTACTAAGTTAAACAAGACTGTTAGGAAGCTAGCTCTGAGAAATGCAAAAGATTACTTTGTCTGCATTAGTAATGAACCACTGATTAAGAATTATTGACCTTTGGGCACTGGCTGGCTCAGTTAGAAGAGCACGTGACTCTTGATCTCCGGGTGGTGAGTTTGAGCCCTGTGTTGGGTGTAGAGATTACTTAAATTAATAAAACTTAAAAAAAAAAGAAAGAATGAATTATTGACCTTTTTGGCCATTGTTAGACTAATGCAGTGAGGTTTCCCGTAGCCTTTGGAGACTTTGTAGAAACTCAGAAGAGAGACCAGAACCTCAGTCTTAGACTGATCTGTTTTCCCAATCTTGACTAGACTAGATTGTCCGGCCACACACCTTAGCATTTGAATGTGGAAAAGACCAACCCTCAACTGCTACTAGTTCTGTTACCTGGACATTGTTGTGGCTCTATCAATTTTATATAGTTTGATGTGGTTCAATAATTTCTGGAAAGCTAGAAAATAGTGTCTCTAGTCATACAATGTGTCCTTTTTGTAAATATTATCTTTTACCCATCAAGGATATATAAAAGATCAAGAATCAGGGACCCCAAAAGTAGATGAATTATGACCTGTGGAACATGCTAACAGCATAATCTGAGCTGGCATTGTATGGCACCAAAGACATCTATATTCTGCAGTGTTTGGAAGTGGCTTTCTAGCCTCTTGTCCTGGAAGGACTGCTTGTCCTGTACCATGAGCTTAAGGATCATGACTTACTCATCTTCTGTCTCCCTGTCCTGAGTATAGTCTCTCCCTGGTACAAACTGGGCATGCAGGATAGCTGACTGTGTCATATAAATGTTAAGAGTATGAACATTAAATCAGGCAGTCAAGGTACTTGCCATCCCTAAACCAGATTCCTCATTCATGTAAGAACTCTAATAACAGCGCCTATTTCATAGCATTGTGAGGATTAATTTAGATATGGATAAAGCTCTTAGCCTAATATCTGGCATTCAGTACATGTTAGCCATTGTCGTTCTATAGTAAGTGCTAAATGTAAAGATCAGTGGTACTGTTGTGATTGCCTGTGTTTCTGCCAAAGATCCATACACTCAAGAGATGCGTAACATGTATTATCTGACAACAGAATCCTTTCCATTTCTTGGCAAAATCTTCCCCTCTAGTTTCTTCTGTTCATTTAAACAGAAATTTACTTAGAAATGGCCCATTTGAGGGGCGCCTGGGTGGCTCAGTCAGTTCAGTGTCTGACTTCAGCTCAGGTCATGATCCCAGGGTCCTAGGATCGAGTCCCATGTCAGGCTCCCTGCTCAGCTGGGAGCCTGCTTCTCCCACTGCCTGCCACTCCCCCTGCTTGTGTGCGCGCTCGCTCGCTCTCTCTTTCTGTCAAATAAATAAATAATATCTTTAAAAAAAAAAGAAATGGCCCATTTGATAAGGAATGCCTGATAAAGTGTACCAGCTGATGCATAAAATTGCTCCAGATAATTTTATAATGAAAGTCTTCATATTTTATTGTTTTTAGAAATTATTTTGGAAGAATAACAGTATGGTAGTGACATGAATATTTTTATATTAAGTATTTACTTTGTCATTCTAAAAAATATACTAAACATTTCTAATTTCCGTGGGAAGATCCTAGGGTGAAAAAGTTTTTCCCTTTTTTTTTTTTTTTTAATAGCTCTAGTGAAGTTTAGAGATTTGAAGAAGGGTGTTCCCAAGAAGCTGCAAAGAGACCCCATGTTTAAGCTTCTTAATGTTCCTTCTACAGACAAAGAGAAACATTTGGGCACATAGTCCACTGTTTGTTGTTGTTTCCTAAAGCACTGCCAAGGGAGACCTAATACTCTTGGGGTCTCTTCTTAGGTCCCCAGGAGGGAGTTGATGGAAGATGGTTATTAATCTACACCAACCTCAGTTTATTAGCTGTATTGGTTCCCAAACATGTTTTTGGCAGAGAAATAAACTCTGCAGCTCTCCTTATAGTGTTTCTCTAGCCCTTTCCAGCACTGCAACCAAGGGTTTTATTTTTTCCATAGGAATTTTATAGACATTTGATCTTTTTTTCTCACTGCTCACCTCTCTTCATCCCCCTGCTTGCTTGCACTCCTTTGTGCACACAAAATAGATAAGCTTCAGTGATTGTTTTTCCTCTGAAAAATGTGTTATTCCAAACTTTCTTTCAGTTCTCTAAAATCTTATTTCCTAGAAACATCTTTTAGCAACCAATGTCAATTCTTTGTTCATCTACTGTAGATCACCATTCCCTGTCTTGTATAGAATATGGGCTTCAATGTTTGTAAGTTGTGCTTTCCATTCTTAAAAGTGTTTTCTTTCCCAGAACCCTGAAGTTCAAAGTATGGTCCCTGGGCCAGTAGTCTTGGCATCACCTGGGGAGCTGGTTAGAAATGCAGAATCTCAGGTCCTACCCCAGACCTACTGAACTGGAATGTATATTTTAACAAGATCCCCAGGGGATATATATGCACATGAGATTTTAAGAAAGCACTACTATCAGTCATGATTTGTTCAAAGCGGGAAAAAACTCTGTCATGTAGTAGTTCTCAACCCTGGCTGTTCGGTGGAATCAGCTGAAGAACTTTGAAAAATGCCAACACCTGGACTCCCCATCTCCAGAAATTCTGATTTAATTGCTCTGGGGGTGGTCCCAGCACTGGGAGTTTTAAATGTTCCCCAGGTCGATTCTAATATGCATCCCAGGTTGAGAACTACTGTTGTTCATGAATCTTACAATTTTTCCTAGTTTTTTAGAATAGCATGTATATGTAAATCAGTGCAAGACTAATGACTAAAAACTATGGTTTTTATAATACATTTATTGGGAGGAAGTATATATGCCTAGAAAAAAATTGGAAATACATACACCAAAATATTAAGCAGTAATCTGTGGGTTATAGGGTATATAGCTCTTTCTTATTTTTTATCTTCTGTTTTTCAAACTTTCTGTAATGGCCATGAGTTCTTTTAGTAAAGAATCCTCATATGTGTATATATACTTTTTAATAAATATAATCATACTGTATATGTTTTGTAAACTGCTTTTTAATTTTTAAAAATTTTATACTGCTTTTCACATGTCATTATATAAGTATATTACAAATATTTTCTCATACCTTTAAATACCATTTACATAGGCTTTTATATTGTTTAAAGTGAATCCTGACCCAAGATAATGGACTTTTGCCTTAAAAGATATGTTTACAGGGGCACCTGGGTGGCTCAGTCGGTTAAGTCCCTGCCTCCAGCTCAGGTCATGATCTGAGGGTCCTGGGATAGAGCCCCGCATTGGGCTCCCTGCTCAGCGGGGAGTCTGCTTCTCCCTCTCCTTCTGCCCCCCACCAGCCGGTTCGTGCTTTCTCTCTCACTGTGTCTCTCTCAAATGAATAAATAAAATCTTTAAAAAAAATATGTTTACATACCGACTGTTGTCTTGAGAGACTAACTGTTTAACTCTTGCAAACCTTCAGTGTTTGGATGCTTTCCTTATCCCCAGAAGGGGAGGTGTTTACATGGAGGGGTCAAACTGCAGTTAGGTCAGACCTTCCCAGGAGCTTTTGCAGCTATTGTCAGTTGAGGACCAGCATTTTCTTGAGTTCTTAAACCTAATGCATAGAACTTGACTTCATTCTCACAGAATATGCTGCACCCTAGGGAATTATTTTTATTTTTGAGAGAGCACGTTGAGTGGGGCAGAGTGGATGGAGAGAGAGAATCTTAAGCAGGCTCCATGCCCAGGGTGGAGTCCAATGCAGAGCTCGATCACACAACTCTGAGATCATGACCTGAGTCGAAATCAAGAAGGACACTTAACCGACTGAGCCACCCAGGCGCACCCCCCAACCAGGGAATTCTTAATGATGTTTCGATTGTAACATATGTGTCCTGTTGGAGGGAATTATATTTCTTTTTTTTTTTAAGATTTTATTTATTTATTTGACAGAGAGAGACACAGCGAGAGAGGGAACACAAGCAGGGAGAGTGGGAGAGGGAGAAGCAGGCTTCCCGCCAAACAGGGAGCCCAATGCGGGGCTCAATCCCAGGACCCTGGGATTGTGACCTGAGCCGAGGTCAGACGCTTAACAACTGAGCCACCCAGGCGCCCCAGAGGGAATTATATTTCTAAACTTCCTCTTCAAATCCTTTAGTTGGAATTGTGCTTCAAGGCAATTAATATCCCTTACAGTTTGAATTTCCTCTTCATTAATATGTACACTGTGATATGGAAAGCTGGAAAATTCCTAGAGCAACATCTTGAAACCTCAGTGGTGTGGAGTTGTCCAAGCTATGTTGTAATCAAAGAAAAGCCAAGTACATCCTCTTGCCCAAACCTTGAGAATAAAAACCGGCTTTACGACTTCAAAACAGTGATCTGCCTCTAAAACTGTTCTGCCTTAACCCAGTCAAGATGCATTAGATGAGAAGAGAATAATTTTGCTAATGCTCTCTGCAAGAAAGGAGACACAGTCTGCAGTTGGGGAAACTCTCATAGATGCACAGTAGCTTGCTTTGCGGGAGAAAAGCTCTTATTGCCATCTTCTCTACCAGAATCTATATATAAAAGGTTCAGAAATGTGCAGTTTTTAGTTTCAGAGAAACAGGCTTAATATTTTATTCACAGAATTGAAGTTCTGGCTAGCAGAGCTTTTGAACTTAGCATTTCTTCTGAAGAGAAGGATTTGTAAGCACTTCACAATGTAAAGACTTCAGGAGCTATACCTGTTGCCTAAGGTCGTGACACTCTGTGTTCTTTTTTTTTTTTTTAAAGATTTTATTTATTTATATGACAGAGAGAGACATAGCGAGAGAGGGAACACAAGCAGGGGGAGTGGCAGAGGGAGAAGCAGGCTTCCCGCTGAGCAGGGAGCCCGATGTGGGACTCGATCCCAGGACCCTGGGATCATGACCTGAGCCGAAGGCAGATGCTTAACGACTGAGCCACCCAGGCGCCCCCTGTGTGTTCTTTAAAGTACTTAGTGTTTGGTCTGAGTTTTCCCCTTAACCTGAGATGGTGGCACACTATCAACCTTGGCTATCTTCTCTGAATATGCAAATCAGGAAGAGACAAGACACCTGGGTATAGCACAGTTCTGAAAGGTGATAAAGGATAGTGAGTGGGTATTCAGCTTTGGAAGCATGTTTTAGACACTGATATTTATCTTATCTCATAAGACCTGATCACAAGTAAGTTGAAGATGGTACTTTGTACAAGCCTCCATTATAGATAGTCCTTCTCACATTGCATTGCAATTATTCTTTTACCTGGTGGTTTTCCCTACCTGAAGGAGAGCTCCAGGGAACATATACAGGGATTATGTTTTATTAATCATAGTATATCCTAGCCCTGAGCCTAACACTCATAAATCTTCAGTAAATGTCAGACAGATGAAATGTCCGATTCAGTCTTGTTATAATCCAAAACTCTTCGGTCGTATTCAAATACGGGTTGACTTTTTTTCTTCTTTTTTTACCAGTTATAACTTGATCGTTACTTATGCCAGTAAGTGATTAACAACTATAAAGTAGATGACTATTCTGGACACTCTGGAGGGAAAATAGAGGAAAAATAACTATGAAACCTTTTATCTAAAATTATATCAGTATTGGGGATTTGGGGGCTGCTTGGCTGGCTCAATCAGTAAAGCGTACAACTCTTGTCTCGGGTTGTGGGTTTAAGCCCCATGTAGGGTGTAGAGATTACTTAAAAATAAAATCTCGGGGCACCTGGGTGGCTCAGTTGGTTAAGTGTCTACCTTCGGCTCAGGTCATGATCTTGGGGTCCTGGGATCAAGCCCCACCTCGGGCTCCTTGCTCAGCAGATAGTCTGCTCCTCCCTCTCTGTCTGCCCCTCTCCCCCTCTCATGCTCTCTCTCTCTCAAATAAATAAAATCTTTAAAAAAAATTTTAAAAATAGGGGCACCTGGTTGGCTCAGTCAGTTAAGCGTCTGCCCTCAGCTCAGGTCATGGTCCTGGGATCGAGTCCCACATTGGGCTCCTGGATCAGCAGGGGAGCCTGCTTCTCCCTCTCCCTCTGCCTTTCCCCCCTGCTTGTGCTCTCTCTCTTGCTCTCTTTCTCAAATAAATACATAAAATCTTTTTTAAAAAAAATTTTTTAAATAAAATATTTTTTTAAAAAATGGGGGATTCGAGGGCGCCTGGGTGGCTCAGTTGTTAAGCGTCTGCCTTCGGCTCAGGTCATGATCCCAGGGTCCTGGGATCGAGTCCCACATCGGGCTCCCTGCTCGGCAGGAAGCCTGCTTCTCCCTCTGCCACTCCCCCTGCTTGTGTTCCTGCTCTCGCTGTCTCTCTCTCTGTCAAATAAATAAAATCTTAAAAAAAAAAAAATGGGGGATTCGATTTTTTAGACCACATTTGTGTTCAGAATGAACATGTTATGGAGGACATGTATATATTTCAGTTCATCATGCGGCTTTAACTTTTTTTTTTTTTTAAGAGAGGAAGGAAGGGAGGGGGCAGTGAGAGAGGGAAAATCTCAAACAGGCTCCATGCCCAGCGCAGAGCCTGACATGGGGCTCAATCTCACAACCCTGAGATCATGACCTGAGCCGGAAGAAATCAAGAGTTAGACACTTAACCGACTGAGCCACCCAGGTGCCCCATGGTGCTTTAACCCTTAAATAAGATTTGAAAACACAAATTAAAAAAATATATATTTCTCTGGCCACTGATGTTAATATATTAAGTAAATTAGGGGCACCTGGGTGGCTCAGTCGCTTAAGCATCTGCCTTCGGTTCAGGTCATGATCCCAGCGTTCTGGGATCGAGCCCCGAATCGGGCTCCTTGCTCAGCGGGGAGCCTTCTTCTCCCTCTCCCTCTGCCTGCCTGCCTGCCTATTTATGATCTCTGTCTCTCTCTCTGTCAAGTAAATAAAATCTTTAAAATATATATATATATATATAAAGTAAATTGAATGGGTGAGACACATGTTTGATTTTTGGGTGTCTAGCAAAGTTATGCCTGAAACCATTATTTTGACTCCTTAAGCATTATATCTGCGGTAGTCAGCTTGGAATTTGTTCATCCTAACAGTTTTTTTGCTTTTTTTTTTAAGAAATGAAATCTATGAGGGGCGCCTGGGTGGCTCAGTCGTTAAGCGTCTGCCTTCGGCTCGGGTCATGATCCCAGGGTCCTGGGATCGAGCCCCACATCGGGCTCCCTGCTCTGCGGGAAGCCTGCTTCTCTCTCTCCCACTCCCCCGCTTGTGTTCCCTCTCTCGCTATGTCTCTCTCTGTCAAATAAATAAATAAAATCTTTAAAAAAAAAAAAAAGAAATCTATGATTGAGATTAGTGTATAATATGTATTATACTGTATGTTAAACTGTGTCTCAGTATATACCAAATTACTATTTAAAATGAGTTCTAAATACTATATGTAAGAGAAGATTCACCAAGAAAAAACCATAGTAAAAAAAAGGAATATTCTATGCAAAAGAGCAATTTCTTTATAAAGCTTAGAAGGTGGCTTATTAGTATAGGTAAGACCTGGGTTCTAGTGTATTTCCACCTCTCACTAGCTATGAGGCTTTAAGTCTGTTAATGCCTCTTAGGCTGTTTTTTAATCTTTAAAATGGGAATGACAATCTGCTTCGAGAGGGTCGTCTGAGATAATATGTGTAAAAGTGATTTATAAAGTTTTAAGGTGCTGTGCAAATGAATGATGGATTTCACTGATGGCCTTAGGTTTGATAGCCCAATTCTGTGTTTTTTTATTATTGCATAATAAATCATAGTAAGCTTATTAGAGCAATGACTTGGAAAACATGAGGGTGGCAGGTTTACTTGGGCATAAGAAATAACTACTATTAAGCTTTTCATATATATCTAGAGTCTATGTGCAGACCAGACTTTTTTTTTTTGTAATTTGTACAATAATACTACAAAGAAAGGTGGAACAGGTTATGTTGGACTCTCTATAGTTTTTCTTTTAATATTTTTCCAGTTTTATCGTAATTGACATGTAATATGCTTTTGCTTTTGCTTTTTTTTTTTTTCAGAATAGATCCAGACCAAGAATATATTTCCTCTTTGTGCTAGATCCTTCCCATTCCTACAGATCCCTTTTTCACATGCTTATCAAGTGTCTCTCTGAATCTTTTTTTTTTTTTAAAGATTTTATTTATTTGGGGCGCCTGGGTGACTCAGTCATTAAGCGTCTGCCTTCAGCTTGGGTCATGATCCCAGGGTCCTGGGATCGAGTCCTGCATCGGGCTCCCTGCTCAGCGGAGCTCCTACTTCTCCCTCTCCCACTCCCCCCTGCTTGTATTCCTTCTCTCGCTGTGTCTCTCTGTCAAATAAATAAATGCAATCTTTGAGAAAAAAAAGACTTTATTTATTTATTGAGACAGAGAGAGAGCACAAGCAGGGGGTAATGGCAGAGGGAGAGGGAGAAGCAGGCTCGCCACTGAGCAGGGAGCCAGACCTGGGGCTTGATCCCAGGACTCTGGGATCATGACCTGAGCTGAAGGCAGACTCCTAACTGACTGAGCCACCCAGGCAACCCAGGTCTCTCTGAATCTTTATTGGATTTTTGCTTTTGAAACATTTTATGGCCCTTTTATTAATTTTCTTTTTTTTCCTTTTATTAATTTTCAGGCTTTTCTTGATATCTCTATAATCCTTTAAAAAATAATTATATATATTATATATTATTGATGAACACTTGAGTTGTTTCCACTTTTTTTGGCTATTATGTATAATTCTGCCTTAAACATTCCACATACAAGTTTTTGTATGAACATACATTTTTACCTCCCTTGGGCATATACCTAGGAGTGTTATATCTGGGCTATATGGTAATTCTATGTTTAATTTTTTTTTTTTTTAAGATTTTATTTACTTATTTGACAGAGACACAGCGAGAGAGGGAACACAAGCAGGGAAAGTGGGAGAGGGAGAAGCAGGCTTCCCCCTGAGCAGGGAGCGCAATGTGGGACTCGATCCCAGGATCCTGGGATCATGACCTGAGCCGAAGGCAGACACTTAACCGACTGAGCCACCCAGGTGCCCTCTAAGTTTAATTTTTTGAGGAACTACCAGATCCTTTTCCAAAGTGGGTGTACCATTTTACATTTCCAGCAATGGTGTATGAGGGTTCCAATTTCACTATATCCTCATCAACACATGCTACTTTGTCTTTTTGAGAAGACCCCTCCTAGAGAGTATAAAGTGCTATCTCATTGTGGTTCTAATTTGCAATTCCCTGATAACTAATGATGTGGAGCATCTTTTTATGTGCTTATTGGCCATTTTTGGAAAAATGTCCAGATTCTTGCCCGTTTTCTTTTAAAGATTTTATTTATTTGAGAGAGGGCTGGCAGAGGAGCAGAGGGAGAAGGAGATAATCTCCAGCAGACTCCGTGCTGAGCACAGAGCCCAACACGGGGCTCGATCCCATGAACCTGAGATCATGACCTGGGCCAAAACCAAGAGTCAGATACTCAACCAACTGAGCCACCCAGGCGCCCTTTGCCCATGTTTTAATTGGGTTATTTATCTTATGATTGAGTTGTAGGAATTCTTTATATATTCTGGATACAACTCACTTATCAGATCTATGATTTGCAAATATTTTCTCCAATTCTGTAGGATGTCTATTTTCTTGATAGTATCCTTTGAAGCATAAATGTTTTTAATTTTGAGTAAGTCCAGTTTTTTGTTATTGTTGTCACTTGTGTTTCTAACAGTTTCATAATTTTAGCTCTTACATCTGGATCTATGACCCATTTTGAGTTCATTTTTATTTACATGAAGAGTTGGGGATCCAGTTGTAGGTATCTGTGGTCTCAGCACCATTTGTTGAAAATTTGTTTTTTTCTCCCATTAAATTGTCTTTGGCACCCTTATCAAATCTCAATTGACCATATATGTGAGGTTTATCTATGGATTCTCAATTCTATTGTATTGATCTGTATGTCTATCCTTATGCCAGTACCACAGTATCTTAATTACTATAGCTTATAGTAAGTTTTGAAGTCAGGAAGTATGACTTGCCCAGTTTTGTTCTCTTTCTCAGGATTATTTGGCTACTCTGAGACCCTTGATTTCTATATGAATTTTAGCATCAGTTTGTCAGTTTCCACCAAAAAAAAATAAAATAAAATAATCCAGCTGGGATTTTGATAAGGATTAAGTTGAATCTGTATTTGGGGAGTATTGCCTTCTTTTTTTTTTTTTTTTTTTTTTAGGCTCCACGCTGGGCTTAAACTCCCGAACCTGAGATCAAGACCTGAGCTGAGATCAAGTATCAGAAGCTTCACTGACTAAGCTACCCAGGCACCCCAGGCCCAGTACTGCCATCTTAACAGTATTAATTTGTGCCATCCATGGAATTCTATTTTGATCTGTAGGAAAGAATAACAAAAAGCACTGTAATGAAAGAAGTTCTTGCTTGTCCTCCCTCCACAAAAAGCCTTTTGGGAGAATCCCACAAGTGGATGGACAAAAGAAACCTCAGAACCATCAATCCCAGTCTCCCAACTCAGGGAGTTACATACACTGAGTCTTGGCGAATCAACAACCAGGGTTTCCAGAGGCTGACAGTGGGCCTGTCCCCTACTGATGGGGACACAGATTTTGTTCCTTCTGACCTGTAAAGTATCCCAGGTGGTCAGAGACAGAGCAGGGGGTGCATGTTTGTGTCCTAAGTAGATGAACCTGTTGTTTTTGTATCCTTTAAGCCTTTAACTTCCCTGGGCATGAGAAGATTGCTTTTTTGTTGTTGCCATTTTGTTTTATGGCTGTTAGTTTCTTTTGCTGGTCTGTTTTGGAGGAATTTTTTATCAGCCAAAACAGTTTTTGAGTTAGCAAGATAAAATTTGCAGGTTTAGCTTAGAGGCCATGCTTCTTCAGAGTGTGGAAATTATAGGCTCCTAAAGAGACCTAATATGTGATGATTCCACTGGAAATCAGTTTGTAAACATAATTACAATATCAGTTAATGGTTCATTTTTATGTTCCTTCAATTCTTACCCCCCTAAAGTCTACTTGTATGTAGTTGCACCCACATGTAATAGATCAGAGTGAAGAATATATACTGGTGGGGGGGCGCCTGGGTGGCCCAGTCGATAAGCGTCTGCCTTCGGCTCAGGTCATGATCCCGGAGTCCTGGGATCGAGCCCCGCATCGGGCTCCCTGTTTGGCGGGAAGCCTGCTTCTCCCTCTCCCACTCCCCCTGCTTGTGTTCCCTCTCTCGCTCTTTCAAATAAATAAATAAAATATTAAAAAAAAAAAAAAAGAATATATACTGGTGGGGTCTGTCCTTCCCATGCCCTTGACGGTTTTGTCTTTCTGATTCTTAAGACTCAGTCTTTTGAATGTTACCTTTGGGAAAAGTTGGCCCCTTCTGTACTCAGGAGGCTTGGCTCTATCTGTTAAGAGCCTCTCTTTTTTATCGTCAGAAAACTAAAAGTGGATAAAGGATGCCTTTTGCTGATGGAAACATGGTTTTTGTTCTTGATCCCTGATGGCATGATTTCTTTTTTTTTTTTAATTTTATTTATTTATTTGACACAGAGAGAGTGAGAGAGAGAGCATAAGCAGGGGGAGTGGCAGGCAGGCAGAGGGAGAGGCAGGCTCTGTGCTGAGCAAGGAGCCCGATGTGGGACTCGATCCCAGGACCCCGGGACCATGACCCGAGCCGAAGGCAGACGCTCAACGACTGAGCCCCCCAGGCGCCCGTGATGGCATGATTTCTGACTCTGGAAATGATCTTCCTCTCTTCTTATAACAAAACATGGATCTTTTAGTGTACTCTCTATCTGAAAGTCAAAGGGTAACGGCAGTCCCTGGAGGAAAGCACAGGCTCCGGCTGTTTGGGGAGTGATGTTGAAGCCAGATCTAGTGACAGCGCTCAGTTCTCCCTGGGGAAATCTCTAGGTAAGGGAAGAACGACAGAACTAGCTCATTAGAACTGCCCAGTGTTCATTCGTAGAAATCCTAGGCAATTTTCAATCTTAAAAATAAGTCAGTCAAGGGGCGCCTGGGTGGCTCAGTCAGTTAAGCGTCTGCCTTTGGCTCAGGTCACGATCCCAGGGTCCCGGGATCGAGCCCCCACATCGGGCTCCCTGCTGCGGGGAAAGCCTGCTTCTCCCTCCCCCACTCCCGCTGCTTGTGTTCCCTCTCTCGCTCTGTCTCTGTCAAATAAAGAAATAAAATCTTAAAAAAAAAAAAGTCAAAAAAATAACGTGCATCTTTATCCCAGTATTTGCTAGCTATTTCATATTAGGTAAGGTTTTTAATATCCCCAAAACTTCATTTTCCCATCCAGAAAGTGAAGTAATGGAGGTAATGATACCTAAACCATGGGGTTTTGTATCTGTAAAGTCTGTAATGCAGGGCTTGGCACACCAACTGTTAATGAGATGAAGTCTATAAAGTATAAGGAAACAAAACCTAAATATAAAAAAGCTTAAATGTAGGAGATAAAACAACAGTGCCCACAAGCTATTACCACCTAGTGAAACAGACTTTACACTCAGAGTTAAGAGTATCTTTTGACAATAATATTAATACTAATCTAGTGAGTATTTACTATGTTCTGGGCACTGTCCTACATTAATTCTTACTGAATCTTCACAAAAAATCATGTAAGTACTTACTACATTTTGGAGTTGAAGCAAACTAAGCCTTAACGGCACAGCCCTGGTTTTAACCTAGGCTGTGAGACTCCACACCTCTGCTTTAACCACATGCACACGATGGGAAGAGAGGGAGTGCTAGAGAAGTAAAACGGAAAGAAAAGGGGCTTTCAAGTGGGATATCAGGCTTAGGAAATCATGGAAGGTCTCATGGGATGGTGTCACATATAGGGATACATCAGTGATTGAACCAGTTGGCTAGAGCAGATGTTTTTTTAGGTGAACCGCAGACATCTCAGAGTTAGGGTGTTAGATGAGGGTGTGTCTACGCTTGATCCAATGACAGAAAGAAAGCACTGAAAGGTTTTGGAGCAGGGAGGGGACAGGATCCAAGTGATACTTTAGAAACAATAATCTGGCAATAGTGTGCAGATTGGGTTGAAAAAATGTGCAAATGCATTTCAGTGGAAGAAATAGCAGGGCTTGGTGACTGACTGGAAAGGAAAAATCGGTGTGGGGGTGGGGGGATTGGTTCATGAAGGTCAGTGCCCAGAGAGACCCCTCAGGCAATTTTGACACCAAAATAGTTTCGTCAAATTTGGAAACCTTGAGAATAAGCTATGAATGACTCCCTGACTCTGATTGCTGTAAACTTCCTGTACTTCCCAAAATGCAGTCTCTTCCAGGCCTCAGTCCCTTCTGGTTGTCTCATCCCTTTGCTTATACTCCCCATTTCTCCCCAACAGCGCCCTGTCAGAAAGCCCTTTTCCTTTCTAAACAAAATCCCCTCCTTCTGGAACTTTTCAAGGAGTCCTCCCTCCCGTTTGCCTGCCTCCCGAAACCTGAAAACCTGACCCTTCCCCACGGAAGTAGCTTTCTTGAGAGCACAGGGCAGGACAGCTCTTCCCCACCCACTCGGGGGCCAGGCTCAGTGGACCAGTTTGACAGGCGAAAATGTGCATTTCCCCCATGTTTTGGCTAGTGTTTTTTTGAAACATTTAATCTTTTTCTTATATAAATGCTCCTTGTATAGTAAAGACCCTGTCCCTTTGCTTGTCATGAATATTTTTCTGTTTTTTATTTGACTTTATTTATGATGGTTTTGAGGTATGGAAGGTGTTCTGGTTTTACTTTCAGAAACATTTTCAGGATTAATTAACTCAGGGAATACACAAGTACATTTTCCTTGTAAAAACTTAAAATAATTTGAATAAACTAGTCCCTTTTTACCTCTGTACCCAACCCTAGTCCTTTTTCTCTCCTACTGAAACCACTCAGGTTATAAACTGTTTCTGTGGAATTATATATACTTAGTTTTTTGTATGATTTCTTTTGTTTTTCTGCTCAGAGGCCTTCCTCATTCTTAGGTCATATAAATATTCACCTATATTTTCTTTATATCTAACTCTTGAGGCCAATTGGGTAAAAGTATCCCCTGCATTTCAAAAGTTCATGTTAGGCCACTTCACATTTACAAAAGACCTGCATTAGTACTTGTTCTCACTAACTGAAAGAAATCCAAAGGGGATTTTCACTTCTACAGAAAAAGGGGAAAAACAGCAATAGGGTTGAACATTTGTCTTGCAGTGAGTCCTTATGGAAGCAGCACGCACCCCCTGAGCAGTGAGCATAGTGCCGTCCAGCTCCCACCCTGGAAACTACACCCAGCCTCTCAGCGTCAAGCCACCATAGCTTTGAACTGTGTCTATGAGCATTTGTGCTTTATCTTGATTTATTTTGTCTATCTGTTAGCAAGATGTGCGCTAAGGTATCAGAAAAACCTAAGAAATGATTTTATAGGTGTAGAAACACTCAAAAATTTTTCCATAATAAATTAATGATAATTACTTCTTGGCTTTTTTGCCATTTCAGCTTACAAAAGTTTTCTTTCTTTCTTTTTTTTTTTTTCCCTAAAGATTTTATTTATTTATTTGGCAGAGAGAGAGAGCACAAGCAGGAGGAGTGGTAGGCAGAAGGAGAAGCAGACCCCCTGCTGAGCAAGGAGTCCAGTATGGGACTCAATCCCAAGACCCTGGATCATGACCTGAGCTGAAGGCAGATGCCTAACGGACTGAGCCACCCAGGCATCCCTCAGCTTACAAAAGTTTTTATAGGAACACTACTTTTGGATAGTGGGGGAAACCTGTATATTATAGTAAGCAGTGTGAGATAATTAACCATTTTTCTTCACTGGTTTGGAATTTAGCATATATAAAAGTCGGTATATGCTGGGGTCATAGCTAAGTTTTTTGGTATATCAATCTACCTATTTTTATGCTAGTACTAGACTAATTGTAGCTTGGAATATACTTTAGTGTACTTCCCACCACTACCACCTACATGTTCTACATTACCTTTTTTTTCCATCCTTGAGGTTCTTGAAGGGCGTTCCTAATAGCATCCTCCTTTACCAAACCTTTTCTCCTCCTCTCTAAAGTAAAAATCAGGGGCGCCTGGGTGGCTCCGTCAGTTAAGCATCTGCCTTTAGCTCAGATCATGATCTCAGGGTCCTGGGATCAAGCCCCATGTCGGGCTCCCTGCTGAGCAGGGAGTCTGCTTGTCCCTCTCCCTCTAACCCTCCCCTCTGCTCATGCTCTCTCTCTCTCAAATAAATAAGAACCTAAAAAAAAAAAAAGTGGTCAGATTAAAAAATAAAGTAAAAATCAGTTTTCTCTCTTGAATTCCTTGATTTTTATAAAGTTCCATTATTTTTCTAGCTACTCGGTTCAAAACCACCACCAGCTGTTTATAAGCCATCAGCTCTCCCCACAATGATTAACTTTTCTGTATCTTTCTCCCTCCCCTGAAACCTGTAATTCTCAGGCAGAGAAATAAAACCCCAAAGGAGGACAAGAAACTTCCTCCTCCTGGCCTTTTCTGTAGTTTCTCTTTAATTTCACTTGGACTATACTCCTGGCCTCTCTTTGCCTTTTTTCCCTATTGAAATTTTTGTTGGGGTGCCTGGGTGGCTCAGACAGCTGAGCATCTGCCTTAGGCTCAGGTCATGATCCTGGGGTCCTGGGATCAAGCCCCACATCGGGCTCCCTGGTGAGTAGGAGCCTGTTTCTCCCTCTCCCTCTGACTGCTGCTTCCCCTGCTTGTACACTCTCTCTCTCTGTCAGAAAGAAATTTTTGTTATACTACTGGAGTATCATTTACTCTGATATTACCAAGGGAAAAAAACTAAGTGATAAGGTTTAAACATAAGTAAAGTACAACAGCAATGGGATATCAAAGTCCATAAAGAAGAGCCCAGCCGTAAAGCCTTAAATGTTGTCTTAGAAACTAGTAATATGGATGTACATGTGGGTGTCTTCATCAGTTTTTTTATTCTTTTTTTTTTTTTAAATGTTTTATTTATTCATGAGAGTCAGAGAGAGAGAGAGAGGCAGCGGCAGAGGGAGAAGCAGGCTCCCCGCTGAGCAGGGAGCCCGATGCGGGACTCAATCCCAGGACCCTGGGATTGTGACCTGAGCCGAAGGCAGAGGCTTAACCATCTGAGCCACCCAGGCGCCCCAGTTTTTTTATTCTTAAACTTCATTTTGAGGGGCTCCTGGGTGGCTCAGTCAGTTAAGCGTCTGCCTTCAGCTCACCGTCCTGGGATCGAGCCCCGAGTCAGGCCTCCCTCTGCCTCTCCCCCTGCTTGTGCTCTCTCTATGTCAAATAAATAAATAAAATCTTAAAAAAAAAAAAAACAATTTCATTTTGAAATAATTTTAGCTTGTAGAACTTACAAAAATAGTACAGTAAGTTCCCCTGTATTCAATGATAATATCTTAATAACATCTAACATAGCTGTAGTACATGATCAAAACCAGGAAATGGACATTGGCGCAGTAACATTAACTGCTATTTACCTGGATAACATACATTCTAGAATTACCCTGAGAGTTCACTTGGCCATGCATGGAACAGTCATGGAACCAGCAACTTTTCAGCTTTCTTATTTACATTTGGGCTCAGTGATATATATTAAAAGAAATGAGAGGCTGAGCAAAGAAACAAAGGGTAGTAGGCTTTCTTGTCAAAGCCAGCTCTGCAGAATGTCCTTTGTTCCTCCTCTGATAGACATTTCCGTGTTCCCCATATAGCCAACCAGAAGTTTCATGGAAGAGCAGATTACTCATCCTGTTTGGTATGTTCTGTCTCCAGTTCTACCCTGTTTCCAGGGGAGGAGCCAGGAGTCAAGTTAGGCAGGTGAGGGACTCCATAGCCTCTGCTGTTGTTACAAGTCAAAAGCAAACCCTGTAGCCCTCCCCTGTGGCTTTGGACTGAGACAAAGGAAAATAATGTGACAGGAACAAATTGACAGGGACCACATCTGCCAGCAGTTACTAATATAGCACAGAATGTCAGGTTCTCTTGGTCAAACAAAGTTGGTGCTGCCACGGACGTTGTTTCCCATGGATAGTTTGGTCTTGACCCTTGCTTGAGGCACCATTGGAAGTGTATGCTTATCATAGAGTGTCATCAATATAAAGGACAGTGCTGTTTTCAGGTTCCTTGGCAAAAAAAAAAAAAAAAGAACAAATGCAAGTTGTTGAAGACATCAAGGGATTTTTGTTTGTTTTTTGAGCAGTCTTTTGTGGCAGGGAATGGTGTATTACAGTGGTGTGACAAATTAAGGTCTGGCTTTTTAGGGGACTTAGTATCTGAAATGTGATTATATCCAAGTGGAGTATAATCTTTACAAGTTGTTACCATCTGATAATGACTAGAATTCTTCCCCATCACAACAAAGACATGGATATACCCTGCCTTAAGATTACCGTAAACAAATTCACTTATAACTTTCAAATTGGGGCTGGGCGCCTGAGTGGCTCAGGCTTGAAATTGACTCTTGATTTAGGTTCAGGTCATGATCTCGGGTCTTGGGATCAAGCCCCCCAGGGAAGGCTCTGTGCTCAGCACGGAGTCTGCTTGAGATTCCCTCTCCCTCTTACCCTGTACCCCCCTCTCGTGTGCATGCATGCACTCTCAAAATAAATAAATTATTTTTTAAGAAACAACTCTCAAATTGGGGCTTTATTTTTTTTTTAAGATTTTATTATTTGAGAGAGAGAAAGAGAGCACCAGTGGAGGGGAGGGGCAGAGGGAGAGGGAGAAACAGACTCCCCACTGAGCAGGGACCCCGACAAGGGGCTTGATCCCCGGACCCCAGGATTATGACCTGAGTTGAAGGGAGACGCTTAACCAACTGAGCCACCCAGGCCCCCATCAAATTAGGGCTTTAAATGTTAATGGTATAGAAGATTTATTTCATTTGTAAGATAACTCATTCGGCATTTTTGAAACAGTAAATTCCTACAGAGCTTTTTAAATTGTTTAATTTCCTGGGGCGCGTGGGTGACTCGGTTAAGCATCTGCCTTTGGCTCAGGTCATGATCCCGAAGGGTCCTGGGATCGAGCCACACATCAGGCTCCCTGCTCAGTGGGAAGCCTGCTTCTCCCTCTCCCACTTCCCCTGCTTGTGTTCCCTCTCTCGCTGTGTCTCTCTCTGTCAAATAAATAAATAAAATATTTTTTAAAATAAATAAATAAATAAAAATAAACTTTAATTTACAAAAACAAAAACACCTTCATTTTCACCATTTTCTCTTTTTCTTTCTTTTTTCACCAACTGCTTGAAATTGCTAAAATTCACCTATATAAAAAGGCATTCTTTCTGTGTTCTTATATGAAGGCACCTCACAGACTTTTTTTTTTTTTAAGATTTTATTTATTTGACAGCACAAGCAGAGGGGGCAGCAGGCAGAGAGAGGGAGAAGCAGACTCCCCACTGAGCAGGGAGCCCGATGCAGGACTTGATCCCAGGACCCTGGGATCATGACCTGAACTGAAGGCAGACGTTTCACCGACTGAGCCACCCAGGTGCCCCGACATCTCACAGACTCTTGGACGTGGTACCTTTTTCTAGTTAAAAGTGTACACTCACATGACCAGCAAGCAGATATACTCATTTGTTTTTAAAAGCTACCAAATCTCCAAAAATAGTATGAAAATATAAAGAGACTCTGTTATTTATTTGGAATAATACCCATTTTAAAAAGATTCCTTCATCACATGTCAGCTATACTTCAGTAATAAAATTTTTTAAGATTTTATTTATTTATTTATTTGAGGGAGAGTGCGTGCCTGCAGGCAGAGGGAGAGAGAATCTCAAGTAGACTCCACATGGAGCCCAACGTGGGTCTTGATCTCTCAACCCCAAGATCACGACCAGAGCCACAACCTAGATTCAGACGCTCAACCAACTCAGCCACCCAGGCGCCCCTCAATAATAAAAAAAAAAAAAAAATTAAGATTTTATTTATTTGAGAGAGAGAGAGCACATGAGCAGGGGGAGGGACAGAAGGAAAAGCAGACTCCCTGCTGAGCAGGGAGCCTGATGTGGGGCTCGATCCCAGGACTCAGGGATCGTGACCTGAGCCGAAGGCAGACGTTTAACCGACTGAGCCACCCAGGCACCCCTGATTATTTTTTAAATATACTAAAAATAAGAACCAAGTCCTAGACAAGTAAGAACTGTACAATAACTCTAGGATACCTGTTAATAAGTTTGATGAGGAGATAACTTGAGCCTTACAAAGTAGAATAAAAATAAAATACTGATTAAGAAATTAGGGCACCTGGGTGGCTCAGTCGTTAAGCGGCTGCCTTCAGCTCAGGTCATGATCCCAGAGTCCTGGGATCGAGTCCCACATCGGGCTCCCTGCTCAGTGGGAAGCCTGCTTCTCCTTCTCCCACCTCCCCCTGCTTGTGTTCCTGCTCTCGCTGTCTCTGTCTCTGTCAAATAAATAAATAAAATCTTAAAAAAAAAAAAAAAAAATTAGTCCCCTTTTTGCCTTAATTCAAACATAATTCTAAAATGAAAAACTTTCCTAAGAAAATGTACCCTATAAAAAACTGTTATTGGAGAAAAACAAAACTGATAGTATCCTTATACAGAGTGCCACAAACCTAATAATCTGTAAACAGTTTCTCTATCATTTGTCCTTCCTAGCCCTATTACCCAAAAGAAAAAGAAAATCTTTTCTAAGTACTTTTTTACACTAGAAAGTTACTGATTGATGTGACTAAATTCCAGGAACTCATAGCCAAAGATTTCCCTGCTTTTACTGTCAACTCAGTGAGAGGAAACACCTCTGCCCTCAAGAAGCCCATAATCAGGCCGCCTGCTGATTGAGTCAGTTAGGCTTCCAACTCTTGATTTCAGCCCTCATGATCTCAGGGTCCTGGGATTGAGCCCCGCGTCAGGCTCTCTGCTCAGAGGGGAGCCTGCTTCTCCCTCTCCCTCTCCCTTTGTGCTCTCCCTCTGTCTCTCTCTCAAATAAATAAATAAAATCTTTAAATAAAAAAGATTTTGAGTGCATAAAACCAAAGTCAAACATTAATTAATACAACAAAGTTTTTGGTGACTTTTCCCTTATTGAAAGTTATGAGAAAGTTTAAGATAATATGTGCTTTTATTAGAGAATGTGAAGTAGCTCATAAGAAGTTACTTCTAGGGCGCCTGGGTGGCTCAGGTGGTTAAGCGACTGCCTTCGGCTCAGGTCATGATCCTGGAGTCCCGCATCGGGCTCCCTGCTCGGCAGGGAGTCTGCTTCTCCCTCTCACCTTCCTCCCTCTCACCTTCCTCCCTCTCATGCTCTCTGTCTCTCATTCTCTCTCAAAAAAAAAAAAAAAGTTACTTCTAGGGGCGCCTGGGTGGCTCAGTCGTTAAGCCTCTGCCTTCGGCTCAGGTCATGATCCCAGGGTCCTGGGATCGAGCCCCACATCAGGCTCCCTGCTCGGTGGGAAGCCTGCTTCTCCCTCTCCCATTCCGCCTGCTTGTGTTCCCTCTCTCACTGTGTCTCTCTCTGTCAAATAAATAAAATCTTTAAAAAAAAAAAAAAAAAGGAAGTTACTTCTATAAGGTTTTTTTTTGCTTTGTCTAATCCTGAGTGATTATGATCTTGTTATGACTGGGTGTATTTTAGGGAAATTTGCTTGGGTGGCATTGCTGTGCAGTTAGTACATCTGGGGTAGTTGTTAACCAGCCTCTGCCCATGATAATTTCTTTGTCTTTGTTACTGCCCTTTCCCTCCGTCATGGTTACATCCGTAAGGGTCCTGTAAGCTAAAGAAAAGTTTCTTCCCACCTCCTTTTATCAGCTTGTCTGGTGTGGCCTTGTGATCATAGCAAAAAGCAATTTAACTCTTTTGATTTTGCTGGCTGCTCTTGTGAGAGACTTCAAATGAGTGTCCAGTGTCCAAGCTGACCGGAGAGCATAGAGGTGTATGAGGGCATTAGTATCTTCCCTGTGTCTAGGTGAGAATAGGGAATAGGGAGGAGCATACAGCAGAAAGGGTGGCCAGAGAGATGTTGGAACCACAAGGTAAAGAACATAAAATGCTAAGCTAAGAAGTTAGGACTTTTCTCAGTGAAAATCTTTTGATGGGGCACCTGGGTGGTGCAGTCGGTTAAGCATCCAACTCTTGCTTTCCGCTCAGGTCATGATCTCAGAGTGGTGAGATCGAGCCCCACATCGGGCGCTGTGCTCAGCGCAGAGTCTGCTTGAGATTCTTTGTCAGCCCCTCCCACTCGTGTGTGTGCTTTCTCTCCCCTAAATAAATAAATCTTAAAAAAAAAAAAGAAAGAAAATCTTTTGAAAGTTTCTGAAGGGGAAGTAATGATATCATCCAGATTGTGTTTTAGGAGTGTTGCTCTAGTCACAGATTATATTATAGATTATATTATATAATCTGTATTAGATTATAAAGGCTAGATGAGTGGTACCTCAACTTTATTGCACATAAGAATTGCTTTTTAAAATGAGCATTCCCAAGGCGCTTGGCTGGCTCAGTCAGAAGAGCATGTGGCTCTTGATCCCATAACCCAGATGAATCCCTGAAACTTAATGGTAAGCATCTTAACTAGATATTTTTAGGCAGATTGTTTAGTGTTGAAATATTTTCATGTTAGAGATAAAAATTTAGGTATCAGAGCACAGTCATTTAATAATAAAACCAACAGGCCTGATACAAATAATTGAATAAAAAATCAATGGCAGAAGAGACAAATCTCCACTGCAAAATTCCAAATAATTCACATTCTTCCCTCATGGAGATGGAGCATAACTCCCCACCTGTTTGGGCTGTACAGTTACTTGCTTCCAAGAGTACAATATGGAAAGAAGGGGAAAAGAACATATTTCCAGTGGGGAAACATGTGACAAGCACCACCTCAGCTAGGTGATCAAGGTCAGCATCAACAGTGATAAAGCAGGTTGATGATACATAGCCTTGACATGATGGGATGAAAATGGCACTTCATCTCAATGGTCTTCCTCCTAAAAACTCACAACCCAGCCTAATCATGAGAAAAACATCAGACAAACCCCGATTGTCAGACACCCAGAAAATACTTGACTAGTACTGCTCAACACTGTCAAGGTCATCCAAAAAAACGAGGAAAATCTGAGAAACTCTCACAGCCCAGAGGAGCTTCAGGAGACATGATAACTAAATGTAAATGTGGGATCCTGGGACAGAAAAAGGACATTAAATTAAAACTGAACTGAAATCTGAACAAACTGCAGACTTTAGTTAGTGATAATGTATCAGTATTGGTTCATTAGTTGCGACAAATATAAGATGTCTATAATAGGGGTAACTAGTGTGAGGTATATGAGAACTCTACTATTATAACTATTCTGTAAATCTAAAAATTTACTTTTCAGATAACACTAGAACAGAATAACAATTGATAAACCAGTTCCCTTCCTGGTAAATTGTTAGAAATTGAAATAATATAGCTCTTCCATCCCTAGATTAGTAACCAGGATCTGAGTTAATATCATTAGAGAATTATCTCAGTATCACTGAGAATTATCCAGCTTGTGTATGAATTGTTTTGAAGGACATGAATAAATAAGTTCTTTGGTTTTATGTAGAAGAAATCTACAAAATTATCAGAATAATGCCCAAATATAAGGTCACCCTGAATATAAAGCAACCTCTTAACATTCCAATGAAAAAATATTTTTTTTTTTTAAAGATTTTATTTATTTATTTGAGACAGAGAGCATGAGAGGGAGGAGGGTCAGAGGGAGAAGCAGACTCCCTGCCGAGCAGGGAGCCCGATGCGGGACTCGATCCCGGGACTCCAGGATCATGACCTGAGCCGAAGGCAGTCGCTTAACCAACTGAGCCACCCAGGCGCCCCCGAAAAAATATTTTTAAAAAGGGATATGGGTGGAATAGACAATGTGTATTTTACCTACATATTTAAGACCATAAATTTATAAAATAATACATAAATTTAGAAATATTGTCCCCCTCCACTTGTCTGTCACTTTCTATGAAACAATATTGCCCAGATTTTTTACATGTCACTTTGATGTCAATACCTGGCACATAGTAGGTTGTCAATAAGCACTTACTGAATGAATGATAGTTTGAGATCAGGTACATGGAGAGACCTGGATCAGTCTGTGAGGACCTTTTGAAGGTCTTTGACCAGAAAAGTAACACCGCAAAGTTGAAGTGGTATTTAGCCTCTTCTCAGGGGAGATGGAGATGGCACAACCTGTCTGTTTAGGGGCGGCCAGGATGTAGCCAGGATTGGCATGGATGCACAGAAGGAGCCCCAGCTTCAGAGTCAGGCAAATCTGGATTCTGTAGACTGGGTGGTCCCAAGAGTCTCTCCGAGGAGGTGCCACCGAAGCCAGGATCTGGGAGTGTGAAGAGTAAGGGCAGGAGCACTCGGGCAGCATCATGCACAGAGACACTAGCGCGCTGAAGAAAGAGAAAGGCGGCCATTATGGCTGGAGCCTAGTGACTGGGCACCTTGCAAACTATGCTAAGGACTTGAGTTTTGTTTTCAAGTGCAAAGGAAAACCCGGGATTAGCATCCTAATTCACAGTTTTTATAAAACTACCTTCTGTGAGGAGAATGGATTGAAAGAGGAAGCAAGAATGGAAGCAAGGAGAGGCACTTGGGTAGCTCAGTTGGGTAAGCGTCCGACTCTTGATTTCGGCTCAGGTCATGATCTCAGGGTTGTGAGATCAAGCCTCGTGTCGGACTCCTCACTGAGCGTAGTGAGGGATTCTGTCCCTCTGCGCCTACCCCCTGCTCGCCCTCTCTGTTTCTAAAAAAAGACTGGAAGCGAGGAAAACCATCAGGATCCTAGGTAGGAGATGATAATGGATTCAAAACAACAACACTTTGCTTCTAAGTTTCTGAGCACCTTACATGAGCCAACTCATTTCAGTGTGCTGTTCCTTTAGCACCCTCTTTCATTCTCAAAAGTACTAGTTTGGATGATAAATTACAGGAAACTATGAATCAGCCAATTAACATTTTCATGGGAGCAGTCTTCCTACCCATCAATTTCAAACCATTCTATGAAAGCCACTAACCAGGACAACTCTATAAGATTCAAGCAGGAAAAACTGGAATCTGTCTCCGAACATCCTGAGCCTCTTCCTTTTTGTTCCCTTTCTGTTCTGGCCTGGTTCTCAGTTACATGTGAGCATTTTTGTTTCTTTCCCAGTATCTTTTTTTCCTTTCACTCCTCCCTTGTGTGTGCCTCTCTGTCTTCGTGTGTTCCATGTTTCTTTCCTCTTTCCTCTCTTTACCTTCCCCGTTCCTCCTCTCTACTCTGTCTTTTCCTCTCCACCAATCTCCCTTTGGTCTCTCCTCTCAACTGGCCAGTGAGGTCCTGCTGATTGGGTTTTGGAATATAGGTGAAGTTCACAGTGGGGTAAGGTCTGGAGCTGATGACCAAGAAAGAATTCTTGAGACATCTTTGATGCAGAAAGGTCGTTTGCTTTTAAATCACGGGGACAGGACCTGTGGGCAGAAAGAGCTGCTGCACCGGGGTTGTGAGGGGTGGCTGATTATATACTATGAGGTTGGGGGAGGTAAGGAAAAAGGGAGGTTTCAAAAGAACTTTCATATGCTAAAGACCTGCAAGATACCGGAGGCCTTGCCATTGTCAAGTTAAGTTTGTTTACCCCTCTAGTAAGGCATTAAAATTAACATAGTTGGGAACTTCCTGGAGGAGCATTACACTCTGTCCGCTTCAATTATCTGTCAATGGGCTATAGGTTATAAGGGCATTTAATTGTATCTACATTTCCTTCTAGAAGCTAGGCCATTGATAGAAATGCTTTGTTCTTGTAAATTGCTAAGACATTTGTAAACTGAGGGAGACTCAGGTCTTGCAGGATTGTGATCTCTACAAGTTAACTATTTGTTTTTCCTTTCTTTAGCTTTAGGGCAGCCAGGAGTGCCTGAGGAATGTCACATACATCCTATGGGGGGGGGGGGGTGTCAGCTTCTGCTTTGTCCTCAGCTTGCCTTCTGTTCCCTCATCACTGCCATGTACAGTGGATCTGTTCTGTTTATAAAAATGGAGGTTGTACTCATGCCAAAATGCTTCTAGATGATTGTCACTAAGTATTTTAAATTCTTTTATCCCAGTGCCTGCAGTCACATCTCAAGGAAATTTACCTCGTACCCCAACATCTGACTGGTTTCTTCCAGTCCCCAAGCCTTCACTTCCCACTCCACCACCACCTCCCTGCCGGCCTTCTCTACCTCAGGTCTGTCCCCAGCCCCCGCACTGGCCCAAAATCATACCAGGTCACAGCTATTTAAAACATAAGAGGACTTATGTAACCTTCTGTGTGGAGCCAAGTGACTCTCATTCTTCCATGTGTATCTTAGTTTACTTCCTTTTTTACCTTTCCTAAGGCTCGACACTCTACAAACTATTGATTTTTTTTTCTGGAGCTTATTGTTTTCAGGCTGAAGCTTATTTTTAACATGCTCTTACTTTTACATATGAGAGTGTGCTGGCTTGTCAGCCTCGTTCCAAATAAGAAGCTACCAGAACAGCTCTCCCAGCAGAGGCTTCCCATAGTAAAGGAGTGTTCTTTGTGCTCACCGTGGGTATAAATCACCCGGGAGCTTTTAAATGAGAAAAGACCTGGCTGACCCAGAAGGTGGTATTTATAAATAGTCCTTCAGCCCCCCTCCTTAAAGCTTGTACCTAATCCTCTCCTCTCTCAAGATTGGAAGTGACTTGACCTTTGAGTCTTAAAACTCAGGCTCTTTTTCTCTGAAAAAAATCTAGTTGACAAAAAGCTGCTAAAACAAAAATGTTTTCAGCCAGATGATGATCAGCCATTAAAGCTTCCCTTTCATTTCCAACATTTTTAGCGAAATATGCTTCCTCTTTTGAGGACCATCTTTTCTTGTGGTTATTTTAAGATACCTACCTTAGAGGCGCCTGGGTGGCTCAGTCGTTAAGCACCTGCCTTGGGCTCAGGTCATGATCCCAGAGCCCTGGGATCGAATCCCATATCAGGCTCCCTGTGCTCAATTGGGAGCCGCTTCTCCCTCTCCTGCTCCCCCTGCTTGTGCATGTGTTTGCTCTCTCGCGCTCTCTCTGTCAAATAAATAAAATCTTTAAAAATAAAAAAAAAAAAGATACCTACCTTAATAATTTTTATTTCTTTTTGCTGTTGTGCTGTCATGGATTTGTATTTTTATGATTTATAAAGCTGTTCCCAAATGGCTGCATCTTTGCCATGAATTAAGAGTGTTCCTTTTCACCCCTAACTTAGAGAACTTGGAGGGGCTCTAAGTAGACTCCATCCCAACATCATTTAATGGAGCTCTGTTTGTATTTCTCTAATTTTGTGGCATTTATTGAGAGTAAAATTTTACAGGTTTTGTTAGAATTATACAATGAAGCCCACGATAGAGACACTGATAGGTTTCCAGATTAAGGTACATGCTGGAAATGCCTAATTGTTGAACTGGCCAAAATATTTTTTTAAGTATAATTCCCAAAAAAGATAAGTCCTTAATCTGATTATAAAGAGAGGAGGCGCTTGTGTTAGGGAGATAAGCCATGTATTTTTAGCACCTTCTCTCCCTTGCTATAAAATCGAGGAATCTTAAATTCACTATCCACTAATTATCGGAGAGCACACTCTCATTTAAGACTTTTTTCTTTCTATCCTCTAATAGATTGACAAATTCTGGTGCCAGGCTTTTCTTTGCTGACCTGGGCCAGCAGTAGTAATGCTTTTTTTGGAAACTGCTAGATCCGATCTAGCTGTTGCTTTATGAAGGGAGCCCCTTTTCCGAGGCTTTTCTTGCAGTCGTTTTGCTAGAATGCCCCATTTGTATGTGAGCCTAAAACTTTAAGAGTAATTTTAGTTTTGTTGTTTAAGAAAATCTGGTGTCCAGTGTGGTTATATTGGCACCTAAGAGACTATTTGTAGAGAAAGAATGAAAAGTATGTACAGAGCAAGTTAAATGAGTACTGTGTCTTCTGAAAACCATGCACTTAAATGTCGAAGGCAATTCTGTTTAGGTCTGAGCTCAGAGTGGACTTGCCGGAGCAGTAGTATCTTCTGTTTCATTTCTCCAATTGGGGAAGCTTTATCTTCATATATGGAGCCCCCAGAATAGCTAAGCGTATTTGTAGTAATTGGAATTTTAATAGATGACCTGAGGGTACCTGGCTGACTCCGTTGGTAGAGCATGCAACTCTTGATTTTGGGTAGTGAGTTCAAGCCCCACGTTGGGCATAGAGCTTACTTAAAAAAAAAGGGGGGGGGCGCCTGGGTGGCTCAGTCGTTAAGCGTCTGCCTTCGGCTCAGGTCATGATCCCAGGGTCCTGGGATCGAGCCCCGCATCGAGCTCCCTGCTCAGCGGAAGCCTGCTTCTCCCTCTCCCACTCCCCCTGCTTGTGTTCCCTCTCTCGCTGTGTCTCTCTCTGTCAAATAAATAAATAAAATCTTTTAAAAAAAAATGTGATCTAAGCAAGTATGTATATATACTTTTGACTTGCTTTTTAATTTAGTTTAAAAAAAGTGGAATTTCAAAATATGAAGCAGAGAAGAGAAACCCACAAAGGTATATAAGAGCAGCAGTATTTGGGGATATAATGAGCACACTAGGAGACTGTTAAGATTGCACACAAGTTCCCCCTGCTTGTGTTCCCTTTCTCGCTGTGTCTCTCTCTGTCAAATAAATAAATAAAATCTTTCAAAAAAAAAGGGGGGGGGGGCGCCTGAGTGGCTCAGTCGTTAAGTGTCTGCCTTCGGCTCAGGTCATCATCCCAGGGTCCTGGGATCGAGCCCCACATCAGGCTCCCTGCTCTGCAGGAAACCTGCTTCTCCCTCTTCTACTCCCCCTGCTTGTGTTCCCTTTCTCGCTGTGTCCCTCTCTGTCAAATAAATAAATAAAATCTTTCAAAAAAAAAAGATTGCACACAAGGAGAGGAGAGAAACACAACCAACACAACTTCAAAGAAGTGGTAGGTTCGTGGCGGGGGGGGTGGTGGCTGGTGTACAGTGCACAAGCAGGTTGAGAGCACAGGAAGCTAGGGTAACCCTTGGTTATCTTCCCTGACTTTTCCTTAGTAGCCGCAAAACCGAGAAAGAATCTCTCCGGAGGGCTAACTGTACCATTAAAGGCATAGTGATGCTAATCAACCACGCTCTGGGTTCAACGCTGCAAGCTACCCAAACAATGGGAAAGCTTGCAGGCTCCCTGGGGTTTCAGAACTGACTGCAGCAATGGCCGCACAGCAGGAAACACATCTTGAAGACCTGTGGACTTTTCCTCCAGTCCTGGTACCCAGGCATCCAAGCCTAGGTCTTGTGCTTGCCCCCAGCTGCACCCGGCTCCGGAGAGAAGGATTTGGATCTTCTAGTTAGAGTAATGCCCGGCAGGCACTGTCTCCCACAGGGGCAACAGGGTGCTGTTGGGAAGAGGGTTTGGTTGCTAGACAGCAAAAAGAAAAAAAAAAAAAAAAGACCTGCAAACTGTATCAACTATTTATCTGAAGGTCCGTCTCTTTGTAAATATTAACCATCTTTCTCAGACTTAGCCTCCATGTATGGATAGTATTAATTTTTCTTTAATTATTTGTCCATTGTTTAAAAAAACCCTCAGGACTGTCTTTTTAAATTCAGTGTTTATATTTGTCAAAGTTGTGTGTGTACATTGCTCAGAGTCATAGTTCAACCTGGTTTTGAATGATGAGCCGTGTTCTGTATCCTCCCATTCATATTTTCTATTCCCCAGAGAAAACTATTTTCAATTTCTAACTGATTTATTTGCTATTTGTCTTCGTATTTCTGAATTGCACACTGTGGCTATTCTGTTTTAGGCATTGTTTATCGACTTCCCACTATGGAAAATGAGTTTTGTTCTTTCTCAACACTTGCTGCCTGACCACACATACATGCTCTTCTTCCCCTATCCTCCCAGGATAATGGTATTGGATCCATAGTCCGTGTTTTTATTATTATGACTATGTCAGCCCTGTTTGCAATGGTGCCATGTAGTAAGTATACTGTGACTACTTTTTTCTTCCAACACCACCTTTGATTTTTCCCAGATGTTAATTATTGTCTTGGTTTTTTATTCATTTACTTAGATTTTCTGTGCTTCTCACTAATGAACCCCCAAATGTACCCAAACTATAAATCTTTCCCATTTAAACACATCAGATATTCTATGAATTTCATCTTCTTAAAACCTCTCCCTAAGCATTCTGACCAGCTCTTGTCTGGGTCCTTGGCCGGTTGCCTTCCAGACCTGCTGAAGAGCTTTTACCCTGGGGTCTCCTTCACCTGTCTCTTGTTTTAGATCCATTGCTTCCTGGATCCAATGTCGTCTTCTTCCTTAGTCTTCCCTATCATTTTGAAGTAGCATATTATCATTAGTTTCTCGAGCAAGTAAATCTTTTTTTAGTTTTAGGAATTTCCCTGAGAATTTTAAAGGCACTGCTTCATTTTTTTCTATCCTCCAGAGTCCCTGTTGAAGTGTGATTCATTCTGATTTTTTTTTTCCCCACTCTGATTCTGACCTTTATGTGACAACTTGTTTTCCCTTTGGAAGCTTTGCTTTAACCTTGACGTTCTGCAAGTTCATAATGATGTGACTTAAGTACTTGCTAGATCCTTTCAGTCTGGGACAATTTTCTTGAATTAATTCATTGATGACTTCCTCTCCTTGGTTTTTCGGTTCTATCTTGAATTTCTGTTAGATTTTGGATCTCTTAGACTGATACCCAGTTTTTGTATCTTCACTCTCCTGTTTTCTATCCTTGTGGCTTTTTATTCTTCTTTCTGAAAGTGTTCCTCAACTTTGTCTTCCAAACCTTGCATTGAGTTGTTTGGTTCTGCTATCAAAATGTGTATTTTTCGGGGCACCTGGGTAGCTCAGTCATTAAGTGTCTGCCTTTGGCTCAGGTCATGATCCCAGGGTCCTGGGATCGAGCCCCGCATCGGCCTCCCTGCTCAGCAGGAAGCCTGCTTCTCCCTTTCCCACTTCCCCTGCTTGTGTTCCCTCTCTCGCTGTGTCTCTCTCTGTCAAATAAATAAATAAAATCTTTTTTAAAAAAATGCATCTTTTTCTAGCATTCTTTTTTGTTCTCTGAATGTTGTTTTTTTCTTTGCTATTGGTAATTCATTTATTGTATGATGAGCAATACAGAAACTAGAAAATATAACTACTTAAGTTGGCATTTTTATGGCAAAAAGAGATTATCAATTGACTAGCCTCAAAATTTGTAAACTTGAGCCAGAGAAAATCACCTAAAATATACAAAATTCAATTGTATATAATTCTTAGTGTCTGTAAGGGTTATGTTATCTCTGGCTGTTTTGTTTTTAATACTTCTTTTTTAAAAGTTTGTATCTTCCGGGGTGCCTGGGTGGCTCAGTCGGTTAAGCATCTACCTTCAGCTCAGGTCATGATCTCAGGGTCCTGGGATCGAGCCCCACCTTGGGCTCCTTGCTCAGCGGGGAGCCTGCTTCTCCCTCTGCCTGCCGCTCCCCCTGCTTGTGCTCCCTCGCCTCTCCCTCAAGTAAATAAATAAAATCTTAAAAAATAAAAAAAAGTTTGTAATTTCCTTTGTAGTCTCTTTTTTCTTCTAAGTTGCTTTTTTCTCTTTGTTTTGGTCTGTCTTTCATAGTAAATGCCCTCCTCGGTTTCTGGTGATCCTTGGCTAGTTTCTGATATTTAAGAGCAGGCCATTAAACAGGTACTTGAGATCTCTGGACTTGTGAGTAAAACTTATGGGATGTGATCCTCACTGTGGGGGTGGTCTGCATGAGTCACTCCTTGGGATACCTCTTTTATCTGTTTCTTTAGCTCTTTTATCTTGGCTACTCTGATTGTGTTGGAAATTTTTTATTTATTTATTTATTTTAAGATTTTATTTATTTATTTGAGAGAGAGAGAATGAGAGAGAAAGAACACATGAGAGGGGATAGGGTCAGAGGACGAAGCAGACTCCCTGCCGAGCAGGGAGCCCGATGCGGGACTCGATCCAGGGACTCCAGGATCATGACCTGAGCCGAAGGCAGTCGCTCAACCAACTGAGCCACCCAGGCGCCCTGTGTTGGAAATTTTTTAATTTTGCACTATTCATTTTCTCTTTCTTTCTTACAATTTTTAGATGTGTAGCCTTTGGTTCTCATGTTGTAGATAAAAATATCCCATACCCTGGGGGGGTGCCTGGCTGGTTCAGTCGGTTAAGAGTCGGCCTTGGGCTCAGGTCATAATCCCAGGATCCTGGGAAGGAGGAGCCCTGCGTTGGGCTCCCTGCTCAGCGGGGAGCCTGCTTCTGCTTGTCCCTCTGCCTCTGCCTGCCACTCCCCCTGCTTGTGCTCTGTCAAATAAATAAATAAAATCTTTAAAAAAAAATCTCTGCTGGGTCTCTGCTAAGATCTTCCTTTGGATGTCATTTCAACCCTCTTAAACCATCTTATTTGCACTTGGCAGATAGGCCAACTTGCTAAAAAGTAAACAGGAGTTGGTAGCAAATCTGAGCGCTAGAACACACCTAGAATACAAAGTGAGAGTCGCCTTCAGTGCATTATTTTCCTTAATATATTTGATCAGAAATTGGATGAACCTCCGGGATGCTGAAACAGGGAAGATACTGTGGCAAGGAACAGAAGACCTGTCAGTCCCTGGAGTGGAGCATGAAGGTACTCCCCAACCCTTTGTCTGCATAGGGCTCTGATGTTTCTGGAGCTGGGCCTAAGCATCAGGGAGCTAAATTAATGCAGACCCTAATGGGCAAACCCCTGAGGGCACAGCATGTGTTGTTGAGATTCCTAGTTCCTTTCCTACCTTTTTTTTCTCTCACTTCCCAAAACTCATTTTGTGCTGAAATTTTAGCATTAGAACATACCTAAAGATATAAACTAAGCTCTCAACATTTTTTTCCAAAAGAAAATTTGCATTTTTATCTCCCTGAATAAAAGAAAAACTAAGGGGTTAAAACCAACAGAACAGAGTAGAGAGGGTGCCCATTCAACCTTTTTCCTGATGAGAGCAGCTAGGGAAGGCCCTTAGATGCACTACCTCTGATGTTTCTTAAATATCTTTCAGGGAGGTGCCTGGGTGTCTCAGTTGGTTAAGTGTCTGCCTTTGGCTCCGGTCATGATCTCAGGGTCCTGGGATCGAGCCTCGCACCTCCGCATCCCTGCATCAAGCTCTCTGCTCAGCGGGAAGTCTACTTCACCCTCTCCCACTCCCTCTGTGCTCTCCCTCTCTCTCTCTCTGTCTCTCTCAAATATATAAAATTTTTTTTTAAAAAATAAGGATCTTTCAGTCAGATGCACTTGACCAGTTGGGGACCTCTGCCTTTAATTAAAAAGTGTAATTCTGTTACCAAGGCATTCTCTGAAATTTAACATAGATAATGTGTTCTTTAAATCAGCTCTAAGAAGCTCCCAGAAACTTGAAGCATCATAGTATGTGATTTTCATTGAGAATGGCTTCAATATTTCTTTTTCTTTACCAGCCCGTGTTCCCAAGAAAATCCTCAAGTGCAAGGCAGTGTCTCGAGAATTGAACTTCTCTTCAGCAGAGCAAATGGAAAAATTCCGCCTGGAACAGAAAGTTTACTTCAAAGGGCAATGCCTAGAAGGTATTCTGTGGCCTACTGCTGGAAGCCACAGTTAGAGTGACAGGGAAAAAAGGCAGGACCCACTGAACTAAAAGCACTGCTTTGGTAACGTTCACTTTGCAACTAAGATTGTGATGGGATCCCTACACCCTGAGAGACTGGGGGCCCCGGGAAAAACAAACAAAAACGAAGCTGCCAATGACAAGGGCCTTCGAGCCCAACAAAAGGGTTTCTGACCCTGGTGGGCCTGGGCTGGCGCCTGCTTTATCACTGACAAATTGTAACGTGGTCACGAGGAAGCTGCCGATGAGGGCCTGGTACGGTGCTCTCTGTCTCCTGCGGATCGGACTGGCAAGGCCGCTCTGCATTGAGTTTCCACCGTGAACTGTAAGAGGGCACATATGCGTCTCACAGCTGAAATTCCAAGTGAAAGGCCTATTCTGTTCTTCTGTTTATCATGTACACATAGCCTACTTCTGAGAAAACATTGCTTATACTATATCCGCCCACTGGTCCTCATCCTTTAGACCCTAGAGCACAGGGAGTAAGCCTCTGGTGTAGTCCAGAGGACAGCCCGAGGGGCCTTCTGTGACCCTTCCCATGCCTCTGACCCGGGAGGTTTCTGATGGCTTCATGTGTGGTTCTTGGGGTAAGAAGAGGCTCACTCTAAAGGGGCAGGGGGTGGACGAGGAGCTCTGAGACTGGGGTGCCCGCTCACTAGCTTTTCCTTCTTCCTGCAGAGTGGTTCTTCGAGTTTGGCTTTGTGATCCCGAACTCCACAAACACCTGGCAGTCCCTGATAGAGGCAGCGCCCGAGTCCCAGATGATGCCTGCCAGCGTGCTAACGTGAGTGAGCAGACCACAGGCATTGTGGAGTGTGTCTCGAAGCAGGCATTCCAGGCGGGGGGACTTGTGGTCCTGTTTAGCGGGCCACCCAGGTTGAAAATAAGGGTAAAGAGTATCCAGGGGTATTTGAGTTTATAGGTTACTGACTTCTGTCACATGAAAAAGACAGTGTGTGATCGAATGGAAAAAAATTTAAAACTTTAGATTAGACTTTTAGACTAAATTCCTGATTAACCCTGACTTGCTGTGCAATCTTGGACAATGTGTACCTCTTTGGCCTTATTTTTCCCCTCTCTAAACATAGAATTAATAATTCTGTCTCACAGAGGTGGAGTGAGGCTGAAACGAGATGATATGGGAGGAAACTGGCCGGTACTCTATATTAAATCTAGGCTAATTTGCTCACTTTCCTGACTACCAAACTTCTGATACTCTGTACTTTTCTCGAATGGCCTTTGATGGAATCTGACAAAGTTCTAATTTTGTTTTAGAGGATAATGTTTGGTTATAGTTTTTCAGAGACTAGCTTACCATTTTAATAGTTATGCTTCCTGCTCAAAGAATAATTAGTTTGTCCTTTATCCAAAAACCCTGTCAGTAATGGCCCACCAACCATTTTCTCTTGGGAAAAGGTATTAGACTTTTAAAGGTTTTAGTAATAGTGTCTACTAATGAGTTTTTCACACAGATAATTGTGTAATATTGGATTGTCCCTTTAAACAGATCCTTGGTGAAAGCCACACTGAATATAAATAGAGGTTATTTACTTTATAAGTCTTTAATAGATGTTTAATTATAACAGTAGGTATTTTTATATTCCAATAGCCAATTCAATCTTGAGTTTCTTATGTACCTATTTTATAATTAATTACCAACAAAAATATATCTGCTGGCTATTAATTACCCTAGGAAAGTACAGGGTAGTATATAGAAGGGCATTCTTTATATTTTATTAACCCCCATTGACTTCTCCTTGGCCAGGCCCAGTTTGTTTCAGGTACTAAAACCAGTAAGTCTGTGATGATGTATTTAGGTTTTTTAAGTCATATTTTACTTTTTGGAACCCAAAAGCGGCACTTCTATTGCCCTTAACTTGGTTCAAGAGTGGTTTGGTTTGGAAACACTGAGATATCCACCTTAAGAAAAATGAAATTCCACTGTATGCAATACAGGTGTGCCATTTGGGGTTCTTTGGCTACAAGCCATAGAAATGACTCCAGCTGATATGACAGCTGAAGGGGGGTGGGGAGGGGAGGCACCGAGACCCAGGCAGCTTGAAAGATACAGATGGCAGGAATCCATGGATGATTTCCTTCAGGAGCAGCCTTAGGAAGCATCCTGCTCCGGGGAGAGAGTCTGATTGGCCCAAATTATGTCCTGTGCCCACCCCTTTGCCAGGTGAAGGAGGGGCTACTTGACTGACCCGTGGACTGGAGATGGGGTGGGTCCCCAAGAGAAGAGCAGAGTGCTATTACCCAAAGTGGTGAAAATAGATGCAGGAAAGGCCAACCCACAGCTGTCTACCAGAGTAGGTGTTGTAGGGAAAGATACCACCCCTAAGGCCTGCAGGTTTCCATGTGTATCAAAAAGTCAGTCATATTTAAAAAAAAAAAAAAAAAAAAGTCGTACTTATAAGGACCCCTATGTGCAGAGCCCTCTGCTAAGGGCTTTACATATATCAGGGATTAATAGCAAGGATTAAGACATGCTCTTTCTTCTGTTCTCTGAATTTGAGGAGAAAAAAATCGAATCACAAAGTTAAATGAACCCCATTTGGACATAGACTTCAGTGTCCCCAGGCCAAGGTGGGTGCATGTCCCCGGGCCCAGCAGACCCAGACGGAAACCACTTTGTGGAAATGAAATCTGTTGCCTAACACACTCACTCTTTTGCCCTCTCTTCTTACTTATAGTGGGAATGTTATCATAGAGACAAAGTTTTTTGACGACGATCTTCTTGTAAGCACATCCAGAGTGAGACTTTTCTACGTTTGAGAGAAGAATGTGTGTGCATTTGAAGAATTTGGGTTTTTTGGAGGAAAGGAGGAAACTGTTTACTTTTTTCCTCCACACATTTGGTTTTTGACACTTCCACCCCTAATTCCCTGTACGGCAGAACCCACCTGCGGCCACCAGGGGACCAGTTCTGTGTAGGTAACCAGATGGCTGTTAACTCCGAGCCGCCATCTTCCACTGACCAGACTCAACTCCCAACCCCAGACCAGGGCAGAGGGTGAGCCTTGACTCCTTCCCAGGGTGACACGGGACAGACGCTTACCACAAGAGCCACTGCTGTTCCCGCCCCCGCCCTGCCTCCTCCTTGGGCCCTGCAGGCAACACATCTTCCTTTGGCCCCTGGTTTTGGAAAAATTCATATTCCTGACCTATGTTTAGTTTTTTTCCTACCATTTCTATTTCATACATTCTCATACATTTAACTTGTAAAATAGACTGTGATATTATTATTACGTAATGAATTAAAACATATGAATTAAAATATTCCTACAGTCTTTAGCATGGCACTGCTTTCATCTCTACTTTTTCTGGAACACGAACCCAGCCCCATGATGTGAAGACATTTATCAGACCATAGGATCACGACTGTATTTTACTCCAGAGATCGACTGATCTTGCGTTCCCGATGCTTCAGTTGCTGCTTTCCGAGAACGTACAACGTACCCAAACAAGACCCATGACCTTAACGTTTGTGTTTGAGACATGATATGTAGTGGTTCTCTTCTGCAGCATAGATGCTCCCTTTGTTTGTTTGTTGTCGCTTTTAACTTTCCTCATACCTTTATGATGTACCTTTGCTAAAGAGGTTTCCAGAAAGGGTAGAAGTTCCAAGCTGGCAGAGTAGAGACTCTTCTATTCTTACGTGAGAGGACAGAAGTTCCAGAATGGAGAAAAGATCTCCCCGAAGTCACGTGGAGAACGATGGGAATGCATCTGGGATGGGGTGGGTGCTGGGAGGCCTTAAAACCCAGGCAGAGGAAGCCAGCGTGGGAGACAGTGATGGTAGCTGGGTGCCCACAAGTCTGACATGACAGAGAAGGGTTCTTTTTTAGGAACTTAACCCTGAGCTACCAGCAGCCTTCGCTGTTCTTTATACAATACCAGCAATTAAAGGGCTTCCAGTTGGCACAGTAGTAAGGGTCTGAGGCCACAGGGGACGAGAATACACCCAGAGATGGGCCCTCTCTGGCATAGCCCCTGCTCACATATTCCTCCTCTGCTTCTGTCCGTTACCAAAGGGTCTGCCTGCGTCTGTGGATGGGGAGGGGAAGGACATTTTTAGAGGACTATCACCCCTTATCACTCCTTGTTTCGTGATAAAATGACCAACACCGCCTGAGCATATGCATTGCCTGAAGAGATGGTGAGCATCTAAGAATGACTGGCTATCGTTCTTTTTTTCCTCAGAGCAGTTGGCAAAGAAGTGTGTCCCTGAGAGTTCTGGCTGGGTGAGTAAGTGGAGAAGGGCAGTGAAGGAGGCTCTAAGCAGCGAGAGAAGCTTCCCTGGGACGGCCTCTCTCCACTGTGAGGTGTCCAGTTCCCACCATCTTTCAGTGATAATTCCATTCCTCACGTGAGGGCTCTTGTCTTCAAAAGCTAGTTTTTAAATACCAAGATTGGATGAAAAAACAAAGTTAAAACGAATCCACATTTCCTTTTGCTTTCTGGAAATGCCATCTCTTCTCTCAGAGTGAACTCACCCCCTTTCCCTGAACTACGTCTGTCCCCAGAATTCCAGCAGGGAAGGCCAAAAAAGTGTGCTCGGGGGACAGTGTGAGTGAGAGGTTCTGAGCTGTGCGGGAGGGACTGGAGCTGGCCGGGAGGATGGCTGCAGCTATGGTGGGAGGAGGAAGAGGGGAGGGGTACGGGCAGGGGTGAGCACAAGCAAAAGGAGAGGCCACAAGAGCTGTGGGGACAAGGGTCCTTACAGGTCAGAGTCAGCCGGTAGAGTGGGTGCAGGTCTAAAGGCCTGAGGAGCTGGGGGTTTTGTGGATACATCGAAGGCCACAGAATGTTACGAAGGAGAGGCATGCAGCCTAGGCCTGGCATGTTTGCAGGCACCTGCCCCACCCCGAGATCCGGATTCAGTAGGTGTGGGGCCCAGAAATCGCCCCGGTGATTCTGATGCAGGTGGTCTGTGGACCATACTCTGGGAAATGCTGGGCGAGGCTGTAAGTGAGTGTTAGAGATGGATATACGTACACAGGTAGCTTCAAGGGAAACTGAAGTGGCGTGCCAGGGCTTCAGCAATGAGTCCGGCCTCAGGTGCGCGGGGAGGGCTCGGAGGGAGTCCAGTCGACCGGAGGGGAACCGGCCACACTCAGGCCCCACTTACACGCTTCCCATATGCATATGTGGGAGGCACAGGCCTGCCTTTCGGAGATTTGTCTCTGGTACAGGGACGTGACAGGTCTATAAATGCCTGCGATAAGGGAAGCACAAGGTGAATTTAAAGGAAGAAGAGAGAAAAGAATAAATGAAAAAATGAGAAGAGATTACACACTTCAGAAAAATCAGGAAAGCCCTCTCTTCTCTGAATCCTTCAACTCTTAGCCTACAAAACATGTTCAAGTGACCCTAAAAATATAAATTTTTAAAAAAATAAAGCTCGTGGGGCGCCGGCGTGACCCAGTCGGTTAAGCGTTGGACTTCAGCTCAGGTCGGGATCTCGGGGTCCTGGGGTGGAGCCCTGGTGCCGAGCTCTGCACTCAGCGGGGAATCTGCTTCTCTCCCTCCCTCTCTCCCTCTGCCCCTCCTCTGGCTCGTTCTCTCTCTCGCTCGCTAGCTCGCTCACTCTAATATATTTTTAAAAATTTAAAAAATAGGGGCGCCTCGGTGGCTCAGTCCTTAAGCATCTGCCTTCGGCTCAGGTCATGGTCCCAGGGTCCTGGGATCGAGCCCCGCATCGGGCTCCCTGCTCCGCGGGAAGCCTGCTTCTCCCTCTCCCACTCCCCCTGCTTGTGTTTCCTCTCTCGCTGTGTCTCTCTCTGTCAAATAAATAATTTTAAAAAAAAATCTTTAAAACTGTTTAAAAAAAAAATTTTTTTAAATAAGGCTTTCCTTCAATCCTGCAACACCTACACTCCCGCTCCATCCTTCTCTTTCTCTGCAGATCCAAATTCCTTAGGATTGTCTCCACTCACTCTTTTCACCCCCCTACCTCTCATTTACTCCTTAACTGCTGCTGTCTGGCTCTGGCCAGTGGCCTCCTTTCCTCCAACGCGTCGGTGAACTCCACTGATCCACTGCCCCCTTCTGGTCCTTCCTGCTTTGTCAGCTGCATTTGATCCTTCTGACATCTGGAAATTCTTGTGGATTCTGGGAGCCCCTTTCCTGGGAGTTCTGCTCCTTGCAGGCTCTTCATTTGCTTCCAACCACCTTGTCCCTAAAATGTTTGTTAGTGGATTTTTGGATTTTTGTTTTTGTTTTTGTTTTCTTTCTTTTTTTTCCTAGCTGTTGTATATCGAGAACATTCTATGTGCAAATTCTTTAAGTATTATGCATTCACTCCACGCATATTTATTGAGCACTTGTTATGCACCACTGTTTTAAATGGCGGACATGCTTGCTGAACAAGACAGGGAAGTCCCTACCATCACATTCTAATGAGAAGAGACAGGAAGTGAATAATTTCAGATAGCAATCAATGCTCTGACAAAATAGGACAGTGCAATGGCAGCATCGGTCTGGTGTGAGAAGGAATGGAAAGAAGTCAGTGTTCAGCTTGTGACCACCAAAACGGGATGGTCGAGTCCCCAGCAAGCCAACAGCCATGGAAAGCCGGGCTTTACTCAAAAAGGTTTTTAAGTCCCTTAAACTATCAACAAAGCAAGAACCAGTGGGGCCACAAACGATTGTCTCATTTACTACAAAGAGCTCCCCCCCCCCCCGTGGGAGGAGTGCACCTGCCTCTCCCAGCCTGGTGTAGGGTGGAGAGGAGAAATGAAGAAGTAGGCCACAGAGGTCAGAGGCAGATGTCCCTGCTTTCCTTCACCGCACCCTCCCTCCCAGGCTGGGGTGGGACCAGCGGATAGAAACCAGGTTCAGGGGAAGCAAGAGAATTGCAAGGTTGATAACCACTTCCTGTAAGTTAGCGGGGAGAATGGGCTGCTCCATAATCCAGACCAAGGTCTGTTGACTAGCCTTACAAACATCTCTACCCCTACCTCTCAAGCTGCAGTTCCTATAACCACCTGGGGCCTGTCGGGCCAACAGCATCGTCTTCCCTTCTGATTTATCCTTCACCTCTCGGCCAAAAAGAGCCCCGAAATGTGCGTCTGGTCACCAGTCCCTCTATATTGAACAGTTTATTTTTATTTATTTATTTTTTAAAGAAGGATTTATTTATTTATTTATTTTTATTTTATTCATTTATTTGACAGAGAGAGAGACAGCGAGAGAGGGAACACAAGCAGGGGGAGTGGAAGAGGGAGAAGCAGGCTTCCCACTGAGCAGGGAGCCCGATGCGGGGCTCGATCCCAGGACCCTGGGATCATGACCTGAGCCGAAGGCAGACAATGACTGAGCCACCCAGGTGCCCCTGAACAGTTTATTTTTAGAACTTCTTGCTAGTGACCTGGTAATTGCTTTGCAGCTGTCAAAATACACTGTTAAAATAGTCCTTGAAGTGAAGACCAACCTGGCTTGGCAACTTTGGGGTACATTTTTATTTGGTTTGAAGCTAAGCAGCTTTGACCGTAGTTTTGAGTAAACTGAAGGGTGAAGTGGAATGGAATGAGAAGCAGAGATTTGGTGAATACAGTTGGTTCCCAAACTGTGCACCAAGGCACCCCAGGGCACTGCAGCAAATTCACAAGGGTGCCAAAGGATATTTTAATTTTTAAGGGAAACGCAGCCATTGGGGATGTCTGTTGTACAGTGCTCACTATTAGCTCAAGACAGTTCAGTTTCAACATTATATTGCACCACACTACATTCTTTTTGATGAGCTATCTTTGGGAAACCGAATTTTTTGGCGTTTTGGTGATATGCAAGTACCCCTGAAAAGTCAGTGTGAACAGGGGTGCCGGGGTGACACAGTCGGTTAAGCATCCAACTTTTGGTTTCGGCTCAGGTCATGGGATCGAGCCCCACATCGGGCTCCACACTGAGGGCGGAGTCTGCTTGGGATTCTCTCCCTGTGCCCCTCCCAGCTGCATTCTCTTGCTCGCTCTCTCTAAAATAAATGAAAAAAAAGGAAGTGTGAACAGGAAATGAGGGTGGTTGTGTCCAATCTGATTCCAAGGCTTGGGAAGCTGTGCCGTGCTTAGCAGGCACACACTGCATCAGTAAGCCATTGTGATTATAAATAAAATAAAAATATTTTTTCTCTCAATTTACGTGGCTTTTCTTTTTCCAAAATAATATGACAGCTAATCAGTTAAGATATAAATACTTAACAAGTTGTTTGGACCTAACTACATAATAAAAAAAAAGTATTTATTTTGGTTTTTTTGCACTGTGGAAAAATTACTGAGACACTAAGTTCTGTGAACAGAGAAAGTTCAGGAACCTCTAATAAGCCCTTAGTTTTTTGGGGTTTTTTCCAGATTTTATTTTTAAGTAATCTTTACCCCCAACAGGAGGCTCAAACTCATAACCCTGAGATCAAGAGTCACATACTCTACTGGCTGGCTCAGTCGGTAGGGCGTGCAACTCTCAATCTTGGGGTCGTGAGTTTGAGCCCCATGGTGGGGGTAGAGATTACTTAAAATATGCCTTTCATAGGATTAGAAACACATGCTCATGCATTACCATCACTGAAAGCCACAGCAACAAGTGGGTATTGGCCACCCCCTTCTGAACCCTGAGTCAGCTCTTGGTTCCATGGAATGCTTTTGAATTCTTGTACTTATTAAAGAAAATGTTTTCAAAGGAAAAGAAGGCATGTATTCAAATTTCCTAAGAGTGGCTTTTTTAAGTGACTTGATTTATTCAAATCATCCCCCAAATAGCTCTTCTCAATTATAAGAGGATAAGCAAGATTATTAACACTTGAATGTTTTATATATAATCATTACTTTCATTTGGGGCTAAAGTATGTGCATTAGACCCATAGAACATGATAATCTGAATATGGTGCACAGGGCAGTTGTACATGATTGGTGTACCTCTTTACAGAACTCGAAATTTCATTTCATTTTTTATATGTTATAGAGATTGATAATGGTCATTTCTTTTCTTTCCTGGTATGGTGGCCATACACACTTTATTCAGGGCCCAGCCCTTGGTCAGGATTGGAATCCAAATCCTCTCTTCCGGCAGATTGTCTAATTATTACTCTCTTTTTTAATTGGCTTATATTCAGCAACAATCTGCAATACGTTTTGTACAATTAGGCTAAGGTTTTTCTTGGAGGGTTCACATTTACTTAAAAGTAGACACTTTGGATATTCAAGAGGTTTTATGACCATAATGATCCTCAAATATTTCCAGACTCAAATGATGCCGTTCTGGCGGTATCAGAATTCTGAGACCTCAGTGTGGATTTGATTGTGTTTTGAAGGAGGCATGCAATCATTTGCTGAAAAAAACCTTGCCTCTCCCACAGGCACCTCCTTGGTCTCCCTGGGGAGGCAAGTGGCCACGGGGAGTGCCACCTCTAAAAATGTCATTGCACAACAAGAGACTAACCACTTAAAAATTAAGTCGCTGTTTGTGACAGGCCCCTGAGCAGAGCAGGAAAATAATAGAAAGCCCACCTTCCTAATAATGTGACTAATTTGATGCCAGGGTCTTTAAAATGGATTCAGACCACTCTGTCTCCAACGAAAGAAATGAGCCTCTCCTGGTGAGAGGTGCTTCCTGAGAGGTTGACTAGTAGAGACGTCAGCGGGCCCTCAAAGCTGGCTAAGGACAATGTTGACAAAGGGGTCAGAATTGTAGAATCCACTGTCACCTCCCCCCATGGGGCTGGAACCCATCCAGCCTCAGTATCTTAGTTCTAAGACTAGAGTCTGCCCAGCACCACTATCCAGCAGGACACACCCCCAGGCTCTAGCAGAAACCACAGGAGTCACACTTAGGACATTGTGGGGAGATTGGTGAGAAGGACCCAGAGAATACCTCTGGGAAGGGGTTGAAGTTTTCCTGGGATACAGAATGGAGTTGTAGATGAATTTCTAAGACAAAAGAGGATGTGCATATTTTTGGGAACTTGATATATAGGGTCAAATGCTTTCCAGAAAGGTTTGTACCCATTTCCACCCTTAGCTATGCCCAAATTTACTACACCAACCACGTCCTGGGCTGTGTTGAGGGTCCCAGGGTCCCAGACCACCTGCTGCTGAGGGAGCCTGCATGAGGCCTGTGCAGGATTCTATGGCCAGACTATGGAACCAGTTCCCAAAGGAATCCTTTCCTATCCTCTGTTTAGTTCAGCAAACAATCCCTGAGCCCTGGTGAGGGTCCTTGTACAAGATCAGCTTTTTCTGGACACTGATGTCCTTCAGTATGTTAATAGGCTTTCTGTAAAAAAAAAAAAAGAAAAAAAAATCCGTGGACTATTACTCAGCCATCAAAAATGAAATCTTACCATTTGCAATGACGTGGATGGAACTAGAGGGTATTATGCTCAGCGAAATAAGTCAGAGAAAAACAATTATCATGATTTCACTGATACAGAATTTAAGAAACAAAACACGGCCATAAGGGAAGGGAGGGAAAAATAAAATAAGATGAAATCAGAGAGAGAGCCAAACCATAGGAGACTCTAAACTATAAGGAACAAACTGAGGGTTGCTGGATGGGAGGTGGGTGGGGGGATGGGGTTACTGGGTGTTGGGTATTAAGGAGGGCACGTGATGTAATGAGCACTGGGTGTTATAGGCAACTGATGAATCACTAAACTCTATCTCTGAAACTAATAATACAGTATGTGTTAATTGAATTTAAAATTCTAGGTCAAATTTGGAATGAGCTACATGTTAAACTTTCCTCTTAGAGCCTCCTTCATATGTTAAAGACCCAGGGAGTCTGTTTTCTTCCTGTTCTGTTCTGCAGAAAGAAAACCCTTCCCAAACAACAACAACAACAACAAAGAAAACCCTTCCCATTGCTTACCCCAGCACTTCGCCAAACAGGATTGCTTTAACCTCTCAGGCACAGCTTGGAGCAGAGAAACAGTTGGGAGGTGCCGGGCTGCATGAAGATGGGGGTCTCACCACTGAGTCCAGTGAGACTGCGTTTGGCTCTGAGGCAGAGGTGGGAACACGGTAAGTTCTGTGAGTTCCTGGGAGGTCAGAGGAGCAGAGAGCACTGCAGGCTGGAGAGAGGGAAAGGGGGACTCCAGGCAGTGCCTGCAAGGTGGGCAGCTCAGATGACTGGGCCATGGCCCGCCCCACACACCCGGCTGGAAATGAGTCGAGCAGGACTCTGTGATCCCAATGAGAGATGAACCATGAGCATCACAGCATCTTCCGAGGCTGATTCACCTCCCTCTGTTCCCCTTCAACCTGGAAACCACACCAGAAGTCAATGCCCACATCCCAGCGCTCCTCCCTCCTCAAGCTGTCTTTGTTGTTCATGGAAGTCTGACTGGCTTTGGAGATTAGAGCCGGGAGCCCAGTATCCTCCTGGCTACTAGTATGACTCAGTTGCAGATGACAGAAAACCCAACCTGAACCAGCCTAAACGAAGAGAAGATGTACTGGCTTGCATAAATGAAAGTCCAGAGATTGGTACGGTGTTAGGTACAAGTCAACCCAGAGACTCAAGCAACCTCATAGAACTTACCGTCCCTCTGCCTCTTGGTTCAACTCTTCTATCTGTGTGGGCTGCAGTCTCCACCTCTCGCATAGCCCTAAGTTCAAGGCTCACCGCCCAGGCCCAAGCTTCTTCCCTTCGCAGCAACTCAGTCAAAAAATCCCAGGAGGGGGCACCTGGCTGGCTCAGTCAGTGGAGTGCATTGATCTCGGAGTCCAGAGTTCCAGCGCCATATTGGGCTAGAGCTAACTTAAAAAAAAAGAAAAAGAAAAAAGAAAAAAATCCCAGGTCTCACTCTGATTGGATCAACTAGGGTCATGTGCCATCCCTGAGCCAATCAGTATAGCCAGGGGTTCCTGGACACTGATTGGCCGGGACCAAATGGCATATTCTGCCTGTGGAATTGGGTTGAGAGTGGGGGAGGGGAAGTTCTTTAGGAGGCAAACTGGACACCATTTCAGGAGATTATTGCCAAGAGAAGGTTGATGGGATGGCTGCTGGTGACAAAAACAACATATGTTGTGCCTGTGGAATCCTCATCGGCGCCAGTCACAGGCTGCTAGGCCTTCTCCGTCAATAATGCATCTATCATTCCCCTAGTATATAAGGTCAGTGTTGCAGGCGGCCTTAGAATGTTTCGGCTGTGTTTCCTAATGTCACCTCTCTGAACTCAGAGCAGACCCTGGGAGTGGAGACCAATGTCTCTGTAGAGGAAGGCCTGGGGAGAGCCCTGCCCTCTTCCCTGGCTGACCCCATCCTTCCCTTCAAGGGCGTGGAGCTAGGGGTTGACAAGCAGCCACACTGCAAAATTGGACTACCCCATTAAAGCTGGGACCAGGGTTTCTGTCCCCATGAAGCAGCTGTCACCAGGCAGGGACCACGAAGCAGCCAGGGCCCGAGGCAGGCAGAGTTGGCCTGTCCCCCGGACCCAGGAGGCATGGCAGAAGGCTGGGCACTGGGGATCTAGGTCTTTGGACCCCTGGGCCAGCAACGGCAGCCGAGAAGAGGTGGCACCAGATCGTGGCACTCAGGCCTAGGGCAGCCTAAGGGGCAGCTCGGAGAGTGCCAGGGAGTGCAGCTGGGAGCCTCCGAACTCCAGCCCTGCATTCTCTGCAGCTCAGGACCTGGGACTGGGACTTAGGTCCGCAGTCACTGTGAATAGCGAGCAGAGAGGACCAAGAGCTGACCTGCCCTAGGAAGGTGCTGCGCACACCAAGCCTTTCAACAGGTTAAGCAAGAAGGAGCCCAGGGGGCCAGAACCCAAGGAGGAACCAACCCTGGCCTCAGCTTGGGCTCTGGGGAGGCCTGGGGTGTCCCCTTGAGGAAAAGAAGGACCAGATCAGCTGCCCAGAGAGAAGGCTTGGGAAATGACCACTGCCTCTCATGTCTGACTGGGGCTCCAGAAACAGAGAGGAAGGAAGGTCTTTTAGTTGGGATAGGGGTGGCTGAGAATGCGGTCCCTGGGGCTCTTTCCTGGCCTGAACGGAACCCCGCAGAGCCCCCTGCAGTTCCCCTCTGGCCACCAGAGGGAGCCCGTCCCTCGCAAATCTCCCAATTTGGGCATCATGGGCAGCCCTGTCCTTGCCTTTGGAGAGGCTTTGGGAGTAGGATGGATGGGACTCTGGGCTCCGAGAACAGGTCCCCAGGCAGTGATAAATAGTGTGCTAGTCTCAGGACTAGAGGAGAGTGGGGGAGTGGGCCGAAGGCAGCAAGGACTGTTCCAGGCCGAACCTTCGGTGGGGTGAAGCCATGTGGTCAGGCTGGGCAGCTGGGACAGAGGATGCAGGAAGCTTGATGCAGACATGGGACATTAAGAAAGGCAGCCCTGAGCCTAGCTCCTGCCTCACACTCTTGTTCCCATTGCGCACAGGAGGAGACTGAGGCCCAGCAAGGTTCAGTTATTTGCTCTGTATTGACATGGCTGTCATGTCTGTATCTGGATGGGGCTCAGCCTCTCACCTCCTTCCTAGAGGTTTTGAGGGGAGTAGTTCCTTCCGAGCAGGGCCATAGCCTGAGGGAGCCTGGGAACCAGGTGCCAGCTCCATGTGTTGCCTGCTATGTGGTCTTCTTGCCCCCTGGGCCAGACTCCCACCCTGGGCTTGGGGCCCTGGGGACATCTGCAGGGTTGAGCTGCCCTGGGAAGCAGAACAGAGAGCAGCTGGTCAGTCTTGCCTCAAGAGCCTGTAGAAGTCATGTGGGGTGGGGGCCCAGGGTCAGAAGTTCCTTGCAGCCAAGGCCTTGATCTGACCCTGACCCTGGCAGCACTTCGGATACAGCTCAATGGGGGACAGGCAGCGTGGGGCTTGAGCAGCCCAGTGAGGACACTCCACGCTGTCCTCACTCCACAGGCTCCAACCCCTGTGAAGGGCAACCCCCCCCAAAATGGGGCACCCGGCAGACACCACAAATGTGGGTGGGGGAGACAAGGGTGTGGAATGCTGTTCTACCACCAAGAGGTGTCCTGTGGTGTCCAGAGGAGGGACCTTCTCTCTCCTGCTCCTTTCTGTATCTTAGGAGCTTAGAATGGAGTCTGGCACCATGACAGCATTCGGTACATATGCGAATGAATGAATGGATGGATGGATGAATGAATGAATAGAATAGAATAGAACAGAATAGAATAGAATACTATGTGCAGGGAACATGGTGAATAAGACATGGCCCCTGACCTCAGTGGGGGACAACCAAAACACACACACACCAGCAAATAGACAAGCTCACTTTGTGAGAAGTGCTATGTGGCCGAGGGACAGAACTGGGGAGGGCCTTCTTTAGGTCAGGGACAGAGAAGGCCTCTCTGGGGAGATAACGCGGGCCTGGAGACCTATCATGGATCAAGTTATGAGAGGTCTGGGAATCAGACATTCCTGGGGCAGGAATAGCAAGTGCAAAGGCCCTGAGGGAGGACCAAGCTTGCCTTGGACACAGGGAGGCTGGTGTGGCTGATGAGCAAGGCAGGCAGGGCACAGGATGTAGGCAGAAGTGGCCTTGGGCTCGGAGCTTTTACTTCCTGGGAGGGACAGCACCCAGCTCTCTGTGCTCCCTCGTGTGACCTAAGCCTTATCGCTTCTTGCTAGGCCCTTGTCCTGGTCTATCTGGTTCATACCTCAGCCTCCGTTACTCTGGCCCAACCCAGGCCTCTCTCCGGCCTTCCGGACCCATGCACCCAACAGCCTCTGACAATTCACCTCAAACACAGTCAGGTCTCCATGCAGCTTGAGATCTTCATCCCAGCCCCTTCCACGTGGTAAATGGCTCCTCCCTGTGCTGGAAGGCTCAGGCCAGAGCCTGGGGGATCCTTGCCTCCGACACCCATTCTATCCCTGAATCTTGACACTTAACCCCATGGGTTATCTTTTTTTTTTTAAGATTTTATTTATCTATCTATCTATCTATCTATCTAGATATCATCTATCATCTATCTATCATCATCTATCTATCTATCTATCTATCTGAGAGAGAGAGAGAAAGCACGAGCAGGGTGAGGGGCAGGGAGCCCGATGCGGGTCTCGATCCCTGGAGTCCGGGGTCATGACCTGAGCTGAAGGCAGACGCTTAACCGACTGAGCCACCCAGGCGCCCGTACCCCCGTGATATCTTAAATACACCTATTTCTCTTCCACCTGGCACTTCCCCTTAATCCAGTTCCCCTGCCTCTGCAGATGTCACTTCAATGTTTTCCAGGGAGCTTTTCTGCCTACAACCATTCCGTGGCTTCCCCAAATCCTCCTTCAGTACCTGGTCCAAAGACTGCCCGCCCCCTTTGCCCATGCACCCTTAGCACCCTCAGCACCCTCCTGCACGGGGCCTGCCCATGCAGCACTCCTGCCCCCCAAACCGTCCTCCATCTTTCTCATCCTCCTGGCCCTTCTAGTCTCGGCTTCAATGCCGCCTCCCGAGGGAAGCCCTCCCTGCTGTCAGGTCCTCCTGTCTTTGTGCTCAGGGTCCCGTTATCCATAGATGGTCCTTAAGGAGTTGTGGATGGACACCTCAGGTAATAGCCCCATCCTCCCACCCCTTGCTGCCCGTAGGTGTCTAGGACTCTCTAACGAAGTAAGTGGGGGAAGGGAGGGAGGGCAGAGGAAGATAGGAGGGTGATGGGGGGGTGGGTATCAGCAGAAGCTGGGGTCCCAGGCTTCTTCCTCTGAATAAAGCAGAGTGTAAGTCAGTTCAAATGTGAGGCAGTGACTCCCATGTGGCCGGAGTGTTGGGGGACAGGAGTGGGAAGGGAGTGTGCATGGCTTCTCTGTCCCCACTTCGTCCTCTGCCCACAGCCATTCCTGTCTGCGGGGTAGACTTGGGCACCCTAGCTTGAGAGGTGTCCCTCCTAAGGATTGTGCCCCACCCCAATTCTGGCCGCCCTTTCCCTTGCGGTCCTGAGTGTCTCACTTGGACTCTCGAGAAAGGCATCTTTAAGACTGCATTCAGGGGGCGCCTGGGTGGCTCAGGCACTTGAGCGTCTGACTCCTGATGTCTCCATCTCAGGATTGTAGGACTGCGCCCCCTTCGGGCTCTGTGCTCAGCAGGGGGTCTGCTAGAGATCCTCTCCCTCTCCTTCTGCCCCTCCCTCCCCAAAATAAGTAAATCCTAAAAACAAGACAAAAAAAGACCACATTCAGGAGGGACAGAGGAGGCCCAGGATGGCCCAGTTGGTAGAAGCCGAAGCAGAACCCATACTTTTACTCGGTGAATCGATTGCCCCACAAAGTGAGCCCTGCAGACAGTAGCCCATTCTTAGCACCCCTAACAGCTAGGGGTCAATCCTCACTGACCCCCTAGAGACTGGGCACCACCATGATTCAGGGGCACACTGGATGCTTGCAGGAGGCTTCTGCTTGTGAAGCTCAGCTGCAGGCCCCAGGTGAGAGAACAAGCCCCAGGAAGCTTAATCAGCTCTAATAGCTCCCTTCCCCCAGGGCTTGAGCTTCACTGAGTTTTCCTGACTGCTCACAACCGGCGTCTGAAACTCCTAAGTGCCCACCTACCATCTTTACCATGCTCAAGGGGAAGGCTCGCCTGCCTGCCTAATCAAGGTCCACTTCTTTCTCCAGGCGAGAGCTTGGAGAATTAGGGCAAGGCTGCGTGAGTGCCCTGAAAAGGAAGTCCAAAGGGACAAGGTGCCACATGCCACCACCAGGGGGAGCCACGGTCACCAAACTAACTGGGTGAGGACCCAAGCGGAAAGGCCAAAGTTAGGGGCTGTCCCACTGGGAAGTGGCTTATCTGAGGTCTTGGCCCTGCGTTCACACTTGGCCCGTACCACCACCCACCCACCCCAACCCTGGAGTCTGGGTAACAGCAGCGCCTCGTGTAGCCGGTTCCTTCGCGTGCCTGAGGATGTGGACATTGCCTTCCAAGGCACCCTGATCCACCTGGCATCCAATAATGTGGTCCTGGGAAAAGGCTCTTGGTAGAATCAGTAGACTGGCCCCAGTAAGCAGCCTCCCCTTCCCAGCCCCTAACTCCAGTGCCCTCCCACAGGGCTTGGTGGCCAGCAGCAGCTCAGTCCTTGATCTCCATGGTGACCCACCACGCTGCCCCAAGGACATACCCACCCTCCTTGCCCACTGGGGTCTTCAGCCCACTATCCCCAAGAAATACAGCTGGGCCTGAGCCCAAGATCCCCCCACCCACCCACCCCCCGTCCTTGCCCGCTCCCCAGAAGGTCTAGAAAACTGAAACACAGAAAAACCAGGCTTGAGACAGCTTTGTTAGAACAACTCAGCAAAATAAAATTCCGGTTTATTGTTGGACAACATTGTTTCACACATACATCAAACAGGCCAAAAAAAATAAACAGCAACTTCATAGACAAAAAAGGAAAAAAAGAAACCTTTTATCTTTGGCCTTTTTAACCATCTCATACAAACCCACTACTTATAGTACAGCTAAGTACATACACAAAA
>NC_138371.1:7176620-7195920 GCF_054177405.1 Leptonychotes weddellii
AATAAAATTCCGGTTTATTGTTGGACAACATTGTTTCACACATACATCAAACAGGCCAAAAAAAATAAACAGCAACTTCATAGACAAAAAAGGAAAAAAAGAAACCTTTTATCTTTGGCCTTTTTAACCATCTCATACAAACCCACTACTTATAGTACAGCTAAGTACATACACAAAAAAAGTTACTGGAATGCTCGGAATAAGATTGTTTTTTTGTTGTTGTTTTTGCTTTTTTTACAAGGTTTTTTTTCTCCTTTGAGATTATAATGAACATGGTCACACCACAAGTAAAGTCAGAAGTAGGACAGAGAACGCTCCAAAGGCTGGTCTGGTCATCCGAGATCATTAAAAATGGCTGACCCCTAACAATATGTACAAAAATATAAAATGTAAATAAAAAATACAAACAAATTTTCCTTTTTAAAGTACTTTTAAGAAAAAAAGCAGGGCCTTGGAAGTTTTGGTTCTTTTTTCCTCCCCTGTTGCAAATTCACGTTGTGGTTTTGGCTGGGTGGCGGAGAGCGTGTGTCATCTGCGGGTGGCGCTGCCCGCGTTGGGCAGGCGGGCGGGACTCTCTACTCGAAGGTGACCACGTTTAGATTCTGAGACGGGAAGTGGAGGGTGAACAGGTCACGGCGGCCTTTTTTTTTTGTTAAGTTTAACTTTTCCTTTTTTGCTGTCTAGTCATCCTCATCAGTCTTCTGCTTCTTGGTGTCGACATCATCATCCTGCGCAGAGAAAGATGGTCAAGGGCCCTGCAGCCCACGGGGCCCACCCCCACTCCTGCAGGCAGAGGCAAGGACCAGGCACTGGCTGCTCCAGAGGCTTCCAGAGCTCTGGGAAGGCAGGCCTGCGCTCCTTCCTGTTCCTGCTCAAGCTAAGGGAGCCTTTCAGGACCACGCCACAGAAATCGGCCCCCCGACTACCGTGCCTCACATCCCAGCCCCCACCCAAGCCAGAACCCACCTCATCATCTTCAGCTGCCCGTTTGCCCGTAGCTGCCTCGGCCTCCTCATCTTCATCTCCATCCTCTTCCTCACCTGCAGAATCAAACCCAGGGTAAACCGCACTGCCTCCCCTCAACCTGCCAGGAAGGATCTTGGTACCCCACCCACCCAGTGACAGCCTGAACTTGGGTGGGGACATGACTTCACACTGCAGCTCCTCAGGGGACCTCCCAGTGACAGGTTCTCCAGGGAAGAACTGTCCCTGATCTCTGCTGCCTGACAAAGCGGGCAGTCAGGGCCGCTTGCCACCCATGCAGGCACTGGTCCCCAGACGAGGCAAGAAGGCACTGGTGGGAGCACGCGTGTGTGGGGCAGTTTCCCTTCACGAGCCTAAACCCAGAGAAGTCGTAGCCCCACAGTACCAACCCAGCTGCAGGTGGTCCGCTGGTCTCCAACCCCAGGAACCTCTAGACAAGGCCAAGGAAAGGAACCCCCTAAAAGGGGAGATAAACGAAGCTACTCACCATCGCCTTCCTCCTCCTCCTCCTCTTCCTCCCCCCCTTCTTCCTCTTCTTCATCTACCTCATTGTCAGCCTCCTGCTCCCCATTTTCCTCATTCTCCTCGACAGAAAACATACCAGGTTGTTAATGACGACAGACCACCACTCCTGCCCCATCCCTTCCCCCAGTCCCCACCCAATGCATCTGCAGCCCCAGACCAGGCAAGAGACCTCAGCTCCTCTTCCTAAAGCTCCACCAGGAGACGGTGATGCAGGAACCACCCAAGGGCTCAACCTCCTCGCTCACCCCAAACTAAGCCCAAGCTGCAGTGAGAGAACTTCCTGGCCAGGAGTGGCTAGGCATCATGGGCAAGGAGGACACTCACAGCGTTCCCATTAGCAGGCGCGTCTCTTCCATTCTCTGCCTCCTCCACAACTTCCTTCTTCTCCTTTAAGTCCTTCAAAAAGTAAGAGGGAACCAGTAAGTCTTTTGAGAAACCCGGGGCTGGCAAAGAGGCCTAGGGCTCAAGGGTATGAAAGCAGCGCTGGTCTGGATGTCCCAACAGCCCCATGTTACACTTGGAAACACAGGAAGGAGGGGCCACAGGATACCCAGCGCGTCTGTGGTCAGGGTTTCCTCCAATTTCTCAACCCTTAAGAAACACACCAAAAAGAGCCCCCTGCAGTTGTTCCCACTGCCCCTTACTCATGATTCTTAGGACAAGAGCCATGTGGCACCACGGCCTTAAACCCGTCTGGCCGGGCAGACGAGCCCGGGAACACTTCACTCACACACCCATCACAGACTGGTTTCCAACCAGAGGGAACTCCGCCTCTCACAAGCCCTTCTTGGAAAACAGCAGGTATGTGCCATAAATAAATAAGGTAATGGAGGGAGGGCCCGGGCACTGCGGGAGAACTCCCGTGGGCGGGCTAGGCCGAGGAGGGAATGGGAGGGAGCTAACAAGCAGAACTGGAGGGGGCCGTCTCAAGTCCTCACAGCCGAGCTAAGCACCAAGCCCACGGCAGCCCAGCTCTCTATTAAAAAACCCAAACCCACCAATTCCCTGTATGTGACAGCTGTCCCAGGAGGTCGCAGGTCATTGCCGGGAAACGTGCCCGGGCCTAAGGAACTCGACCCCCGTTCAGAAGCGCGCCGCCCGGTGCGCCCCATCTCCCTCCCGGCCTCTCGCCGTCCGCGCGGCGGCTCTCAGGGCCCGTCAGACCGCACCTCGAGGATCGGACCCGGTCCGCTTTCCAAAGGGCAACGTCGCCGCGGGCGCCCCGAAGCCCGGTAACTTTTTCCACCTGGCCCTGCCGATCCGGCCGCCAACACAAACAGGCGTCGGGCCGGGCGCAGCTCGGACTCCGTCCAGTGACCGGCACCGGGGCACCTGTCGGCCCCATTACCACCGGCTGGCGGGCCGCGAACCCGGGTGCCGCCCGCTCCCGCCCCCTGGCGGCCGAAGCCCCGGGGAGCGGGTGGGGGCGGGGAGAACGCGGCGCGCAGGCGCGCAGCCCCCGCCCGGCGGGCTTTGCGCGCGGGCCTCGGCACGCACCGCGCGCGCGGAGCACGTGGCCCAGGGCCGCCGAGTGCGCCCCTGACCCTGGAGACCCGGAGCCTGCGGGCTGCGCTGGCCCCCGCCGCCGCGCTAGTTGCGCGCCGGTCTTTCCGGGCGTCCTGACGCCCCCACCGCAGGCCTTGATGCGCGGGCCTGCCGCTCTGCATTTGGCGGGCAAAGTCCCGCGGGAGGCCGCCCCGAAGTCCACGGGGCTTTCTCAGTCCCGCAGCCCGAGGCCGTAGGGGACGCGCTCCATGGAACTATTTATTGCTCCCGGCGGGAAATCACCTTGGACGAAAGCGAACGCGGACGTCCGCAGTGGGGAGGGCCGACCCTCCCCCCACCCAACTAGTTCCCGGGCTGGGCCCAGAGGGGGCCCGCTGGAGCCCTTGTGGAGATCCCAGTCGCAAGCTCCACTCCGCCGGGGGAGTCACCCCTGGGAGAAAGCCAGAGGTGACGCTAGGGGCACAGAGGTTAAGGAGACGCCAAGGTGACTCCTGCCCGTCCCCAAAGGGGCACAAGAGGGGCGCGGACCAGAGCCTTAGATAAAACAGCCGATCTGCCTTAAAATGCCGCGCTCCCGCCGAGAGCGGAGACGAGACGCTCCCCGCGCGGGCCGCTGGAACGACCCGGCGCGCAGAACCGGAGCTGCGCCAAACGCGCAGGACCTCAAAACCGAGGGCAGTGAACGCACAACACCAGGCCCCGACAACCCCCGGCACCCGGCTCGACCCCGCAACCGGCCAGCCGCGGCCACAGCTTTTGTTCGTCCGCATCGCCTCCGGGGCGGCCGCGCACACGGTGTTCCCGGGCAGCCGCGGGGGGCGCCCATCGTCGCCCCGGCGCGCCGTTCCTTCACTTTCCGTTTCCTCCCCAACGGCGCGTGGGCTTGCCTCCTCCACAGCTAAACCCGGCACCGCTGGTGAATTATTGAGGCTGGGCGGCTGCTCCCGGCGCACTCTCCCCGGAGGACGCCTACCCCCGCCCTCCCTGAGGGCACCCAGAGCGGAGAAGACCTTCACACCTCCGCGGAGACAATCGACGTCGCGGTCGGCCGACCCGCTGCCCGACTCCGCCTTATCAGAGCTTAGTCCAGATAAACCACCTCGAACCCACTGTAAGGCGCGAAACGAGGCGGCCCGGCTCCGAACAAAGAGCAGCGCCGCCGGCGGGCGCTCGTTGCGGAGCCGCCACTTCCCGCAGCCGGCCCGCGCCCGCACACGCGCCCCCCCCCATCACTTCCGATTCCAAACGCGCTCGAGTTTCAAAGTTATTTCCGTGCGCCCTGCGGGCTGACGACCCCCAGCCCGGCCCCTCTCCTCCCGCCACCTTCCAGACCACTCACAAACAAGTTTCAGGAGCCGTAGAACACCCGCCACCCGAGCCCCTCAGCCCCCGCGCCCGCCCTCTGGGGCCCCGAGGGCGCCCGGCCCACTCCCCGACGGGCATCACGCCTGCCGCCGCGCTTCCCGCCCCCTCCCCCGCACACAAAAGAGTGGGCTGCCTGGGGACCTAGGCCGGGAGGAGAGGTCTCTCCGCCGGAGGAAGAGACAGCGGGTTCGGGGCAGCCCAGACGCCGCGCGCGCGCCAAACACCGCTCCGGCGGCACCAGCGCGCGGACCCCGAAGGGGCGGGCGGCGTCCAACCTCACCTTGGTGGTGATCTCGGAGCTGGTGTCCACGGCCGCGTCTGACATGATGGGGCACGCCGGTGATCCGATGCAGCGGATTAAAAAGAAAACAAGAGTTCGGGGACTCTGGCGAGAAAGCTGCCGGAGTCCGCGGTGGCGGAGGAGGCGCGCGGCGGAGGTGGTTGCGGCGAACGGGGAGCCGAACACGGGAACAATGCAAAGATGGCTTTTCAGAGCAGCCAGTGGGGAACTCACGCGGCGCCAGAACCTTTAATATAGATTAGTGGGCGGCGCTCGGCCTCCTCTGCCCGAATGCTATTGGCTGAGCGCAGGGAGCGGGCGCTCGCTCATTGGCTCGATTCCGAACAATGGGCAAGCGTGCTTAAAGCGGCAGTGCCTTGGTGCGTCCCGCGCTGCGCAGTCGCCGGCCGCACTGTCATTCAGGGCCTTAGTTTGCCGGGTCTCGGCGGCGCCGGCGCCGCGGGGGAGGGGCGCACGAGCGCGCTCAGGGCGCGCGCTCCCGCCGCTGTTTTGCTGGGGCTGCTGACGCAGAAAGCCAAAGCGCGGCAAAGCCGCCCGCCCAGCCCCCCCGTCCTCCCCTCCCCTCTGCTGCTCGGAAGGAGGGGGAGGGAAGAGGAGGCGGTGGCCGGCGCGCACGACGGCTGCCAGCGAGGGGGAGGGGAAGGCCGGGTGCTGGGCTGCGCTCGCCCGGGGCGGTGCCCTGTGCAGTGCCCGGGGAGGTGCCCGCCCCCCGCGCCGGGGCACCTTCCACCGAGAATTGTCCCAGTGCAAGTGGGTGGAAACCCTGCGACGAGCAATGAGGGCGCGAGGCCGCCCCGTCTCTACCTCGTCCACACCCTCTGCCCAACCCCAGGTGCCCCGGGTCTTGGAAGAGGTGACCCTGTTGCCCACCATTGGCCCCGGCGTTGGCCGCCTGAGCCAGCCGACAAGCGGGCTCGGTGCCAAGCACACACACACTCTGAGATTCATGCTTCGAGGGGACTCGTGAGCCAGTGCGGGCTCCTGCCTTCGAACGGGACAGCCCACGGGCGTCGCACCACACAGCAGTCTCCGCACTCCAGCGCTTTGGACAGCGCCTGCCCCGAGCGGTCACTGTCGTCGCGACAGCCTCAGGGAGCACCCTTCCAGAACCCGGCCATCGGGTCTATCCTCTCACCCCACTCCAGGGGCTGCGAGGGGCACACGAACTTATACACTGAGAGTTTACTGGGGGGGAAATAATCGCCCCCTTAGACCAGGTGGTCTAGTCCTTGCGGACTCCTTGAAGTTTGGGGCGCCATTTAGGGAACCACGCGGAGCCTTGAGAAGGGAACCATCAAGGCGCCACACTCAAGATGGCGTTGGACTCGGCAAGCGTGGCGTGACGTGGCGATCCGATCACGCAGACGATCCGAAAAGCACAGGTTACACCGTCCTTATCGCCACCGCACTTGGCTGTCGAACTAAGAAAGCGGCTGTGTGGGAAGAAAGATTAGAACAGGTGGGAAAATGTTCCAGAAAAAAAAAAAATAATAACCGTGCCGCACTCAACATGGCGACAGATAGGGTTCATCCCTGTGTCGCCAGAAGGGGGCGCCCGACACGGAAGGCGGGACTCCGGAGAAACGGGCGCGCACTGGCTGAGAGTGGCGGGCGAACACAAAGTTGACGCTTTGCGTCCTGCCATTGGCAGGTTCCGCTGTCTGTCTCTTGGGGCCGCGGATCTGGGAATGGAGAAAACCCGGAGTCTGAAGTCGTGGAGGAGGGACGGATGCCAAGTCCAGTAGAGCTTCAAGTGAGGAACGGGAGGAGAGATTGAGTCGCCCTTCTTGGTTCTCTTAGGTCAGGGGCTCGCTGACCCCATTCCCACCGCGAGACTCCCTTTGCTGAGCTTACCACGCACTGGCCCGGCTGTCTCCTCTGGCCCCGGACTCCCCTGCCCGGCCTGGGGGAGCCGCGGAGTGCCGGGGCGCCACCTGGGTCTGGGCCCCCTCCCCACTTCCCCTGTCCCGCACGCGTCAGGCCCGCATCCTGGTTCACATCTGTCAGTCTGGCCATTGGGGCTTTCCCGAGCGACTTGTACCCTGGGAAGAGAGAAGCCCAGGCTGCCTGTCCTTTGGTCGGGAAAAACATAGGACAGGTGTTGGACAGGGAGGGAGAGCCGCGCCACCTCCTGTTGTTTGGCGGTCGCCATCCCGTCCCGGGTACGCGGCAGCGGAGGGGGCGCCCGCCGGTCTCAGTCCTACCCCCAGGTACCCCAAGGGCTGTAAGGGGATTTTCCCCAGGGTGGGCGCGCGCCAATCCAAGGGACTCAACAGTGGTGTCCCCGAGGACCACGCGTCCCAATTCTTTGTTCGGTCCCCTCCCTCCCCCGGCCAGTTGCCTTTATTGCGGCGCAGACCTGGGGCCGCCTTTCGCCCCAAAGGAGGAAAGGGCTCGTTGGCCGCTGCCGCTGTGACCCCCTCCTTTGTGCCACAGTCTTCCGAGAAGTGGAGGGATAGTGCGGCATGGTAAATGAGGAGGGACAGCGCCTTCTACCTGCGGAGCATCCGTTAAGTTCTGGTTACCCTAGAAGGGATTGTTCAGTCCACAAAACCCGGATGCCCCGGGAGCTTGGTCTGTGCCACATCTAAGCGATTGAGGCTTCTTCCCTTCCTGTATGGTGGCTTTGGCCAGTCGTCTCTGTGTCCAAGCTGAAAACTGGACATGACTTCTGCATTCTGGCCGGGGCCGGTGGGGGGGGGGGGTTGGGGGGGGTTGGCGGGGGGGGGGGCAGGGCCTCACTGGAGCCAACATGCGGGAGGAGCTGGGTGAATGTGAATTTCCCTCAAAGAACTGCTTTGCCTGACCCTGTCCCCAGGCAGTTGGCTTTGCTAGAAGCGATAAGGAAGGCTCATGCCCACCTGGTTCTGGAACCAGTATTTACATTCACCAAGCATTCACTGGGTGCCTGCTGTGTACGTGGCAGTGAATCTTTGGCTCATGCTTCAAACATTTGCATTTATCCTCTGCACCTTGCAAGGTAGACAGGACAATTATAGGGTTGAATCATATGAAACTGATGTTTTTGTAGGTCAAAACCAATTGAAAATCAGCAAATTTGTACATTCAACCTCTAATATGATACCACTTTACTTGTAACAAGTCAAAAAAGCAGACCAAGGGCTTATAGCAAGGAACTTGAAGTAACCAAGTGAATCAGTGACCAGGCTGGGGCTAAAATCCTAAAACGGAGGACTCTGTCTTGTTAGATGAGTCCTGGAGCAGAAGTGGCCTCCTTGGACCTCCTTGGGTTCATAAGTGGTGGAGTTCTTTAGGCTATCAAGAGCCTCCTCTCTCCAGGGACAGGCAACTCACATCATCTTTGCTGTTTCTAAATGGGCTGTTCTTCCTGTCCTCCGTCACTTCCACTCACCGATGCATCTCTGTCCTTTGCTGCTTCTGTGTCCTTTCAAACCCCCCAAGACAAGCTGGTATGCCCTGTTAGGCCACATTTCCTGGTGCATGTTGAGGTGCAGTAGGCTTATGTTAGAGCTGCTCTAAGATGGGGGGTATTTGGGGGGGGATTGGGGGTGTGGTGGCATATGGCCTCCAGGCAAGTTTTATTTTAAGGAATTTGTATAAGGACACCTGGGTTGCCTACACATTCTCCAGTTGGGACCACAGGCCTCTCCCCACCAGGCCTGAGTCACACGTTTATTTCACCTACCTAGCCCTGTAGGCACTTAAGTTTGCAACCCTTTCCAACGTATTCCTAATTGGGTGTCTCACAATTCTGCTCGATTCCCAAAAGACCAAAAAGGATATAAGTGCTGGTAAAGCTGCTTGGGTTCATATCCCAGTCATGCCACACACTAGCTGTGTCGACCTGGGCAAGTTACTTCCTCACCTCTAAAGCATGGAGACACAATGACAGGTCCTACCTTCCGGCATTATGGTGGGAACTGAACTGGTTAATATTCAGAAAGTGCTTGAAACAGTGTCTGGCACATCCAGGAACACCATCAGTGTTCTTGGGACCCCATTTTGCAGCTGCTCTCCTCACCTCAGCGGGTTGATTTCAGTGTTTGCAGGTCTCTGGGCAAAGGAACAATGTCTTCAGCAAATTCTTCCCATATTCAGTGGGAAATGAGGGCACCAGCCTAGCTGAGTTTCTGGAAGTCTATGATTCGGTGCCCGACATGCTTGGCAGCCCCTCTGGCCTCAGAGGAATGACAGAGTCTGGGAGACAGCCTGAGTGGAGCAGGCCTCAAAAAACTCCCGCCTTCCCGCCCTTCAGAAACCCAGGCGTTTCAGGCTGTGGTTTTCTTGCCCGGGCATAAGGGCCTGGGGAGCTGCCAGGGGCCTTTCAACTCTCCCGCCTTGCCGGGCCCGGATGGGATTGTGTAAGAACCACCCCCCACACGCCTGCTCCCTTGGGCAGCACGTCCGGGCCTGCCCGTCCTCCCGGGGAGCTGTGCCAGAAGCCCTGGTACCTACACAGGTCTGGCCGCCCCAAGAGGCTCCTGCCTGGCAGGGACAGGGTGGGGGACATCTCCTGACATTCAGGGCCTGCCCCCAAATTGATGCCAAACCGGAGCTCTGGTTGGAGACCAGATACGAAGGCTGGGGGTGGTGTGTGTGCTGTGTCCATGGCCACCGCCGCCTCCCAAGCACGTGCCCCTGTGGTGTCTCTAGGAACCCCCAGCCTGCCCCTGCCGTTTCCCGGCTCTGCTTGCCCGCATCCATCCGTGTGTGTGCACGCCTATCTGCAGAGCTCGAGCTCCGTGGGTGTTTTGCTTAAGCTCCGGTTACTGTGTGTGGCACGTGGGCCCAGCATCCCGCTGGCAGGTGAAGGTGCTGGGGGGGGGGGGAGCACGTGCGCTGGCACACATCAGTCGCCCTGCCCAAGAAGGCCTGTGAGGGCGGAGCAGCCAAGGAAAGGTTAAACACCTCTGTGTGACATGAGGAGACCTTGAACTGGGCATCTCCACACCTGTCCCTTCCTGCCACCTGGCCCCACACGGGAACCTAGCAGGACAGGAGCCTCCAGAGGGTCTGTGCGCCCCCTGTGAGGCCAGAAGTCCCAGGCCAGGTAAGCTCGAAGTTGGGGAGAGGCAGGCTCTCCAACATCTTGAAGTGTCTGCTTCCCTCTTCTCTGTTAATCTCAAATGGGTCTTTCCTTCACTCCGGCAGAGAAGTCGCCCCCAGTCCTATTTGGAGGGAGAAGGTGTAAGGTATGGAGGACACACCGCCAGCCAGAATTTACTCCCTCTCTCACCCCAAAGGGCAGTACAGACAGGGTGACCAGCTGTCCCGGTTGCTGCAGGACATAGAACTGTCAGTGCTACAACCAGGAGACCCCCAGGCACCCTGAGACACATCGGTCACACTGGTCCAGTCCTTCTTCACAAGCTGGTAAGAATGGCATATCTGAAGAAATCTATAAGCACCACCAAGAAGGGTCCTGTGGCCCTTGATCCAAAAACAGCGTCCCACTTGGATTCTGCATGTCTTTGCCATGGAGAACCCAGGGTGACGCTGGGAGCATTTGGCTTGCACATGGCAGAGCAGAAGGATTGAGGGGCTTAGTGAAGATCACAGAGGAAGCTGGCCGCCGGGATCAGGACCTCCCGCACCCTCCCAGGAGGGCTCTCAGCCGCCACGTGCGGGAAAGGTTGCCATGTGCAGTGACAGTCATGAGCATGGGAATCTGTCTCTAGAACAGGGGGAGATTTCTTAGGCCCCTTTCGAAAATACTCTCTCCTCCAAGAGGTTTTCTGCGAATCCCACAGGGGAGAAAAAAATGAGGATCTCACTGGGACAATTCTGTAGGAAAATCTCAAGGCAGGATGAAGCCTTACCCCAAAACCCAAACCTCCCCAGAGAAGGGAAGGTGGCAGTCCCTTTTCCAGGCAAATGCGAGCTTCTCACGCATTTAAAGCCTGAGAGGAGGAGTGCCTGGGTGGCTCAGATGGTTAAACAACCGGCTCTTGATTTCGGCTCAGTTCATGATCTCAGAGTCTTGAGGTCGAGCCCTGCATCGGGGTTCACGCTGAGCATGGAGCCTGCTTAAGATTCTCTCTCTCCTTCTGCTTCTGCCCCACCCCCACTCTCACACACTCTCTCTCTAATTAATTAATTAATTAATTAAATTAAATAAAGCCTGAGGGGAAAGAGTTCACACACGTGAACCGAGAGCCGCCCCAGAGCTTTCCCCAGCTGCAGCATGTTCTCAACTGCCGTGTTGGGGCTGGGCCTTGCACTGTGACCATTCACTGGCTCTTAGCGGCTTTTGCCAGGTTATGCCATCTCTTGCCACTGAGGCACTTTAAGAGTGTTACCTCAAAAGCATCAGCCAGACACCTACTGGTCCACTTGGCTCCTGGCAAGGTCTCAATCTTCTCACTTGCTAGACAGGGAGAATGTGGCCCAGCTCCCAGGGAGAAAACAGCATGGCTGCCTCTCCCTACTCCTGGGCTGTTCACAGGGCCACAGCACTCTGTGTTGCAAAGTCCTTGGCCAAGATGTGGTTTTGAGACCCCCAAAGTATTTCTCACCTTGGTGGTAATCAGTCTTGGGCCTATACGTGATTTATTGAAGACCTACCTCAATCAAGATTTTCAGGATGATAAAAGGTATTCCAGAATGTTCTTCAGAAGTCACCACTGCTGTAAAGGCTGAATTTGGATTCAGGGACATTCCTGATAGAAAGTAAAATGTGTTCTGAATACCTGTAGAAATAGATAAGAGGGAAATTAGAAATTAATGATTAATATTAAAAAGTGAGCCTACATGAAATGAAGCAGCTCTCAAAGCAGGGAGGGACAGGCATTAAGAAACATCCCTTGGGCGCCTGGGTGGCTCAGTTGGTTAAGCGACTGCCTTCGGCTCAGGTCATGATCCTGGAGTCCCAGGATCGAGTCCCGCATCGGGCTCCCTGCTCAGCGGGGAGTCTGCTTCTCCCTCTGACCCTCCCCCCTCTCATGTACACTCTCTCTCTCTCATTCTCGCTCTCTCAAATAAATAAATAAATCTTAAAAAAAAAAAAAAAGAAACATCCTTAACCGAGAACCCCAGCTTCTGGTTACTCGGAGCTCTCAGCCTCATGGAGGGCTGTGGTCTAGCAGCGGAGGGGTTCTCCATGCTTGCTTTCTGCAGTCCCAGCCTCTTCCTCTCGGGGCCACCAGTCCGAGGCGGGCGCGCAAGGATCCGCTCCTAGGCTTAACTGACACTGGTTCTAAGCAAGTCCTTTTATCATCCCCACCTTGTTCCCATGATCTGGGCTAAGATGAGAGGGGACCTCTGGACCTAGACAGTCACATACGTGCCCACTGCCGTGCCCGAGCTGTGAGCTGGTGGTGGCAGGGCGATTCGTTGGGCCCCCGCTCAGCGTGGCCCTGTGCCTTGGATATCTGGCTATACTTCCTCAAGAAATGACCGTTCAGTTGCTCTGAATCCGATGGAATTGGGCCCAACATTCCAGTGAGCCCCCATCCCAGGATGCTGACACCAGCTCTATGCCAGAGGAGAAGAGGAAAATTGAACACGCTTCAAGCAGTTATGGCAAGCACCCCCCCCCCCACAGATGGAGGGGATGGAAAAGAGCCTCATTCTACAGATGGAGGCACTGGGACCCAGAACAGGAGGCTGATTTGCCAGCAGAGTGGCCCCTGGCCAGGAATAGAGCCCCCTTGGCCCTGGCTGCCAGGGCTCCGTGCCACCCACCCTCCCTCTCACTGAATGACACTGGCTCTGAAAACTCAGGAGACCAGGGCAGACCAGAGTGGTCAGGGGGTACATCCTGAGGCAAGGAGGGCTCGGCAGGAGCCCGAAGTCAGGGTAAGCTGTGAGGGCGCAAGCAGGAGTGAGAGTCTTGGCAGCTCCAACGTGGAATCCAGCCAGGCGAGTGGTGAAGGAGAAAGTGCAGCAGGAGGGGCACCGGGAAGGGGGGATCTTCGGAAACCCAGCTTACCCCAAATGAACAGAGGCATTCCAAGTGGAACCCCACAGCCCTGCCCCGCCGGGGGCACAGCAAGCGGCCGTAGTCACAGCCCCAGCCCATCGGAGGTGCAAGAGGAGAGCGGCCACATGAGAACAGCAGCTCCCACTTCAGGGAACAAACTCTGGGTCAGACATTGTTCCGAGTTCTAGACATAGTAACCTGTTCAATCCTGTGAGGCTTGCAGCTATCCCCACCTTATGAAAGAGGAAACTGAGGCACGGAGCAGCCCGGTGCGGCCCAGAGTAAGTGGCAGAGCTGGGATTTGGAACCGGGCAGCCCGGCTGATGCAGCCCCACAGCTGGTCCCCAGCGCCCCTCCTGCCATCAGCCTCTGCCCACCCCTCCTTCTCAAACGTCAGGGACAGGATCTTGGGGTTTCCTCTCTTGATCGGTAAGGAGTTTATCTTCACCGACTGAGGCCCTCGTCCCCCAGCCGGCGCCTCTCAGGTTGTAGGAATTGCAGAGAAGTCCTCCCCAGATCGGTGATTTCTGGTCGTGGGGCAAGATTTTTTCCTGGGTGGCCTGGAGATCTGGGTTGCGGGGGAGGGAATTTTGCAACTGTTTGTCACCAAGGGCTCACCAGAAAATCAGCCTACTAAAAACTAAGTGTTCCTAGGATGTTCCATTGAGTTTTTTCATGGCATCAATAGACAACTGGTAACATCTGTCTTGAACATTTCCCCAGGCTACTGTTCACCATGGCCCGACTCTGGGCTCTGGAAGTACGACACTGCACAATGTTCCTTCTATAGCGACCCACAGGACAAACTTCTCTCTGGCCTCAGCGCCAGCAGGACAGTGTGGCCAGATGGTTAGGAGTGCAAACTCCGGGTCTCCCCTTCCTGTCCCCCGGGTAAGAGCCCATTGGATCAGGGCTCCCCACGTACCTCTATGGTTTAGTGTGGGTCAACAATTCTCGGTTTTCTTTCTTTTTTTTTTTTAAAGATTTTATTAATTTATTTGAGATAGAGAGAGAGAGCTGGGAGACAGAGGGAGAGGGAGAAGCAGACTCCTGCTGAGCAAGGAGCCCGATGCGGGGCTCGATCCCAGGACTCTGGGATCAGGACCTGAGCCGAAGGCAGACGCTCAACCAACTGAGCCACTCAGGCATCCCAACTTTCGGTTTTCTCACCTGTAAAATGGGAATCAATAACAACCTCCTAAGACTTCTCTTGAATAGTGTGTTTCATTCTGTCGTTATAGACCCTCCTTGTCTTGTACTGAATCACATTTCCCTCTCTATCTGGGCTGTGGGAAGCTCAGCACCCACCTTGAGGGCACCTCTGAGTTCCAGAACATCCCCTGAGGTTCATGGAAGTAACCCTACCCTTGGCTTCCTCATATTTGCTACCCTCTTTTCCCTTAGCCTAACTTCTTCAGTGATTCTTTTTCTGTTGGTCTTTAAGTATTTCAATGAACTTTAGAACTGAGGCCTAAATTAATTAAAGCGATAATTAATTAAACATCTGGACCCCTTTATATCTAAAGCACTTTCTCATAGGTTATGCCATGTAGGCCTTGCCCCCATCCAGGGAGGTGCCCCATTTTGCAGAGGAAGAAATGGAGGCCCCCAAAGGGTGCTAATGGGGTAGAGATGGGTTGTCCGGCTCTGCCCCAGCTGCCCAGCGCCAGCCTCCCTTTGCCCCTGCCCTGGCTCCTTCCCAGCCCTTTCCAGCATCCCTACCCCAACGTGGCCTGGTGATTCTGCCCCTCCCTGACTCTTCACTTCCACCCCACCTTCTGTTTCCTGTTACCAACTCTTGTCTTTTGGGGGACTTTCCAAGAGATGGTAAAGTTCAGCACATTATTTAAGGATGAGTGAAAAACCAGCCTCTCCATGACCCCCTTCGTGGCATTTACACAAATAATTCAGATTTGGCTCTCCCCTCAAGTGACAGGAATATGTCCCCCAAGTGTTGCTCTGCTTCTCAACCTGAAGGAGGTGTGGCTCCAAATTCTTCCAGAAACGATCTGCAGGAGCTCAGAACACAGCCTCTCTGCCCATTTCCGGGGACCATCAACCTGGACCTTCCAGCTGGGCCTGGGCTGGTCCCTCAGAGAACCCAAAGGCAGGCTGGGAAGAGCGACTGCCCAGCCCAGCACCCCCTCACTCCCTTTGCCCTGGGGAAAGCCCGAGACCCCGAGGGGCTCACAAATCCCCAGTAAAATGCAGAAAGGACCCTCTTTTCAACCCCAGCTGCCCTCTGAAGCTTAGACCTCTCAGTCCTGCAGAGCACCTGAAACTCTGGATGGGCCAACATGGGCTGGGAGCTGAGCTGGGGTCAAGGTGGAGAGAGCTGAAACACTCTGCAGAATATGGGGGCTTTTGAGCTTTTCCAGGACACTGGGCAGCCATCATTTTGCTCAGAACTCAATGACTGAGCAACCCACGACTTAGAGCATATTGATAACTTTTATTGTTATTACTTGATGGTGATTTCCCTTCTCAGTGTACGAAGCTCCTGGTTGTTGCCTTTCGAGAAACTGTGACGGTGTGGTTAGTGGTATCAGCTCTCAGCTCTGCCCCAAGGGCACTGATCCCTGCCCTCTGGTCCCCTTCCCGGGGGGCCTCAATCTCTATCTGCTCACGGTGGCCATACCCCCGTGTGCAAGTTATCAAGTTATCCAGGAGACAGGACTGCCTGCTACCTCCTTGCTGCTGGAGGTCAGGGGACTGGTCTGGCACAGGGCTCAGCAGGAAAGGCTGGGAAAGAGCCAAGTGTTGCAGGCAAAACCCCGGAAACAGGGTCGGGGAGCCCCAGCCGGCTCCTGCGTGAGCTCTGGGTAGATGAGGGAGCTCGCCTCGCCTATTTAGACAGAAGCACGCGGTGGGAACGGCAGTTGGCCTGGGCACCCCCGGCCGATGGGCACATGGCAGGCATGCATCGGCCTCCCGGCCTTGGCCCAGCTTCGCTCCTCTCTGGAACAGGCCACTTTCCAGACGATGGGTGTGCAAGTGTGTTGTAAGTACAACCATGAACACATATCCCACATATCCATGTTGGGTGACATGTCTCGCGAGTGCAGACCACGCATGTGTGTTCCTGCGTGTGCAGACCTGAGCGTGTGCCTGGCCTGGCAGCAGTCATGGAAGCCTCCTTGACCTTGATCTAGGGGCTGGGGCACCAAGCCAGTCCCTGCAGGTGCATGGGTGTTTGCTTCATTCTCCTTTGTACTTTTCTGTATTTTTCTAACCTTCCCAAATGTCAGCAGATACATACGCACAAACCCCCCCCACACACACACAGAGGCTCTCTGCCCTGCTCACCACCCAGTAGGGGAGGCCAGCACAGTCAGGAAGGTCCAAGGGCCAGAGTAGGAGGAACGGGAGGAGAGAACAGATGAGCTCTGCCTGAGCAGGTATGCAGGGCTTCCCAGAGGAAGCATCCTCTGAGCTGGGACTTCAAAGATGATGAGCAGGGGCGCCTGGGTGGCTCAGTCAGTTAAGCGTCTGCCTTTGGCTCAGGTCATGATCCCAGGGTCCTGGGATGGAGCCCCACTTTTGGTTCCCTGCTCAGCGGGGAGCCTGCTTCTCCCTCTGCCCCTCCCCCCACTCATGCTCTCCCTCTCTCTCTCTAATAAATAAATAAAAATCTTAAAAAAAAAAAAAAGACAAAGATGTTGAGCAGTCCTGCTCCAGATGGATCCAGACCTTCTCTGCTGATGGCTCCCGGGGCCCCATCTACTTTCCTGGAGCAGAACCATAGAGCGGACCCTCTGCAGCTCCTTCCTGCGCTGTGTCCATCTCCTGTCCTCACCTCACTTCTGGGATAGGACCATGTCCTCCCTCATATCTCAGTGTTCTGACCAACAAAATAAGCAAATCAAACAAATAGCTAATAATGCAGCTGATCTGGGTGATAATGGAACTTCAGTTCCAATGGAGGCATTTCATTTGGACTCGTCTTTTTCTGGAAGTCTCTGAGTCACCTAAGCCTAAAAACGGAAGGGGAGGGGGCACCAGGCTGGCTCAGTAGAGCATGCCTCTCTTGATCTTGCGGTTGTGAGTTCAAGTCCCATGTTGGGCATGGAGCCTACTTAAAAATAAATAATAATAAATCAATAAAATAAAAACAGAAAGCAATTATGGAAATAACCTAGTCCTACATCCCACCCTGGGAGACATGATGCCTCCAAAGTCCCTCTTCAGGGGTCACCTTGTCTCAATCTGGACACCTGCACGCACAGATGAGCACACAATCCTGTCCGGACACCCATGCGCTCAGCCTGCCTTGGAAGCACCCACCTCCTCCATCAGCCATCAGACCCCCAGGTAACCTCCCTGCCTCCTGCCGAGCTCCTTCCCTGTGCCTCCCTCCCCTACCTGGAACTGGGGACACAGTGGGCTAGGGACCAGCAGGCTCCATAGGCTGGGGAGAGGTGAGCTCTGCTCCCCCCCTCCTGTGTGGTCTTAGAGAAATCGATTAACTTCTCTGAGCCTCTAAGTTTCTTTTTGTAAAGGTGGGAAGGGGATGAGGAAAAAGTTCCAGTTTGTAAACTGTGAACTGCTCTGCAGATGCTATTTATTATGATGAAACCATGTGAGAGCAATTACAGAGCAACCATCAAGGATTATAGAACAATACAGGGCAAATGGCACACATATGTGCCAGGGAGGCCCCCCAGGAAGAGCACTTTGAGCAGAGTCCTCTCGTGGCTGCCATTTGGGTGGTATCTCTATGCCCTGTTTTCCTTGCACAAGATAAAACGCCTCTAATGCTCAAAGCCAGCCTGGGCGAGGTGGGGGTGGGGGGATCGGCCCAACATGACCATGAGGACCTGTTGGCTCAGAGACTCCATCGCACAACTCAGAGACAATAGGCCAGCTCTGGAATTCATGTCTTCTGGCCACGAAACGTGGGTGCTTTCCACCCTGTAGGGGCAATAGGACAGTTTTCAAGGCAGAGATCTGAGAAGATGTGAGTCACACGAGTTGATGAAGAGAAGTCACTATTTGCTGTGGGGAAGAGCATTCATTCATTCATTCATTCATCAATACCTGTTTCTGAACACCTAACTCCTGTTGAGTAAATGAGAATGAGGGGTGGAGTGACATCGGAGGGAGGTGTGTGGGCTCCTCAGGGCTTTCGTGGCAGAGACCAAGGTGATGCCTTCCTCATCCAAGTTAATGTTAAAGCCAGGACCCAGACTGAGGCTGGCAGGGCCCAGCCCCAGGCAGTTCCTGGGAACTTCATATGCCTGGGCAGAGCCTCTGTTTTTCATCAAGACTGGTTATGTGAATCCCAGGGCTTCAGTCAAGGGGGGCAGGAAGGCAAAGAGGGAGAGGGAAGGAGGATGAGGGAGCCTCCCTTGGGTCACTCAGGGGGCCCAGGGGATGAAGGAAACGGGAGACAGAGCCTGGCAGGGCGGCCAGGTTGGCGGAAGCAGGGCTGGGCACAGGTCCAGGGCCACCAGGCCTGCATGAGGGAGGGGTGGGCGGATGGAGGCGAGTGTGACCCGAGGGAGCAGGGAACAACCTGATTAATAGGATGATAGGGGCAGATGGACGGGCAGCCAGGGCTGCTCTGGGCACCAGCCTCCCGCTCCCCGGCCGCCAGCCAGGCCAGTGGTCTGGGGGCAGGGACACTGCTGGCCTCTGGTGGGGGTGAGGCTGTGGTGAATGAATCACTGGCCAGTGCCAGGAGCCTGCAGCCCTCAGCACTCACTCCCGGAGGACTAGCTAATTCACTTGGAGGGAGGCCGGGCCGCTAATGACAGGAGCAGCCTGCCTGGGCCCTGCTGAGCCCCATGCACAGCTGACCACTAAGCAAGGGGCCGGGCCACAGGGGACAGGAGGGCCCACCCCTGGCACAGGCTTGGCCAGGGCTCCCCACCTGCCTCCAGGAGGGGCAGCAATACCCCTACAATGGGGAGACCCTCATTGTGGACCAGCCTGAGTCTGGGGGATGAAGAGGAGACACGGACTTCCCCTCTGAGCACCAAAGAGCCTAATTATGGTGGGACAATTAAGAATCAGTTTGGAGGGAGTGGACAGGGAAGGCCAGCCTAGTCCTCCTGTCCTGGGAGAAAGAGGAAGAGGAACCTTGTTCAGCCAAGACACAAGGCCAGGTTGCGAGCTCAGTCCCACAAGGGACAGACCTTCAAGTCCCGGAGAAACAAACCACTTGGAAAACAAGGCCTGGCATCTTGCCAGGCTCTCCCTGAGGCGTGCTGTTTGCTGATGGTGTAGGTGTGGCATTCCCAGGCTGACCCCTGTGGTGTTCATGCCTCAGGGTTTAGTGAGGACCTACTGCATGGCTCTCTGCTCTCTGTCTCAAAGGCTCAGCCAGGAAAGGGCTCAGCACACAGTAATCACAACAAGGATAACACCCAACTTCCACACACCGGGTGCCCAGCCCCAAACCAGGGGTCTGCATGTGCTACCTTGTTTGTCCTTGCATACATCTGCAAGGCAGTGACTGTTAGGGATGCCCATTTTACAGATGAGAAAACGGAGGCATGGATCACTGGCCCAAGGCCTTTAACTTGTGGGCAGCAGAGGCAGGTCTTCAATGACTCCCAGGTATAACCTCCGCTTTGCACAGCTCCAGGACTCTGGGTTTCAGGGTTGGGGGTTGGGAAGACCTCAAGCTTCTGTCCTTACAGAATCACAGACCTCACCAGTGTGCTTGATGGGGCCAGAAGAGCTGAGCACTGGTGAAAGGGGAGGATTGAAGG
>NC_138371.1:7196420-7229847 GCF_054177405.1 Leptonychotes weddellii
GGGCCTTTGGACTCCGGCTACATAGCCATCGCTGTGCAGGGCCCCCCTCCGGAGCCCACCACCAGTCCATCTACACCGCTGCTCCCCACACACGCACCAGGAAGGGAAGTGAGCACCAGCGCGTTCCTCTAACACGTGGAGGCCACCCTGTGTCTCAGGAGAGGGAGCCCCCATACCCATCACTCTTTTTCCCACTAGTGACAACAGTGCACTTTCTGGAGAGTTCCTGCAAACATCCCATTGTCCAACCCTCCCAACCGACCCACAGGGAGGTCTCGTGTTGCCTCCAAATTACAGCTGAGGGAGCTGAGGCCCAGAGAGGCTCCAGGTTTGGACTGGAACCCGGACCTGTCTGACCCCAGGCCCCCTGGTGTTATCCATACTGCGGGCCCCCGCTGCCCTGCGTCCAAACACACCTGGCCACCGTTCACTGGTGTGTGGCCGCGGGCTCTCCACTGCCCTATCCACCTTGTTCCTTGCTCAGCATCTTCTGTGGCTCCGACAGATTCCAGATAAACTCCTGTCACCTTGGCGTTCAAGGCCCCTCTGTCACCTGGCCCCACGATTCCTCCTCATTGTGAACCTCGGCTCCCGTGCCGCTCTCATCCTCTTCTCCAAGTCTGTGCCCAGCTCTCCTGCCTCCTTGGCCTGCCCTCTTCCCTCCCACTGCAGCCAGTCCCATTCTGGCCTTGAGAGAGGGAGAGGGCAGCTGCTGAGAGGGAATGCGAAGGGCAGTCCTCCGTGCCACCACCAAGCTCCGGCCCCGGGGGGGTGGGGGGGTGGCTTATGGCCACGCGGTGAAGGTTTCCTCCCTGCCGCTCCCCGCGAAGCTCAGCCCCAGGCTGCCCAGGCTGCCCAGGCACCAGTGTGCAGAAGCCCCAGGCCCGGGGTGTGCGGTTTGCCACGGTCCAGCCTCTGTCCTTGGAGCCTGGCGGAAGGCTGAGCCTCTTCGGGAGCAGGTGCTGGCAGGGAGCTGGGGCATCGAGGGAAAAGAGGCGGCAGCAGGCGGAGGGGCAGGCACGAGAGCTGCCCTCCCCTCCTGGCGCGGCCTCTCCCTGCCCCTGGGAGCGGTTGCTAGGCTGGCGCACGGCAGCAGCCGGAGCACACACTCCTGTCAGCTGCACCCACTGCCCACATGGCAGCAGCGGCCGCGGGCAGGGCACGGGCCGCCGGCGTGGGCCGCGGGCGTGGGCGGCTTCGCCCAGGGAAGACGCCAACAGGCCAGCCCCACCCTGGGGGCAGGGGGGTGGGGGTGGGGGAGATGGGCATAGATAGAACAGGGCCCTGGGGCCACAGGAGAGGAAGCTCTTCTGCAACTGTCCAGGCGTGGGTGACCAAAGGGTGGTGGGGTTCCCACTCCTGACACCCAGGGTCCTGGCTGGTCTTCCTTGTTTATCAGCATCCTGTCTGATGGGCCACCCAGGGCCCTTCCTGGCTTTTCTCGGGGCCAAGGGGCTGATGGGAGCCCCTGGGACTCCCCCCACCCCAACCCCTCCCCCTATGGGGTAGGCCCCAGGGGTAGACGACTCTTCTGGGCTGCACACCTGGGAGACTCCTCTCTTCTCCCGAGTTCCAGGGACTCAGAGCTTCTCCGACGGCCTTCATTTTGACCAGGCACTCAGAGTCTGGGAGTCTGGGCCTGCTCCAAGTCCTCGGACGCCCTTGGGCTCCATTAGGCTCTTTCCTTTGGGCTTCCCTGGGGCTGCTCTCAGGATGCGTAGCCAGAGGGGGAGGATTTGAGCCTTGGGCTGAAGGGGCCAGATCCCCAAGACTGGGTCCTTCCTGCCCTCCGCTGCTGAAGTCCTAGGAGCAGGTGTACAGCTGGGTGTGAGTGGTGAAGGCCCAGAGTGGGGGGCGGGGGGGGAGGAGGGAGGGGCACAATGATTCTGGGCAGACTCTTCAGCTGGCAGAGGCTTCTGCCAAAACATTTCCCCGCCCCGCCCCCCTCCCCTCCACTCATTATCAACTTGGGGTTTGTGTGCAAACAGCAGCTGGTCTCTTTTGTCGGCCTCCCCTCCCCCCTGCCCCTTCCCTCCTCCCCAATGCCTCCCAAATGGCTTTTCCATCTTGGGCCCTGCCTTCCCTTCCAGGTGATTTAGACGTTGAGGCTCTGGGGAGTACCTGAGAGGGGAGGCAGCCCCTGGCCAGTCTTGGCCCTGGGTCCTAAGTTCCCCTCTAGTCCTTCAAAGACGCAGTATTAAACTCATATGGGACATGACACGAGAGCCAGAGAGGATGAGAAACAGAGCAAAGTCACAAAATGCGCAAGTGCAGAGCCAACACCCAGACCCAGGTGTGTCTGCTTGCAGAGCCTGTTTGTAGAGTCTGTTTGCAGAGCCTGTTTGCTGAGCCAGTTCACCTCCCAGCCTTAGCTATTCCTCTGATTGTCCTATCGCCTGGCACCATTTCCATTAGGGGGCCCTGGAAATGCGGACTTACTCCCAACCTTCTAATCTGTGTCAAGGGCTTCAACCGAAGTAATTCTATGTGCCTGGGGCTGGGATGGGAAGGCAGACAGGGCCAGATGGCAGGGCCCTTGCAGTTATAACCAGGAGTTGGGACTAGATGCTGAGGACAATGGGAGAAGGAACTTTGCAAGCAGCAAGCCCTGTAGACTGTGGAGGCAGAGAGCAAGAAGGTTGATTAGGAGAACAGGCAAGAAGTAGGAGAGTGTGGGCCAAGGCGCTGGTCCTAGGGCAGTGGGACAGTGAGACCTGGAAGCACAGACTTGGTCACAGTAGATGGTGGGCAAGAGGGGTGAGGATGACACCCAAGTCTCCGGCCTGGGCAATGGCGATAGAGATTTAGGAGCAGGTGTGGCAGGATTAGGACCTTGAGTTTGAGACAAATTGAGTTTGAGACAAATTGGGTTTGCGATTCTTGAAGGATATCCAGGTGGAGGTTTCTGGGGAGCCAGGAGCCTGGCTGCAGCAGGGCAGGTGGAGGTGCGGGGGTGGATGAGCTCACAGAAGATGGAATAAGCGGAGAAGGGAATTGAGGACGGAGTCTTGAACAGAAGGCTCAGAGGTCAAGGGAAGGCACTGTGGCGGGGGGGTGGGGTGGGGCAGGAGGTGGAGGAGAAGTATCCACTGGGTTTGGGAACTTGTCAGTGGCAAGGGCTCTGGGAGGGCAAGTCCATGGTATGGCAGGGGCTGTGGGCTGCCTGAGTGGGTGTGGCGGGCTCCTTACCGGACAGTCACTCTGTTCTTCAAAGATTTTAGCCATTTTAAAATCCTTGTAACAGGCCTGAAATGACAAGCCTCAGGCTCAAGTGGAACCAAGATTAGGCCTGAAGGTGGTGTGTGACTGTGGAAGTATTTGGGATGACAGCTTGTTGCTGTCCCTCGAGTGGACATGTATGGAGCGTCACGCTCTGCCAGGCGTTGGGGTTACTGAGTCTGAGTCCCTCGGAGCCTCACTGCTGCACATGCCGGAAACCCAGACCAGAGGGGACCACGTGCTGGGCGAGTGGGGGACACCAGAGGCACCTGCGACTCCCAAGGGCGCCAAAGAGAAAGCAACCCCCAAGATAAGTCTGGAAAGGAGACTTCGAGTTCATCAGGTGGATGTATCTGAGGCAGCACGCAGGGAAGCGTGAGAGTGTGCGGAAAACCACGGCTCGGTAAGGAAAGGTGCAGCCTGAGCTGGACCACTGCCAGGTCCCGGTGCTCACTCGTAGCCCCTGCCCGTGGCCAGAGCTCAGCCTCTCGAAAGAGCTTTACTGGGGCTTTAGTCAGGCCTTCTGAGGCAGCTGCGGGCACACGAGCGTGCAAGGCCACCCGCAGGCCTGGGCCTGGAGGCGGCGGGGCGCGGAGCGTCCCAGAGGCGGGCCCTGCACACACGCGCGCGCACCCCGAGTACACGGGCGCCTGCACACGGCCCGGTCCGCGCGGGCCGGAAGTCGCAGGGCTGGAGGCCTGGAGCCCGGCGGCGGGGGCCGCGCGGGAGTTGCGGGGGGGCCGCCCGGGAGAGCGGGAACAAAGGACGCGGTGGGGCGGGGGCGGCCAGGCCGGGCCGTGATTGGTGGCTGGGGGCGCGGGAGAGTCCCGGCTGGGCGGTGATTGGCCGCGGCCTCAGCGGGGCCCCTCGCGCCCGCCCCGCCCCTCGCGGCCGAAACCGGAGCCCCGTTCGGCCGCCCGGGACCCGCCCGCGCCCCCGCCATCTGAGCCGGGGGCGGGGCGCAGGCCGGAGTCGGGTTCCCGCCCAGCCCCCCTCGACCGGCACTCGGCGGAGCCAGACAACCTGTGCACCTAGGTGCCCCCAGCCCCGCCCCCGCCCGGCTGCGCGCGGGTTCCCGAGGGCCGGGGCAGGGGGGCCTCGTCTGCGCCCCGCGGGGAGGCCCGGAGGGCAAGGTTCCCGGGCCCGGGAGGGCCAGGTTGCCCACGTGGAAATGGGGTAGGACCCAGGAAGCCGCCCTTCGCGGGAGCCTGGCCGGGGCCTCGTGGCTGCACTGGGAGAGGGGTCAGGGAACAGGAGACACTCAGAGAGGACTGGGCTAGAGGTAAAAGGAGTGGAGGAGGGCGCGGGCTGGAGGACGCCCCAGAAGAGGGGTGGTTGGGTGACCTGAGGCCCGGGGTACCCAAACCTAGCAGCTCGGGGAGTCACCGGGGCTGATGGCGGTGGCGCCAGAAAGCCATACGGGGTCCTGGCAGGGCTTGGGGCAGGACAGGTACTTAATTGAGCTCGCTGCCAGCCAGGCCACGCTTCGTGCTTAAGGACTTACATGATGAGGGGCCTTCTCAACCCCATCGCTCTTTCTCAGCTGCCTGGGAGGTGAGAGAGAAGGGGTGGGGCGACGAACCCGCGCCACCAATCACAGCCTCAGCCCCGCTTTGAATCTAGGCTGGCGGCTGGGGCTGGCTGCACACCTGGCAGCCTCTTTGTCCCCACTTGCCTGCCTCCACACGTCCCACTCCACCCCCACCCACCCAGTTCCCCTCCTTGCCTGGTTTCCCTAGCTGGGACTGACGCAGGACCTGGTCTTCCCCGGGACCTCCGGTGACTCCAAACCATGCGCCTCTTTCAGCCCCTTTCTGGGCTCTGCACGGAAACCTAAGCTGCGAGGTGTAAGGACCTCCATCTCCCCAAGATGGCCACCAAGAGCCAGCGGTGCTGGGAGTGGGGCAGGCAGGAGCCGAAAATTTGCAGCTGAAGTCCTGGCAGAGGGCTGGTCGAGACACAAGCTATGTGACCCAGGGCGAGCCCCTTACCTCCGAGGTGGCTCCTGCAGTTGTGAGGCCAAGGAAGTAAGGATCTACTCCCAGGCTGTTGTGAGGATTAAATGAGATCCTGTAGAAGACAGAGCTTTGTGAGACTGAAGCCTCAACGTGTGGGTGGGAGAGGAGGGGAGGTTTTCATCTGGTCCCACGCTGGGCAATAGGCAGCCAGAGAGGGTGGGCAAGGGCCAGGGTGCCAAGTTGGATGGCAGAGAACAGCAGAGTGCCATCGCCGTGGAGCCCAGAGCCCCCTAGACCCCGAACGGAAGGGAGCCAAAGTTTAGGATTCCTGGCCTCACACATCCCCAGGCTCTCCAGGAAAGGTGGGGCAGAGGAATCTGGGGGTGGCCTCTTTTTTATGTTCAGGTCTGAGAGTATGGAGCCCTCTCCCAGGTCAAGACTAGAGGGCAGGCCAGGGGCCTACAGATTTCTCCCTTCAGATGACCCACATGGTCCTACCCTCTCCCAACTCTGCTTCTCCATCCACTGTTTTCCACCCTCCTTTCCCCCCAGCTCTGACATGAAATTGGTCACCAAGACCCTCCGGGCTGCTTCCTTAATGTCTCAAATCTGCCTTATCTGTCTTCTTTCTACCCCTCCCTTGCCATCCTAGTCACAGCTGGCACCATGGTGATAGCCTCCACCTGACCAGTGTCACCCTGCCCCCAGCCTGCCCCCACCCCCAGGCAACATGAAAAGCGTACTAAGTCTCACTCCTTCCCTACTAAAATTCTCTAGTGGCTCCACACCGCCCCCAGAACTCCCTGATTGGACCTACCAGGGGGTCTAATAAGTGGGTAAGCCCACACTCTGGAACCAGCCTGCTCATTATTGAATCCTGAGGCCATCCCTTGTTTTGTTTTGTTTTGAATTAAGTAGGCTCCACGTCCAATGAGGGACTTGAACTCACAACCCTGAGATCAAGACCTGAGCTGAGATCAAGAGTCGACGCTTAATTGACTGAGCTACCCAGGCACCCCCGAGGCCACTCCTTGTTAACTGTGCCTTTGTTTCCCCATCTGTAAAATGGGGATGAGTTCCCACAACTGGGGATAACAAGTGGGCAGTGTTCCAAGCGCTTTGCACATAATCATACTGATCCGTTTAATCCTTACAGCAACTCTATGAAGTGACTATCATGCCTGCGGTACTACACCCACAATACCCACAACGAAAGTAGAATAGTGGGAAAACGGAGTTCATACAGTTACGGATTAGAGGAGCTAATGCATATCAAAATCTAGAAGAGCTTGGAGCACAGCTGGTGCTCAGTACAGTCTCGCTGTTATCTTTGACCCCGCCCCTCCAGCCAAATCTTTGCCCTCTAACCTCCAGTCCCACTGAAGCATAGGTACGTGTCTCTTCCCTTGCCCTAACCACCTTTCCCCTCCCCTCTCCCCTCTCTGGGTCCTCTCACCCGGCAGAGAATGGGTGCTTATCCCATATTTAGGAATCCGGGAACGAGGGTTCCGGGAGGAGGCTGGGTTGAAGGGATTATTCAGTGCTCCTGCGCCCCCTTGTGGCCATCCTGGGCATTCCAGGCCTTGGCCCAACCTTTAAAATGGGAGGGCGGAAAAGACCGTTTCAGGGCCCGGGAAGGTAGGAGGAGGCTGCCTGAGGACAGGCTCTGTAACCCACGTTAATCCCAGGGCTCAGGCCCCAGATGTCTATGGGGCTGCAGGGATTTTCAGCCCCCTGGCCAGGTCGACCTTTCTTCCTCTTCTCTCCGAGAGTTCTGTGTGTGTGTGTATCTGTCAGCGTGAGCTGGACTCTGTGCCCCAGAGGCCAAGAGTTCAACTGTGTCTACACAGGGCAGCAGCAGTTTCTGTTTTCAGAAGATGTATGTGTGTGCGTGTGTGTGTGTTGGGGGGGGTGACCAAGCCCACATTCATGTGTATGTCCCTTGCTTGTGCGTGGCCAGCACCAGACCCTGTCTGGACTGAGAACGCTGAGCCTGCCAGGGAGCTGAGGGCGGGCTGCAGCCTGTCCCTGGCACTTTCTGGATCTTAGTGAACTCCATGGTGTCCAGGTCTCCGTGTTCTCGAAAGACCAGTCCCCAAAGTCTGAGTCTTCTTGCACACATCGCCAGGTATCGGGCCCCTCCGGGCCTGTGTGTGCACCTTGGAGGGGAGCTGGTTTGCTTCTCCCTCTCTCACACGTCCACGTTCGCTGCGCTTGGGAGACTAGAATGTCATCGTTCCACTTGCTTCTGCCCAGCACCGGCTGCGTGTGCTCCTGACGTGTACATCCGCACTCATGGGCATCTCACGGGTATACCTGTGTCCCTCCTAGCTATTTTGGCAGATTCTCTTCCTATGCAGAGAGGCAGGTTTGCGTAAGAGCAACGAATTGGAGTCAGACGTGTCTGAGTTCAGATTCAGGTATGAGCTAGCTGGGGCATTTTAGACAGGTATTTACTGATTCCTCAGCTGCTCAGTGGTGGTAATAGGGCCTATTTCCTAGGTTGTTGTGAGGAGTAAATGAAATGAGTGGAAAGCCGGGGCACGCAGAAGGCAGGTGATAAATGGCGGTGATTACTGGTGCTGCTAGGTTTTTGGCTTCTAGCGGGGCCTCTGTGCTCTGCTTCCCGTCCCCATGTCTCTCTGTCCTGTGACCCACAGCCCGAGGCAGAGGGTTGGGCTGGGCCCTGCAGATAGTCCTCCTCGGGTGTTAGATGGCTGCAAGCAGGGGCCATAGGCTGGCTAAGAATACCTTGCAAGCCCCAGACCGCACACACGGCTTGCTTGGTGCGAACAAGAACACGCGGGCGGGTGACCTCATTTTCCCACCCTCAGATTGGAACACCTGGTCTGACCGGGCAGATGTATTTGTGGGGCTAAAGGGGCACAATGTCTGAAGCGAGTCCTTGCAGACGCCCCAGCTTCTAGCCTTGGCACGTGTGGCCACCTGGGGGAGCCCTCTGTCACTCTGGGAAAAGAGGGAGTGGGGGCTTGTGGAAAAGGGAGGGGTGTCGGGGGCTGTGGGGACCGGGGAAAGCCTGGGAGAGTAAAGGGGGTTTGTCTCAGGCCCTGAGAAGCATCTCTTCCAGTTAACCCGTCTGTTGCCAGTCTCCAGCCCTTCTGCCCCAGGGGCCTCTGGGTTCTGAGTAGAGATGCCCAGAGCTGGGTGCTCTGGGAGCAAGGCAGCAGTGGCCAGAACGGGGAATTCTGGGCAAATGACTGAGCCCCTCAAAATGTTCCCACCCTATGCTCAGGAAGAGTGATGCCCATGTGTGTGTGTGTGTGTGTGTGTGTGTGTGTGTGTGTGTGTTCTCAAATTAGCCAAACTGCCTAAAGCCCTGAGAAGCCCTCTGTGAACCTTCTCCCTGGTTATCTGGCCCTGGACGGCCCACACCAAAGGAGGGCTGTGCTTCTAGATCTTCACAGGACCCGGGGCGGCGGGGGGCACTTCCACATCGCCCTCCCCGCTTGCCAGCTGAGGAAGCTGAGGCACAGGGGCTGAGGGAACTTGCCCAAGGCCACCCAGCTGGTCGGCAGTGAGGCCTCTTTGAACCCAGGGCGCCTGGTGCCAGTGGCCCCCTCCACACCCCGTCCTCCCGCCCTCTGCCTCTTCTGGAGGGCGAATTCCAGCACTGAGACCCAGGCCCACAGAGGCACCTGCCAGCAGGCCTGGAAGGGGAGACAGGTGAACACTGGTGGCAGCGGAGAAAGGAGGACAGCGAGCCGGACTAGGTGCTGCGGAGACACCCTTTGTAGTTGCAGGGTGGCCATGGGCCGAGGAATGAGGAAGGGAGGAGGAAGTGGAGTCGGGTGTGGACATCTCTTTCAAGAGGGTGGCTGTGAGGAAAGGGAGCCGAGGGGCACTCGGGGTAACGTGGAGGGACTTGGTAGCTTCCGTGTTGATGGGAAGGAGCCAACGCTGAGCAGAAATGTGGAGTCGGGTGCCCAGAACCGGGGTGGGGGAGGGTGGGAGGCGGCAGCCGAGTGGCTCGGAGCCACCTCTGCTTCCTCGTTGGGGAGGGGAGTCTGCGCTGTTTGCAGGTGACAGAGGCAGGAAGTGGGATGCCCTGCAGGAGGGGCTCTCTTTGCTTTGGGACTAGGATGCTAGGGAGAGGGAGCCGAGAGGGGGAACGGTGGGAGGGAGTGGGGCTTTCCAGCTGGCCCAGGGCTGGGGTGGCGGGGATCAGATGTGAGAGCCCTGGGGGGACAGTGCCCAGAGACAGTCTCCCAGGTCTGTAACCCCTCTCCTATGTCTCCTTCCTGAGGCTCTCATCCAGCTCTTCAGGGGGACTCCAAGGACCCTCAAAAACTGAGACTCATTGATTTTGGTGGAAAACAAGAGTTTCAGTAAAATGGGGACCCTCTGTCCTTGTCCAGGGCCTGCAAGGGCTTTGAAATTGCCAGGTGGGCTAGGTCTGTGGCCCTTTGGTGCCTGCCCTCTGGCAGGCAGATGGAGAGAGGGACCCCAGAGGGTAGACCCTCCCATCGTCTCTTAGGGACTGACCCTCTTTTCCTGGCCTCATGTCCCCCTCCCCACCAAAGCCCCATCTCTTCCTTTATCTACTCAGCCCCCCACCAGGACCCCCTGGAGCCTGCTTCTGGAGGGTGGCCCTGTAGGCTGGTGCTGGGAAGCCCCTCCTGGTGGCCCATGCTGCTCCCTGAAGCCTGCAACCTGGGGAACAGATGGCCCCTCCCTCCCTGATTGCTCCTTAGTGAACCCTGGGGGCCCCTTGGCTCCTCCTTGTGGCCTCCCCAGGGTCCCCCCTCCCCCTTTGGGAAGCGGTGAGCTGAAAAGAGACAACATCTGGGTCTCCCCAGGGCCCCAGAAAACAGCCACCCCTCCCCCAAGTGCTGGTGTCACTCTGAGCAGGAGCATTTGAGTACCTGCCATCCTTTGCGGCAGGTCCCAGGGTCCCAATCTGGGCACCTCTTACCCCAAGGGATTTCATGCAAGAAAGTGCCTCAGGGGCCTGACCTTCCAAGACCTCTGGCCCAAGCCACAACTGTCCCAGTTAAGTGGGTGGCCCGTCAGCTCCTCAGAGGTCTTTGCTGTATCAGCCACCAGACCCACAGGGCCGCCTCAGCCCCAGACTGAAACACATTCCCCCCTGAGCCTGGGGAAGGGTAGATGCCGCCAGAAGTCTGTGGGACAAGTGACCGCAGAGGGGCAGAAGGCTGTGCCTTTCATTGGACAGGGGACCAGGGGCCCTGGGCTCAGGCAGAGGAAGGCTGGCTTCCAGCCAGGGCCCTGTCCCCAGCACGTGAATGCCACTGTGCCCCCACAGGTGCCCAGCCTGCTCCTCTCTGTGAGGACACTCAGAGGTCAGGCCACAGGCACTCTTGGGAGCATCCGGGTCTCCCTGGGCCTGCAGAAAAGGAACAAATGTTGACTGATTTACATATTGAGTTCTTTGCATTTCACGCCCAGACTCTGGCCTTGACCTTCTCCTCCCTGCTCCTTCCCACCTAGGCAAGGCTCCTATGGTATACTCTCTGAGAAGCAGAGCAATTACACGTTGGCCAGCAAAGCTGGGATCTGAGGACTGAGGGCCAGTGAGCACGGTGAGCGGTCCGAGGTCATGCAGCCAGCTAGGGCCAGAGCGGGACCTCACCCCTGCCCCTGAGAACCCAGCCAGGGCTCTTTCCCTACACGTGCAGCCTGCCTCAGACCCTTAGACAGACCACAAGGGGGTTCAGGAGGCTCTCTCAGGCTCTCCCAGGCCTGGGGCAGGACCCGAGGCTCTGAGCCTGAGCCCGTCTGTGAGGGAGCAAGGAGGGAGGCACTTACCCCCCACCCAGAGCCAGCACAGTGGAGAAGGGGGGGTAGAGCGAAGGAGTGTGCCGGAGCTGGGTGGAGGGCAGGGACTGGGAGGGTGGGCACTGGGTGTGGATCCTGCTCTCCTTGGCACACCTGGGCCACCCCAGTGAGCCCCAGGGAGGCCAAGCTGGTATCCTCCCAGAGCTAGGCCGAGCCAGTGCCCCACTGCCCTCTGCCAGGACCGAGCTGAGAGCCTGCTGCACTCGAGGACCAGGAGAGTCACCCTCCCACGGGCTCTCCTGCGCTTTCCTTTCCTTCTCAGACTCGGGGGAATTCTATCTTCCTTTCCGGGGGCCCTGCACTGACCTTGTTGGTTTCTGGGGTTTCCTCTCTGTCACAATGATCCTGCGGTGGGATATGGCAGCAGCAAGGACCCTCCCCCGCCCCCTGCCCCTCCCCCCACTGGCCCTGCCCTGCCAGAGCTCCCACCACTGCACCCCCCCACCGGGCACAGGACCACCTGGAATAATGCCGGTGGGTCATTTCAGAGGGTGGGCACTCTGTGTAGCATAAAGTCCCTCTGGCGGGGGGGGGGTAGGAACCTCTCTGGGCAGAGGCCCCCAGTGTTTCCTGGGAGAACTTGGCAGACTTCACCTTCTACTTGCCTTTGGTCTGCAACCTGAGGCCAGGCCTGATCCCAGCTAGACTCCCAGTCCACCGGAGGCAGCCTCAGGGCCGGAGCCTCCTCTCACCACCCCTCGTCAGATCCACAAACTGATGGCAAGAGGTGTGAGTTTCCCCGGGCCCCAAACTGCAGAGGGGATGGAGAGGCACAGGTGTCCAAATGTGGACACTGCCTAGGATGGCTCCCTGCGTCCAGGCCACCCAGGGGTCAGCCCACACACACGGATTAACCCACAGCCCTGTGTTCACAGCTAGCCTGCACCCAGGCAGCTTTGTGGGAGGGCAAAGCTGAGCACGGAATCTGGGAGCCCTGGGGCCTTATGGGGCTCCAGCAACCATGGTCAGGGACCTGCCGATGACTGGTCTTAACTTGGGGGTCTTGGGGAGAGCCCCAAAACCAGATTTTGCTTGCTGAGCAAAGGGTATATTCCAGCATCTTCTTTGCCCACAATCAGGGTCTTGGCCCCAGAAGCAGGTACCACCCAGGAGGACTCAGGCTGCTCATCACCCAGTCCAGCCTCCTGAGAGGCCAGTTGGCACCAAGGGCCCATCCCAGGGCATGACACTGTCATATGCAGCAAGGAGCCCTCCCCTTTGCTAAAATTGTGAAAGTTAAAGTTCCAGCTGTGGGGGCGCCTGGGTGGCGAAGTCGGGTTATGCGCCGGACTCTTGGTTTCTGCTCAGGTCGTGATCTTAGGGTCCTGGGATTCATCCCCGCGTAGGTCAGGGCTCTGCACTCAGCGTGGAGTCAGCTTGAGATTCTCTTTCCTTCTCCCTCTGCCCCTCCCTCTCATGCTTGCTCTCTCTAAAATAAAATAAATATATATATTTTAAAGATTTTATTTTATTTATTTGACAGAGAGAGACAGTGAGAGAGGGAACACAAGCAGGGGGAGTGGGAGAGGGAGAAGCAGGCTCCCCGCGGAGCAAGGAGCCCGATGTTGGGGCTCGATCCCAGGACCTTGGTTCATGCCCTGAGCCGAAGGCAGTCGCTTAACGGACTGAGCCAGCCAGGCGCCCCAATAAATAAATCTTTTAGAAAAATAAAATGAAGTTCCAGCTGTGCCACACAAAGGACCAGCCTTTGAGAGAGATGCAGCCGCAGGGGGCACTAACAATAAGTCCTCACAGGGGCAGGTGGCACAGAACACACTACTGCTTCGAAGAAACACTGCGACCTGGATGTGGAGCCCGGTGCGAAGGATGAAGAGTATTCTAGAAACAGTGTCATGTATGGAATGGTGGGAGAAGCTGGTGTGGCTTAGCCCAGTGTGGATGACACTTTGGTGAACATTCAGTGCTATTTCATCATTCATTCCGAGGACACATTCACTGAAAACTGCTATGCTCTTGGGAGCCCGGGACCCTACCTTCACAGAACACGTGGACAGACAGACAAGGACCATGGAGATGAACATTAAGGCAGATTTCAATTCTATATAAGACAGAACACACTGGGACACCTGGGTGGCTCACTCAGTTAAGCGTCTACCTTGGGCTCAGGTCATGATCTCAGGGTCCTGGGATCGAGCCCCGCATTGGGCTCCCTGCTCCGCGGAAAGCCTGCTTCTCCCTCTGACCCTTCCCCCTCTCATGTGCGCTCTCTCTCTCATTCTCACTCTCTCTGACAAATAAATAGGCAGTTTTAGGTAGTTGCAGTGACAGAGATGACCACCAAGATCCCTTCTTACTCCAAGATTTGGCCATTTTATCAGTGTATGGATTACAGAGTGTCTCCTGCTGTTGAGTGTCCGTTTCCCCATCTCCCTTCTCCAGATTCCTCGGGGCCTGTCCCCAGTGTGAAAAGAGAATCTTAAAACCGAACAGTCTATCCACTGATGTAGTATTTCAGCACACTGGGCAAGGATGACCATTGTCCTCTTACTCACAAGATTCATTCTTTCTTTTTTCTTTTAAGATTTTATTTTTAAGTAATCTCTACACCCAATGTGGGACTCAAACTTACAACTCTGAGATCAAGAGTTGTACACTCTACCCACCAAGCCAGCCAAGCACCCCTGATCAGGAACTTCAGGTTCTAGAACCTTATAGTCTATAGAAGAGTGGTTTTTCTAATTGGGGGGCTGGAATCCTGCCCCACTGAACAAAGATGGGTGAGTGGGCTGGGGCTGAGGGGGACTCTAAGGCTGGAAATCATTTTCTGGTGCTGGGTAGTAAGAGCAGGGCCCGGGAAGGCAGCTTGGGCATGAGTGCCCCGTGACTCAGGGACAGACCCCAGGGAGCCAGGAATCTAGGAGCTGCAGGAGGAGGGATGGGAGTCACGGGGAAGCTGGTGGGGAGGGCTGGGAGCCAAGCAGACTTTCTTCTCCTTCAGCCTGGTGGAGGTGGTGCTGCATGCAAAGGCCTCCCAGACCAGGATTATCCCTCAGATGCAGGCTTAAATCATACCCTCTGAAATTAGACCAATTAGAGAGTCACTAGGGTGGCAAACTTCTCGCTAAAAGCCCCACTTAAAAAGTATCCCATAGGGAACCTGCCCTATCCGATATTAAAGTTTGCTCAAAGGCTGTAATTAGCAGGGATAGTGGCCTGAGAAGCCAGGACAGTTCAGGGGGTCAGAGCAGACACCTCAGAAGCTCCAGTGGGGGTGTGCCAGAGCCCGGGGCGCACTAATCAGGCTCTGGAGACCTGTCCTTGCAGCAGGAAGGCAGCCCCTGGGCCCCAAGTTTGGATGCCAAGCTCCCTCGGAGGGCTAGAGCCTGAAGCCCGCTTGGAACAGAAAGCAGCGGCATTTCCAGGGATGCAGCTCATCCATTTCCCACCCCTGGGCCATCCGTCCCATGAGTCACCCTGTGATCCCTCCATGGCCAAATATAGCTCCCAAGGCAAATGAGGGTGCTGCAATGTCCGGATGGGCCAGGGAGGGGCCAGGGTAGTGGCCGGGACAAGGGGACCCGGCAGCCTGCCAGGCAGCCCACCTCTGGCCCCTTCAGACCTGAGAGGTGTCCGCCCGAACGTCAGATCTCAGGGCCACGTTCCCAAAACCGCAGGGAAGTCGGGGAGAGGGAGGGTCTGGCCGGCAGGCATGCCCACTTCCTTCTAGGGGAACGAGGGACACGCTCCGGGGCACAAACAGGGCAGGGGGGGCTTCCCTCTTGGTCTTGTCCCCCAGATGGGGCCGAGGTCGCGGCGCGCGCAGCGGGCCTGCCCGACAGCCGGGGTGCCCGCGAGGCCCCGGGCGTGTCCGCCGTCCCCAGCAGCCCCCCGGGCGCCGCCCCGGCCCCGCGGAGCCACCACATAAGGAAGTGTTTGCGCGGCCCGCCCGCTCCTGCCTCCCGCCCGCCGCCTCCCGGACGGACCGGGCAGGGGCGGGCGCCGCCGGGAGGAGCCGCCCGCGGGCAAGGGAGGCGGAGCGGGAGGGCGGCGAGGGGGCGGGCGGGGGCCGGGCGCGCGCGGGGCGGGATGGGGGGCGCGGCCTGCGGCCCGAGGGGGTCGCCCTGCCTGGCTGGGTGGGGCCGGCCGGAAGCCTTCTCCCGCCCCAGCGCCCTGCGGACTACAGGGACCAGGCCTGCCCTGCGGGGGACCGGGGGGGGGGGGGGGCGGACAGGACACGTCTGGGGCCACCGGGACCCTGGCTTTACCATGTCAGACCCTGGGGTCTGTGACCTGGGCCGCGAGGGGGCGGCCTGGAGGGATGGTCTCCCTGAAGAAATCCCTCTGGCCCTTTCCAAGGGGCACACTCAGGCCAGTTGTCCCTCTCCAGGAGCCCAGAGCAATGTCGTATTTCTCTGCATGGTGACCGAGGCTTCCTGACTCCCAGTCACTCCTTAGAGGAGAAACATTTTTATAACCGGCCTGCTGGCAGGCAAGGTCAGGCTTACGTGGACGGCCTCCCTTCTGGAGTTTTCCATTTAATTATTTACACAGGCCCTGAACAAGCCCACAGACCTCTGCAGGAAGTCACAAGGTGGCATCTATTCTTCTGCAAACGGTCTCATTTCTCCAGGGACCCTTCCTCTCTTAAATGTGACCCTTGGAGGTAAGAAGCTGCCTAAGGGTGGTGCCTTCTAGGTCTCTGTGGTTTACTCTTGGGAGCTAGAGAAATTCCCCACCAGGTGTTTCCTGGGCATGGACTCCACCCCAGCACAGCATTCAGAGGGGGCAGTTCTGGCCCTCTGCTCAGGGGCTGGGAGGCCGGGGAGCTGGAGTCTGGAGCATACTCCAAGAAAGGGCCGTTGAGGGAAAATGATGTCACCCAGATCCTTGGCTTTGGGAAAAGTGTGAAATGCAGAGCAGTGATCCAGTACAACGTGCCTGTTCAGCAGGAAGAGGGGTGGGACCACCTCACCTACTTCCAGGTTACACAGATTTGATTGAGATCAGGTCTCAGGCTTGGTTTCCTAGGAGGTTCCAGCCTGTGGCCCTGCTGGTGGATTAAAGTGGTGGTGTGTCAACCTTGTCTGACTGATACTGGCACAATGACCATTTATCCCCAAGGCCCCGCCTCCCAGGCAGGCAGGGCTGCCCGGAAGTGGCTGCCAAGAGGGCTCAGCAGGATCGCCCCATCCTTAAAGGCAACCTGGGCGCCCTCCATGCCCACAGCCCCCTTCTGGGGAAGGTCCCTACTTGGGTATAAATGAAGTGTCTGGTGCTCCTGATCATGCGCTCGGTTCTCTCCACCCCCAGTAGCAAGGACTATGGACCATGACCAGGACTGGGACAACTGTGGAATGCATGTGGGAGAGGGAGGCTGGGTTTGACAAGGTCGCTCCCTATGGGGGCGGGTGGTTGTGCACCCATCCAGTCTGCACCTCCACAGCTCCCTAGAGTTTTTTTTTCCCCCAAAGATGATATTTTTAAGTAATCTCTACACGCAACATGGGGCTCGAAACCACAACCCAGAAATCGAGAGTGTTGAGCTCTACCAATAGAGCCAGCCAGGCATTCCCTCCCTACACTTTTAATTCAGGATGCACAGGGACAGCCCAGCGGACTGTAATCCACACTGCATAGACTTTCAGCATCATATCAGGTGTGAAGAAGCTATTTGCTCTTGGACCCTGGTATACTGTGATTTGGGTTTTTAAGTTCCTAGAGGCAGGAATTGTATCTGGCTGCTGCAGGGGTGGTGAAGGTTTCCCTTCTTCCCTTCTAGGTTCTTTGGCTGGCCTAATAATTAAATTGATACAAGACAGATTAACAAGAGAAAAACGAACGAAAGTATACACAAGTAACTAAGTCTCCCAAATGGCCAAAGCCATCACCTTAAATACCATTTTCAGTTAAAGACAAAAGATGCTGGCGATAGGGAGCCAATTACAGGAGGTTACCAGCAAAGCACAGTAAACAAGTGTAAGGTTGTTGTGTAGATTTAAATTGTTGTCTTCTCCATTGATAAGAGTTTCCAGAGATTTAGAGTCATCCTCCTCTTCCTGGTACAGTGAGGGAGACCCTTACAAATGGAGATTTCCCTTATAAATGCAAATGTCTCTTACAAAAGGGTAACTTCTACTCTGTTTTCATAGCTTCACCTGTGTCTACTGTTTCCCAAAAATAACCAGCCGAAAATAATCAGTATGCTAAAGAGGCCTATTTTGGGGTAGTATATTTTGCTCCCTTTCACTGCTATATGCCTAGCCTTAACACAAACCTAACACAGCATATGCTCAAAAGTGTCTTTTGGGTGGCAGAATAAAAAAAAACTTCAGATCGCAAAGATCTGGCCCTCATAAAGGTAAATTTTACATGTTTCATGGAAAAGCCTGTCCTATGAAGTGGCCCATTCTCCATCATGAGACACATTCATATGTGGGTACAACGAAAACATATTGGGGTTGTTGTAGAGGGATTCTCAATGGAAATGTAGAGATACGTTAGTGGTGATGTACTTATTTATTTTTAAGATTTTATTTATTTGAGAGATAGAGCATGAGTGGGGGGTGGGGGGGTGGCGGGGCAGAGGGAGAGGGACAGAGAAGCAGGCTCCCCGCTGAGCAGGGAGCCCCATGAGGGGCTCAATCCTAGGACTCTGAGATCATGACCTGAGCCAAAGGCAGACACGCTTAACCAACTGAGCCACCCAGGTGCCCCAGAGGTGATGTATTTTTATGCCTTTAAAATGTACCTATGAATAGCGAGCATAACAAGAAAATATTCGTAACTATATGAAAGGCACACCAAGAGGTGGTTCTTTGAAAACAGGACAAGGAAGGCAGGACTAGGGAACTTCTAGTCAGTCCGGCAGAAATGCTAACATCCCATGTTTACTGAATACTTACTCCCTGCCTGCAGTATTCCGAAGGGAGTATCTCCCTCCGTCTCCACTGACAGAGGTGCTTGCCCAGGCACCCAGCCAGGTCAGAGCAGGGGCCTGAGTCTTTGTCTCTCCACTGGGGAGAGGAGTGTGCTCAACACAGAAGAGCTGGAAACAGCAGGAAGTGTAAACAGTTGGGGAGACCACAGTCCCCCATCCTGCTTTTCTACCCCATTCCCTCCCTGGAGAGGCCACTTCCCTGCTGAGCCTGTTCCCTCACTCTCTTGTCCCCTGTGCCCCACAAATAGGCCTCTTTCCCACACACCCTCCTATCACCTGTTTCTTCTGCTTCAACCGATCCTCTCAAATACAAATTTGGTGGCATCTCCTGTTTAATGCCCCCTAAAACAAAGTTCTCAGGCCTGATTAGAAACTGGGGCTTGACGCCTGATTCTGTAGCCAGGCCCTGGCCTTCGTTCATGGCTTCCTCCAGGAAGCTTTTTTTATTTTTATTTATTTACTATTTATTTATTTTTAATATTTTATTTATTTGAGAGAGAGAGAATGAGAGCGAGCGAGTACATGAGAGGGGGGAGGGTCAGAGGGAGAAGCAGACTCCCCGCCGAGCAGGGAGCCCGATGCGGGACTCGATCCCGGGACTCCAGGACCATGACCTGAGCCGAAGGCAGTCGCTTAACCAACTGAGCCACCCAGGCACCCCAGGAAGCTTTTTTTAATCTTGCGAGGCAGGGGCCTCCTTCCCAGCTTCATCGTGTTGCCCTTTACTGCCCATTTCTTTGTCTGTTTCACCGCCTGCCGGTCACTGTCACTACGTGACCCCATTGCAAAGTGGGGGCCACGGCAGAAGCCCAATGAGCTGGGATGAAAGATTAAGAATAGCATAGAGTAGCAGGCAGGTGGTGATGCTTTGCATATAAACTCGGCAAAGGCAAAAGAATCCAAAACAATCCAGACACGTGATAGTTTTCACGGGTGCTCCAGACTGCGGGAGGCTGAGCTTGCACTCGTGGGTCTACACACACCTCAGGGCACACATAGGATGGTGCATACACCAGATTCATGAATCCGTGCACCTGTGCACATCTCAGGTTCGTGTAAACACGAGTCCTTACACACATGGACCTGTGTAGGCAGCCAGTCGGTGCGAACAGAATCGTGCGCATACGCGGGTGGAAACATCTCAAGATGATGCACACAGAGGACACGGGGAAACCCACCGGTTCGTGCATGTCGGATGGTGCAAACACAAGTTTGGGCATACTGGGTCGTGTGCACTATCCCGAGATTGTGCACACATGGTAAGGTGCACACCCCAGGGTTGTGCACACAGGAGGCCGTGCATGCCCCCCTCCACCCCGGGGCCAGCTCGCCGGCCCACTCGGAAGAGGTAGAGGAGCCCATTTCTCCCCATATTCGGGCACAGCTCAGCTTCAGCATCTGGGCGCCATCTTCGCCCCACGAGCAGCGGAAAGATCAGCAGGCCGCGCAGACCTTACGCTCGGGCCTTTGTTGTCCCGGCTTCCGGGCGTCCATCATGCGGACGCCCTGCGCGCCGGAGCACGAAATGGCGGTTGGGGGCGGGGCGGGACGGGGCGACCAGTAGCAGCGCCCACTCCCGACTCCCGGCAGGGCGCGCCGTCCCGCCCCCTTGCGCAGGCGCACGGCACGGCGCGCGTTCCCGCGTTCCCTCCGACGCGCGCCGGGACACAAAGGGCTGGAGGGAAAGCACGGAGCGCGGCCGGCATCTTCGGAGCGGCTAGTGGTCCAGAGCGGCCTGGAGCGGACTACCGGGGCCGGAGCCGGGCTCACCGGAACAGCGCTCTCGGGCGCCGGGTGGGGCGTTGTGCGGCGCTCCTTCTCCTCCCCTCGCCCTCCCTCAACGGTCGCAACGGCCTCGCCGGCCGAGCGGGCGCGCAGAGCGCAGGCGCCGAGCTCGCGGCCTCCGCGGGGAGGGTTGGGCGCCTCCATTTTCCCTCGCGCGCCCTAATGGCGGAACTGGGTGCTTCTCTCCCCGTGCGGAGGGAGCGACTCTCCGCCGGGAAAGCCCGAGGCCTTCTTTCCACAAATTTTTTTCTCGGTCCGCGCGCTGCAGCGCGGGAGCTGCCTATGTAGCTCTTTGTAAAGTTTTGGAATGTGATATAAAAAAAGAAAAGACAGACACCTCCGCAAATTACTACAATAGTTTGCAACTTGCTACTTCAAATGGGGAATGTGGGCTTGGGGAAGGAGTGAGAACACTGATGCAGAAAAGGTAAATCTTCTGTTAAGGGGTGTTTGTTAAAAGCAATAATAAATACAACTTCAGAATAAAGTATTTTTCATAATACAAATAATACATGTTCTTAGAAAATTTCGAAAGGAATCATGATCACTGGCGTTCACTGAATAGTTACATGCCAGGCCCCGTTTTAAGTGCTATAATTTTCCTAACCAGGTACAGATGGAGAAATAAGCACAGGGAGGTTAAGTACACAAAAGTACTTAAAGGAAAATAGAAAAGTAGTAAACCCACCTTCCAAGACAACCACTGTTTAATAAACTGGTGTGATTCCTGCCGGTGTTTTTCTCTGTCTGAAGTTTGGTTCAGGGGTGGCTGGGTGGCTCAGTTGGTTAAGCGGCTGACTTTTGCTCAGGTCATGATCCCGGTGTCCTGGGATCAAGCCCCCTTGGGGCTCCCTGCTAAGCGGGGAGTCCGCTTCTCCATCTCCACCTCTCCCCATCCCTTGCGCGCGCTCTCTCTCTCTCTCTCTCAAATAAAACCTTTTTATTTTTTTGATGTAGTGTTCCATGATTCATTGTTTGCGTATAACACCCAGTGCTCCATTCAATACGTGCCCTCTTTAATACCCATCACCAGGCTAACCCATCCCCCCACCCCCCTCAAATAAAATCGTAAAAATAAGTTTGGTTCAAGCTACATGCGGCCTGGGGCATCTTGATTAACAGAGTTGTGGTCTGGCAAATAGGAAACGCTCAGAGGCTCAGAGGCGGCTCTGGAAGTGCCTATTCCTGGCTGTCTTTGGGGGCAGATCCGCCCTGTGAGGTCCAGGAGACCTCACTAGGTGATGCCTGAAGAGCACCCCAACTCTAGAATGTTGGCCTCTAGGGATCCTGGAGAATTCACTCGTGAGCATTTCTGGGAGTCAGGAGGAAAAAGCCTTATTCCTCTTTTTTCCCTCATGTAGCAATTTCTCAGGTCATAATTGCCTTAATTTCCCAAGCCTGTTTGGGCCTATTTTCACTGATCAGAGTAGGGTCAGTTTAAGACAGGGCAGGGCTAGCATAACTCCTCATTTACAGATGAAGCTGCTGAGATTTAGGGCTAGAAGTCTGGGCCAAGTTAATCAATTAATTGCGAAACAGAGATGCCTCATCCAAATTGAGGCATGGCCTTGCAGCCTCAGTCTCCCAAGTCCTCAGCTTCCATGGGATCTGTGATGTCTCTGTCTTTTTATGTCTTAAAAACTTTAACAATACAGAGATCCCAACACCCAGCTGATAAATGGTAGGTGGTTCTCTTGCTTGGTGAAAGATTGTCTCTTCTGAACAGGTGAGGGCTTTGCAGCCAGCACATCCCTCATTATCATTAATCCTTTAAGGATTCACCTGTTTATCAAAATCCTTCTATCCCATTTTTTAGTTTACTAGTGTAAAGCAGACTGTCCTTATGATTAGTATCTTTTATTGCAATATGAATTTGGTTTTTCCTTACCGTGTAGTGTAGGTCATTTACTTTTAATTCGTTATTACTTCATTAGTATGAGGAAACCCTATGCTCTTTTAATTTTAGAAGTGGAAAAAGTAGGGAATGGAACCAGAATATGATTTCAGGTCTCACACATAGAAATACCCTGTCTTCTTGTTCCCTCTCTTTATTGAATCACAGATTCCTAATAAGCATTTTGAAATGTTCCTAGAAAATCAAAAAGTTCCAGTGACTGAAAAGCTTTCTAGATAATTGCCATTCCTTACATCGTGTAAAAGAAAATACTTTAATACTAGCTTGTGGCTTTGCCAAGTTACTTAGCTCCTGATTCTGTGTTCTCATATATACATAATGTGGATAAGAATATGTCCTGGCAGAGTTTGGGGGGATGATTGGAGATGATATTTGTAAAGTGCCTGGACCATAGTAGGTGCTCAATAAATAAGTGACAACAACTTTGTTTGGTTGCTGTTCTGTGTCAAGGAAGTGTCAGGATTAACTAGCTGGTTGTCTTTGAGAAAATATTAATATAGTTCCCTGCTGATCACAGCCTTGTACTCACTTCTACCCTAAACATCCAAGACTGCTCAGAAGCAAGTGTTGCTGAGGATGTGGAGATAAAGGAACCCTCTTGTGCTATTGGTGGGAATACAAACTGGTGCAGCCACTGCGGAGAACAGTATGGAGGTTCCTCAAAAAATTAAAAATAGAACTACCCTATGATCCAGTGATTGCACTAGTGGTTATTTACCCCCAAAATACAAAAACACTAATTCAAAGGGATACATGCACCCCTATGTTTATTGCAGCATTATTTACAATAGCCAAACTATGGAAGTAGCCCAAGTGTCCATCAATAGATGAATGGATAAAGAAGATGTGGTATATTGGGGCACCTGGGTGGCTCAGTGGTTAAGCATCTGCTTTCAACTCGGGTTGTGATCCCAGGGTCCTGGGATCGAGCCCTACATTGGGCTTCCTGCTCAGCGAGGGACCTGCTTCTCCCTCCCACTCCCCCTGCTTGTGTTCCCTCTCACTGTGTCTCTCTCTGTCAAATAAATAAAAATCTTAAAAAAAAAGAAAATGTGATATATATATATATACAATGGAATATTATTCAGCCATAAAAAAAGAATGAAATCTTGACATTTGCAATGACATGGATGGAGCTAGAGAGTATAATACTAAGCGAAATAAGTCCATCAGAGAAGGACAAATATCATACAATTTCACTCGTGTGGAATTTCAGAAATAAGCAAAAGAAAAGAAAGAGAGACAAACCAAGAAATAGACTCTTGATTATAGAGAACAACTTGATGGTTTTCAGAGGAGAGGTGGGTGGGGGGAGGGGGGTAATAGGGAATGGGGATTAAAGAGTACCTTTATCATGATGAAAATAAAATGATAGGGGCGCCTGGGTGGCTCAGTCGTTAAGCCTCTGCCTTCGGCTCAGGTCATTATCCCAGGGTTCTGGGATCGAGCCCCGCATTGGGCTCCTTGCTTCGCAGGAAGCCTGCTTCTCCCTCTCCCACTCCCCCTGCTTGTGTTCCCTCTCTCGCTGTAAATCTTTAAAAAAAAAAAAAAAAGAAAAGAAATTTTAAAGTTCACTTCAGAAACAAGTTAGGTGCTTGCTTGATGCATCAGGCACATGTATTATCTGAGTAAATAATAAAAGGGCTTATGTAAAATGGACCCATCTAGGGCGCCTGGGTGGCTCAGTTGGTTAAGCGACTGCCTTCGGCTCAGGTCACGATCCTGGAGTCCCAGGACCGAGTCCCGCATCGGGCACCCTGCTCAGCAGGGAGTCTGCCTCTCCCTCTGACCCTCCCCCTTCTCATGTGCTCTCTCTCTCTCAAATAAATAAATAAAATCTTTAAAAAAAAAAAAAATGGACCCATCTAAGGTACCCCTCCTATCTTTGAGAGGGCCAGAAGGATGGGACTTGACATCAGTTGGGACCCTGCGAAGGAAGGAGCCCTGCCCTCTCAAAGCAGCAGGGCTCTCTGAAAACCATGGTGTTCTCTGTGTCTGGACCCTGTGTTCTCTGATCCATGGATTTGTAAGTGCTTCCTCTGTTTCGGTGCTGGTGGCAGGGGATAGAATATCAAACAAAACAACCCATCCCTGCTTTCATGGAGCCTGGAGTTTATTGAGGAAGCCAGACCCTGAGCAAATGACCATGGTGGTGAGTGTAAGATGGTGGGTGATACACAAGGTGGTAGTGGCCCTGCCTTAGGCAGAAGACACGAAGGCTTCCTGGATGCAGTGATGCCTCAGCTGGGCATAGCCTTCTCTTAGACTCTGAAGAGGGAAGAGACACATTAAACTCAAACAACTGAGTAAGTCCACAAATGGGAGCTAAGGGGTGGGAGAGATAGGAGCTGAGACACAGAAAAAAGTCAGACCATGGGGATTTCTGTAGGAATATAGGAGAAAAAAAAACAATGTCTTTCCTCTACCTACCTTAAATTCTCTTGACAGGAGCCCAGTAAATTAGACTACCAAAGACAGATTACCATGAGAAAAATAAACAAATTTATTAAAAAGTGCATCACACATACACAAGGGAGCACCCGGTGATGAGTAACTCAAAGGACTGGTTAGAACTTGGGCTTGTTATAGTATATTAACAAAAGAACAATGCATTTTTAGAGAAGTGACAAGACAAAGGAAAAGGACTTTGAGGGTCTAGGGTGGCAAATTGTGGGAAAGTGTGTACATGGAGAAGTAATGGTAGACAAGGTTTGTTATGTAGGTTCCTCTGGTGCCATCTCCAGGCTGATAAGGGTCTGGAGTTTTCTCTGATGATTAACTTCTGTCCTTCCTGGTAGAGAGGGGAGTGGGGACACCTCTGCAAAGTTATGTCTTGCTTTTAGGCAAATAAGAGGAGGGCAGAGAGTTTTTCTTATATCCGTTTCTTCTTAATTGCCTTCCACTCAAAATAATCCCTATGCCAATGTGACATATTTGGGGGTGGTATATTCTACTACTCTTCTCCAGCTTTGGTTTACTAAATTGTTAAATATTGTTCTCATTAGACCAGTTTTTTTATATATGTATATATAACTCACATACTGTAACACTTACCCCTTTAAAATATATAACTCAGGGGGCACCTGGGTGGCTCAGTTGGTTAAGTGTCTGCCTTTGGCTCAGGTCATGATCCCAGGGTCCTGGGGTCAAGCCCCACGTCAGGCTCCCTGCTCATCAGGGAGCTTGCTTCTCCCTCTGCCTGCCGCTCCCCCTGCTTGTGTTCCCTCCCTCTCTCTCTGTCTCTGTCAAATAAATAAATAAAATCTTAAAAAATAAAATATGTAACTCAGGGCCACCTGCCTGACTCAGTCAGTAGAGCATGCAACTCTTGATCTTAGGGTCATGAGTTCGAGCCCCACATTGGGTGTAGAGTTTACTTAATAAAAAAAATATTTTAAAAGTATATAATTCAGTAGTTTTAAAACATATTCACAAAGTTGAGCAACCATCCACACAAATTCCAGAGCACTTCACCACCCCAAAAGAAACCCTAGCCTTATTAGGAGTCACTCATCATCTGCCCCACCACTAATCTGCTTTCTGTAGGAGTCACTCATCATCTGCCCCACCACTAATCTGCTTTCTGTCCCTATGGATTTGCCTATTCTGGACATTTCATATAAACAGAATCCAAAATGTGTGCTCATTGTGTCTGGCTTCTTTCACTTAGCATAATGTTTTTATTTTTTTTTATTTTATTTTTATTTTTTTAATTTTTATTTTTTTTAAGATTTTTTATTTTAGCATAATGTTTTTAAATTCACTAAGGTTGTAGTGTGTATCTGTACCCCCATTCCTTTTCATGGCTGAATAATACTCCTTGTGTGGCTATAAGTCACGAGACTATTGAGAAGAAGGTGTGTATATCTATGATGGGAGCGAGTGCCTCGAGGACCAGCCTCAGTGTGAGAAGTACTGTGCTTTGTATGGCAGTTCAACTGCCTGGGTTCTCCCTTCACTGGCTCTGTGATTGGGCAAATCACTTTCTTTGTGCCTCATTTTCCTCTCATAAATGGGGATATAACAGTAGTAACTCTCATAGGGTTGGTGAATTAAATGAGTTTATACATTGAAAGGGCTTAGAAAAGTTACTGATATAAAAGTCCAGTTGTTCCTATGAAAAAAAGTAGGCTGGCAGATGCAGAACTCCCCACTGGCTAGCACATTGCCCTTTATTCCAGAATCTTCCAAATGGCTACATGGCTACTTTATAAAACTTGGAATTACAACCAGGTCTGACTATAAAAGGAAACGAAGATAGCAGGTTCTATATCTTTTTTAGGTGAAGGGCAGCAGAATATGCCACCCTAAAATGGGCCACTTTGGCATGTAGATTATTTTGACCTGAAGGTAGTCAAGTCTCAGGAGACTCAAAAAAAACTTTTACCTCTCCCTTCAGTGTCTGAAAGAATTTAGATGGGGAGCCTGGCCCAGAAAGAGTTATTACCAGAGATATTTTTTTTTTTTTTTAATCTGAAAGACTTACCCACATGGCAGGACCAACATCTGCTTAGCAAACATCTGCTCTTCTCATCTTCCTGCAAATTGCCCTCCTCCCCTTTGAAGCCCCAGCCCCATCTCTTTCCTCAGCTCAGGATGGCCTGTGAACCTCCATTGTGTGACTGCCTTTGGGTCTCATATTTTTATGGGGCCCTCCATACATAGAAAATAAAATTTCTTTTTCTCCTATTAATCTGTTTTATGTTAATTGGAGTATCAGCCTAAGAACCTAGAAAGAAAGAATGACAAATCTCCCCCTCCCCCAACAGTTTGGAGACCTGCAAAGGGACCTTCGCTGACTGGACACAGCTTCCCCCCAGGGCTACTGCAGCTGCGAGAGCCACTGACGGTTAAGAATTCTTACCAGATCAGTCACCTGGATCTCCACCTGTAGGATCCAGTGGAAGCGAGCGTGGTGAGAGTCCTCTTCCCTTTTTCTAAATTCAGATTAGCAGGAGAAAATGTTTGTGTGAAGTAGTTCCTTGAGTATGGTGACTCTGGTAAAGATCTGTTATGAGTACTCTTGCGTGTACAGATCCCTTTTCTCCCAGAGATAGTCATTGTTTCCTTTGGTCTCTGTCTTTTGTGTCCTTTGTCATGAGAAGGAGAATCATAGCCCGTATGAGCTTTTTCCTTTTGTCCTGTTCCATGTCTTGAGAGCTTGGCTTTGTGACCAGGGAGAATATTCTCACTGGCAAACGCATGTACCGGCATGCATTGGCGTAGAGCCGAGTAGGTTCCAGACCCGAAAAGCAGCACTGCCTTTGTCCGACTGAGCCAGCTCTCAGGGGAGTTTGTCTTCAGGGGTTCCGGTCCATAAGGGGCCCTTGGTGCTGGTGAAGGAAAAGTCCCATAGTAGCACCTGACTGGTGTCACAGATGACAGGAGACCAGAGCCCCCATTTCTACTGCACCATTCTTACTGCCTGTGACACTGAAGGTCTTTGCTTTCTTAGGCTTAATTATGGGAGTGAACTTTCTGGATCTTGTGAGGACTGCATCCTCTGCACCCTCTTTTGGAATGCTTCCTGAATCCCTGGTTAAACCATAAAAGGATTTAATTGGTTTGAGTCACTACTGAGATTAATATAAGATCCTGTTTGTCAATGGCCAGATGATGGATCCTCTGAATTGGCTGTATTTGAAAGAGAAAAGTTTAGAGAGCTCTCCTCTAACAATTGTCTTATTGGTATCTATGGAAAAAACAACTTTTTTTTCTTATGGAAAAAACAATTAAAAAGAGGACACAAAGGAATATAATGGCTAGCCTCAGGGACTCCCTTAGCAAGATGGAAGAACAGAAATTCGGCTTAGAGGGGAGCCTGGGTGGCTCAGTCGTTAAGGGTCTGCCTTCGGCACAGGTCATGACCCCAGGGTCCTGGAATCGAGCCCCACATCGGGCTCCCTGCTCAGCGGGAACCCTGCTTCTCCCTCTCCCACTCCCTCTGCTTGAGTTCCCTCCCTCGCTGTGTCTCTGTCAAATAAATAAATAAAATCTTAAAAAAAAAAAAGAAAGAAAAATCAGGCTTAGAACAAAAAATTAAAATCCACATTCAATGTAAATTCCCCTTCTCAAAATCCTGCCCCATCTGCGTGGTTTAGCTTCCCTTTTCCTTTGAGATTTACAGAGAGCATTCTGACTTGATCTCCAGGCCCAGGGTACTGGTTACCTGTGTAATGTTGAGGACCAGGAAGTGAATTTAGCAGAAGAATGGGAGTGGGGGGGGGCGGGGGGGTGTGAGGGGACAGGTTGCAGGGCTCACTCTGCTGTTTCTTACAACTCCTCCTACTCTCCAGGATTCTGTAATCAGGGTCTGCTAGCCTCAGGTCTTCCTATGCAATGTCTTTTGTGGAAATATCCTGGATCCTGACCACAAAAAATTCATGCAAACAGAGACAAGCAGCAGAACTTTTAAATGATAAAATCCTTTTACCTCCACTTCCAGAATATCCTACCAAATTTAAAGAAGAGTTAGAAAGATCACCGGCCATTCACAACCCCACTCGCAGGAACCTTGATTAGCTGCTAAGGGGTGTTCTTTCCACCTGTAATTACACTGAAGTTAACAGACAAGCCAGATGGCTCCCTCAGGAAACCCCCCCTCAAGGAGTAAACAGATGACCAGAATTTCTCCTAGGCGCTCCTAAAAATGACGTTCAGGGACTGATAGAAGCAACAGTAAAGGTTTTTTCCCCCTAAGGTGAATTGGCCCAAGGTTGAATTGCGCACGCAGAAAGAAAGCCTTTATTAGAGTCTTATAAAGACTTTACAAGGGCATATTGCGTTAAACCCTGAAGCTCTAGAACATAGAAATCTTTTGATTTCCATCTTAGTTGGACATCTCGCTGATAAAAAAGAAGCAAATTTAAGATAATGTAGTTGGGTGAGCGGATCAGCACCTCAATATCATTTAGGCTTCAACCCAATTCTTTGAGAAATTAAAAGCAACTGTCCTGGGGCGCCTGGGTGGCTCATTTGGCTCAGGTCATGATCTCAGGGTCCTGCAATCAAGCTCTGCATTGCATCAGACTCCCTGCCCAGTGGGGAGTCGGCTTCTCTTTCTCCCTCTGCCCCTCCCTCCACTTGTGCGCTCTCTTTCTCTCTCTCTCAAATAAATAAAAATCTTAAAAAAAAAAAAAAAAAAAGCAACTGTCCTATTCTTACAAATCTTTGTAAAACCAGAAATACAGCTCTAGAAACAATTCAAAGTCCACCTATCTTCACCATCCTCCAAAACTCTCCTATTCATCTCAAAATGCTTGCAGGTACTGTAAAAGATTGGGATATTGGAAACAGAATTGTCCTACACTTAAGAAAAGGAGGGAAAACTGGGTCCCTGGGTGGCTCAGTCAGTTAAATGTCTGCCTTCAGCTCAGGTCATGATCCTGGAGTCCTGGGATAGAGTCCTGCATTGGGCTCCCTGCTCATCAGGAAGGTCTGCTTCTCCTTCTACCCCTCTCCCTACTCGTTTCTCTCTCTCTCCCCCATTCTCTCTTGCTCTTAAATAAATAAAATCTTTAAAAAAAAGAGGGAAAATATAAATAATAATTTCTCTAGATCTTTGATAAGAGGGAAATATACTCCAAACTTCTTGGAGAAAACTTGGCTGCCTTTGTGGTACAGATTTTCTATTCCATCTTCTCTAGGACCTGATAACCAGCTTTTTGAGATGCAAACTTTAGAAAGAGGTTTGTTTGTTTTTGTTTTTGTTTTAAGATTTTTATTTTTTAAGCTCTACACTCAATGTGGGGCTCAAACTCATGACCCCAAGATCAAGAGTCATGTCCTCTACCAACTGAGCCAGGCAGGTGCTCCTAGGGAGAAGTTTCCTATCAAAAGGATAAAAAAGGAATTATTTGCGAATTAGGCTAATGAAATATCTTAAATGTCCTCTCCACAAATATTAGTAAAAAGCCTTAGCCATGGGGCCCGCCGGCTCAGTCAGTGGAGCATGCGACTCTTGATATTGGGGTTGTGAGTTTGAGCCCCATGTGGGATGAAGAGATTGCTTAAAAAAAAGAAAAAGCTTTACCCATCTAAGAAGGTGAACTTATTTCAACTGCCAAAACAAAATTTGGATCCAACTGTTCTTTTATAAACCAGTGCGTTTTGTAATTATCATACCTGACTCATGGTAAAATTTTAGAATGAAAGCTATACAGTTTCTGTATTTGTCTATATGTTTGTGTGTGTCTATATTTGTATGTTGCAGATGTGTGATAGTTTTCTACTTCCTGATAGTACTGCCAATATTAATTTGCAGGAGATCTATTCAACTGGTTTAAAATAAGCGCTTATATGAACTAAGTATTGCTAAACCCTCAGAAATATAATAGAAACAAATTCAAATGTTTTTCAAGTTCACATGATCTGGGAAAATACTCAGTAATATTCAGTGAAGCTAGTTTAAGTTGACTGGTTTAATTAAAATAGACACGTCTTCAGGGGTGCCTGGGTGGCTCAGTCAGTTTGAGCGGCCAACTCTTTTTTTTTTTTTTTTTTTTTGAGCAGCCAACTCTTGATTTTGGCTCAGGTCATTATCTCAGGGTCCTGGGATCTGGCTCCGAGCTAAACAGGGAGTCTGCTTGAGATTCTCTCTCTCCTTCTCCTTCTGCCCCTCTCCTTGATCGTGCTCTCTCTCTCTCAAATAAATAAATCCTTTTTTTTTAAGATTTTATTTTATTTATTTGACAGAGAGAGACACAGTGGGAGAGGGAACATAAGCAGGGGGAGCGGGAGAGGGGGAAGCAGGCTTCCCACAGAGCAGGGAGCCCGATGTGGGGCTTGATCCCAGGACCCTGGGACCATGACCTGAGCCAAAGGCAGACGCTTAACAACTGAGCCACCCAGGCGCTCCTCAAATAAATAAATCCTTAAAAAAATAGACATGTCTTCAGAATTCTCAGCATTAAATATAATGCAGACATACAACTTTTATTCTACCTGGGTTTAGTAGTCAAAAAAATTCATGCTATCTCTGTTATAAAATTTGTCTGCAAGAGAAATAGCTTGGGATGATGGCTGACTCCATCTAATGTCTCTCATAAAGTTCTCGTGGGTAGTCTGAGCATAATTGTTGGGAACCCGTGACTGAGATAGATGTAATTGGAATAAGAACTTTTAGGTGAACTTTTCAGCCGTAATTATGTTTTATGGTGTGTATACTTAAAAATGCCTTCCAAAATCGGGGCACCTGGGTGGCTCAGTTGGTAGACCGTCCAATACTTGGTTTCAGCTCAGGTCGTGAGGTTAAGCCCTACATCGGGCTCAGTGCAGAGTCTGCCTGAGATTCTCTCTCCTTCACCCTCTGCCCCTCCTGCTTGTGCTCGCTCTCTCTCTAAAATAAATAAATAAATCTTAAAAAAAAAAAAAACTTTCCAAAATCACTTGATAACTTCCACCATTAGAGTTTTACTAAGTTAAGTGATGGAAATTCATTGACTATCTAGATCATTTCCAAGTAAGATAAAATCTTGAAACATTAATTATCGAACATGGGTTTATCTACATTTTGCTTCTTATTACAGAGAAACTAAAAAGATATTTAGATGTGTTTGTACTACATTGGAAAATTATACTATAAAAAAAGCATATGCTTCTAGAAATTCTGAAATGTATTTATAAATTTGCCAGTCTAAAGAATGAAAGTATAACAATTTACATCTTAGTTTTCACTAGAAATTCAAGTTTCTAAGGACTAAGAATTCCAAAAAAATAAATGACATTAAAACTATGAGAAATAGGGGTGCCTGGCTGGTGCAGTTGGAGCATGAGACTCTTGATCTTGGGGTCATGAATTCAAGCCCCGCATTCAGTATAGAGATTATTTAAAAAAATCAAAAAATCTTGAAAAAAAAAAACTATGAGAAATAGTAAGGGAAACAACTCTGTATGCAAGGAAAGTGATATATGGTTTTGGTAAGAAGAGATATGAGACATGAAGAGGCATTTGTCAAGGGAGTGTGAGCATGAGCTGGGGGAGGGGGAGAGGAAGAGGGGGAAGCAGACTCCTTACTGAGCAGTGAGCCGGATGTGGGGCTCAACCTCAGGACCCTGGGATCATGACCTGAGCCAAAGGCAGACGCTTAATGACTGAGCCACCCAGGCGCCCCTAAAATAAAATCTTAAAAAAAAATTTTTTTATTTTTAAGTAATCTCTACACCCGACAGGGAGCTCAAACTCTCAGCCCCAAGATCAAGAGTCTCACTCTCCACCAACTGAGCCAGCCGGGCACCCTACATAGTCTTCTACTTTTTTGACCCTTCTGATTTGGAATCATTGAGAACTAAAACTGTTCTTTCCCTAAAGCCATGCAAGCAAGCCAAAGCTGGACAATTTGATATAAACTTCAAAGAAATCACCGCAACAGCTCATATACGGGCAATCTTTATGCCTCCATACCACTTAGAAAGATCACCAGAGACATTCAAACTGCCAACCATAAAAATCTATCAGGTTGCCACTGCCCTTCCTCACTCCATCTGAAGAGGTTTGGAGCCAGATATCTAGAAATCTTCTCAACTAGCTGCCTTCAGAAGTCAGAAAGTGGGAGTATAATTTTCTCCATCATTAACCATTATTTTTCTTTTGTCTCCATAGAAATGCCTCTTATTACATATCTGATTGCTTGCACAATAGACCTAACTTTGGGAGTCCACCTGCATTCCCACCTCCTAAAATGAGACACAGCTGTTTAATTGAACTGGCCTACTCTCCAGACTAAGAGACTGGTTCAGTGAGATAGGGCAATTTACCAACTCAACTTATGAACTGTGAAGTTTCTTGGGCAAGTTTCAAAGATGGGACTGAAGGGAACAGAATATGCCACCCGAAAATATGCCACTTTGGCATGTAGATTATTTTGACCTGAAGGCCGTCAAGTCTCAGCAGACTCAAAAAAAACTTTTACCTCTCCCTTCATTGCCTAAAAGAAATTCAGATGGGGAGCCTGGCCCCGAAAGAGAGTTATTACCAGAGATAATTTTTTTTTTTTAAATCTGAAAGACTTACCCACATGGCAGGGCCAACATCTGCTTAGCAAACATCTGCTCTTCTCATCTTCCTGCAAATTGCCCTCCTCGCCTTTGAAGCCCCAGCCCCATCTCTTTCCTCAGCTCAGGATGGCCTGTGAACCTCCATTGTGTAACTGCCTTTGGGTCTCATATTTTTATGGGACTTCTGTACCTACAAAATTAAATTTATTTATTTTTTCCTGTTTCTCTGTCTTATGTCAATTTACTTATTAGACTAGCCAAAGAACTTAGAAGGGTAGAAGGAAAGTGGTTCTGCCCTCACATTGGCATTTAGGATTTTGTAGTTGTGCAGACTTTCAAACTTGTTGTTAGTGATAATGAACTAAGGGACATTTTCCTATATATGTACTTCTAAGGTCCATCTACCTTGAGACAAACTGCTTTATTTATTTATTTATTTTTTAAGACTGTATTTTATTTTTTTTAAGTAATCGCTACACCCACGTGGGGCTTGATCTTACAACCCTGAGATGAAGTTGCAGGCTGTACTGAGCCAACCAGGTGCCCCAGAGAAGGAACTGCTTTATTTCTAATTAATTAATTAATTAATTAGAGAGAGTGTGTGCGAGTGTGGGGGTGCAAGTATGCTGGCAGAGGAAGAAGGAGAGTCTTTTTTTTTTTTTTTAAGATTTTATTTCTTTGGGCGCCTGGGTGGCTCAGATGGTTAAGCGTCTGCCTTCGGCTCAGGTCATGATCCTGGAGTCCCGGGATCGAGTCCCGCATCGGGCTCCCTGCTCAGCGGGGAGCCTGCTTCTCCCTCTGCCTCTCTCTCTCTCTCTCTGTCTCTCATGAATAAATAAA
>NC_138371.1:7230347-7266848 GCF_054177405.1 Leptonychotes weddellii
GGCAAGATTCTCAACTTCTCTGCGCTTCCTTCTCCTCCTTGGCTAAAAACCCTCCCAGGACTGTAGTGAGGATGAAATTAGTGAATACATTTAAAGCACTTACTACCATGCCTGGCACATAGCAAGTGTGCGGCTAATACGGCCAACTTCTCTAGGCACCGGGGATACGGCAGTGAGCAAACCCAGCCCCTGCTCTCCCGGATCTTCCATTCTGGAGAGGCACCCATGAGACAGAGCATTACATGGCATCATCAGATGTCATTGTGCACCAGAAGAAAACGAAGGAGGTGAGAGGCAGAGAGGAAGAGGCAGGGGCTGGTGTGGATGGTCAGGGAAGGGGCATCTGAGCAGAGACCAGAATGACGTGGGTTCCTAGGAATTATGATTATGTTTTGTTGCTGTTCCTCCTGCACGTTCCCAGTGCCCTAAATCAGTCCCTCTCTTGCCCGACTCTCCGTGATGGTTTCTGGCGGTGGAGTTAGTGGGGCGAGCGAAGGGGGGGGTCGGGGGGGCGGTTCTGAATGGGAGTCAGGGTGGTGGGTTTCTGGCTTTGATCTCCCTTCTGTTCCTCCGCACCACAATTCCACAGTGCCAGAAGACACTTGTTAGGACAGGGCCTGCCCCCTTCAGGAGAAGCGCTTACTACACGGGCCACCCCTAGCTCGTCTGGAGGAGTAGGTGTGCTGGGGAAACTGGCCCGCTGTATGGCTTCAGGGCGAGGCGGGCTGCGAGAACCAGAATAGAAGGTCTAAATTTAAACCCATGTCTCGAGGCTTCAGGGAGCCCGGGGCCTGTGGGCCCTGGAGTGGCTCCCTCCCTCCCTCCTACCCTCCCTCCCTTCTCCCTCCTTCCTCCTGCCTCCCTTCCCCCTCCCTCTACCTCCCTCCTCTCTCATCGCCTCCCTCTCAGAATGGAAACTGTTTCTTTCCTGGCTGCCTAGAGCTGGTTTCCTCCCAAGGAAATAATGTCTCACCGCAGCTGAGGCAGGCTCTGCCTCCTGGAATTTCCCTGCAGTGGAGAAACACCCCCCCTCCCCCCTCCCCTCGCGCCCCCCCCGCCCCCCCCGCCGAGCCCTTCTGAGATGGGACACACCTAGAGCCTGCTTGGGCATCAGCCAGAGGGGGACACGCCCAGAGACACACAGATGTAAACAGAAACAGAAACAGAAACGGGCTGGGAAAATCTGGGGGGGGGCGGTGGGGAACCTCAGGATCAGGTTCTAGTCCCAACTCTTGTCTCCACCTCCCTGTGAGGCTCGAGCAAATCATCTCCTTTTCTGAACCCATTTTTTCACCTTCTTAATATTAAAATAGATCTCTTGAGAATCAAAATAGTACAGAACTCTAAAGGAATCAACCTAGAAAGTTCTTTGATTATTTCAAAGATGTCACTTTCTTTGTTCAAAAATATTTTTAAAATCCACCCCCCCTTTTTTTTTCCTTTCTGAAAAATTCCTTTCAGGACCAGTTTTAGGCACTCATAGGTCTGCCTTGTGACTTTTGCAGACGTTTCATTTTTGCCTAGAGGGATCACTGCCTATGGTACCTAGAGAGACTTTGGCCTGGTTCCAAACACTGAGTTCAAAAAGATTCCTGCAAGGACAGTGAAAAAGGGTCTGTCACGTGCTATCACGGTTGCAAAATTCCCCGATGCCCAAGGTCAGCCCCCAGGAGGGACAGCCAGTTCCTCTAAACCCTCAGCTGTAAGCAGGGTCCTACTTGAGCCTTCCATAGTCCAACACTCAGACACAAAGCTCTGCACACACATGGCCAGATGGAAACTTCCAGTTTCAGCCACCACCTCCAGAGGCAGCAGTTCTGGAGAACCCCAGCCATGCACCGCTTGTGCTTTTGTGAGTGTGTTCACTGAGGCCAGGAACAGCGTCTGTCACAGACCTGATCATGTGCGGATGGTCACAGCCCAGACACCCTCCAAGCAGGCTGTGCCCAGAGACTTCAGCAGGAGAGAGAGAGAGAGCGCGCTAAGGGGACACACCCAGACACACTGGGTTGCCTGGTAACACGGAATGCCAGCCCCAGGGACACACACCCTTGCTGGGATGACACACTCATACTGTTCCCACACAGGCAGGATTGCACGAAGCAGGCTGCCCCATGCACGCGCTCTTCCCATGCGAATATGCCCACCGGGAAATGCCTTCATTCAGAAACAGCTGGGCCACTCAAGATCCTGCTCATCCACACCCCAAAATGCTTACCGGATTTAGGTAGTGCCGAGCAAGCCCCCTAAAACTTGCAGTCACACTCAGTGACACACACACACACTCGCCTGAGTGGTCAGAGCCTAGACTCCTCACGTCCCTTTGTTTCCTCCCGGAAAACCTTTGGCTTTTCCATTTTAAGCAGCCAGTGACCAAATGCTTTATTTCTGTAACTTCTTAGTATTAGCCAAAGATTGTTCTTTTGAAATGTCTACAGTAAGTTACAAAGAATGACCTTTGTTTTCAAATTCAACTATGCAAAACTCTAAACACAATGTGAAAACTCAGAAGGCAATTTTTAAAATTCACAAACCATGCTTGAGGGTTTTTTCAACTTTTGGATGTAGGAGAAAGGCAAGTTTACTGACTTTGCGGTGATTTTTAAAATTCCAACTTGGTAAACAGGAAAACAACTTTGGAGTCTTTGTAAAATGAGCAACAGGAAAAGGCTCGACTGGGCAGCACCCCTCGCTTCTTAGGGATGGATGAACCAAGGACTCGCCCTTGACCTGGTTTCCACACTCTGACCTTGATTCGACAGAACTTCAGTGTGGTGTTTGGACTGCCTGACTCACAGACAGATGTGCCCTCACTTGGGTCCAAGGACCGCCCCCTGTGTAGGTTCTGTCCCCTTCTCTGGATGTTTCAGACACAATGGTGGTTTTAGGATGAGATAATCTGATCTTCCTGGCCACAGCAAGCTTCTTCCCTCCTGTTCCATCACCAGACAAGACCAGCCTAGAGACATCTTCAGATCTATACACTGGCACTGGCCAGGCCCTCCCCTGCCATCCAGAGCCTTCCTTCCTCTGTCCCTTTTCCCCTTTGCCCTTCCTTCCCTCCCTCTCTCCGTCCCTCACTCTGAACTTCTGACAGCAATTCCAGTGTGAACTTGGAACTTCAGGGAATAGGAATCTTGCCACACTCAGCCTCTCCTCCCAGAGTTTAAGTCATCTCCCTCCCTCAAAATTCCTTTCTATTCTTACTTTTATACAGTAGTCCCCCCTTATCCGTGGGGAATACTTACCAAGACCCCCAGTGGATGCTTGAAACCGTGGATGGTACCAAACCCTACCTATGCTATGTTTTTTCCTATACATACATAACTGTGATTTATTTTATAAGTTTAATTTATAAATTAGGCACAGTAAGAGATTAACAGCAATAACTAATAATAGAACAATTATAAAAATATACAGTTTGAAAATAATATATATATACACCACAATATAAGTTATGTGAATGTGATCTCTCTCTTTCAAAATATCTTATTGTACTGGGCTCACCCTCCTTGTGATGATGTGAGAGGCTAAAAAGTCTACGTGTTGAGATGAAGTGAGGTGAATGACGTGGGCACTGTGACATAGCATTACTACTTGTCCTTCTGACATTATGTCAGAACAGGGTCACTTCCTCCCAGGCCACAGTTGACTGCAAGTAATGAGACCCCAGAAAGTGAAATCATGGATAAAGGGGGATTACTGTACCTCAGTACCGGAAGTGTTTTTGTTTTTTTTTTTGAGATTTACTTATTTATTTGAAAGAGAGCAGGAGAGGGGCAGGGAGAAACTTTAGCGGACTCCATGCTGAGCATGGAGCCTGACCCCGGGCTCTATCTCCAAGATCGCGACCTGAGCTGAAACCAATAGTTGGACCTTTAACCGACTGAGCCACCCAGCACCCCTAGACTTAATTTTTTAATGAAAAATTTCTGTATGTCAAAAACCACAAACAAAACATATTTAAAAGCAAGAGATAAACTTGGAAAGTACATTTTCCAGACATATGTGGCAACACAGGCAAATATCCTCAACATCAAAGGACTTTTATAAAGCACATGTCACCAAACAGAAAGATGGACAATGTGAGCAGGCTGATGAATCAAAACAATGAAACAAATGAAATAAAAAATGTTTAACCTCCTTAATACTCAAAGAGGTCAAAATAAAACCATTTGAAATAACATTTCCCCTTTTACTATCAGACTATAGCAAATGAATACCCACTATTGGGCAGGGCCTTTCTCATGAATTACTTCTAGAAATACAAAATAATCCGAAGAGCCTTTTTGGAGAGAAATCAAGCCTTGAAATTACTAGTATCTTCTAACCTGTCAGTTCTATCTCTACAAGTTATCTGGAAGGAATCTCTAAGTGTCCAAAATATATATATAGTTACAAAAATACTCATTGCAGTACTGTTGCTGAAACAAAAAGAAAAAAAATGTGTTTATAATTTTTTCCTCTTTTTGTGATTGTATACCCAATTCTCTTGAGCCTGCTTTTTTTTTTGGCTTTTTGTTTTTGTTTTTTGTATTTTTTGTTTGTTTGGTTTGTCTTTTAAAGTAATCTCTACACCCAGTGTGGGGCTGGAACTCACAGCCCCAAGATCAAGAGTTACTTGTTCTACCTACTAAGCCAGCCAAGTGCCCCGGCCTGTTTTTTGTAGGTTTTTGTTTTGTTTTTTAAGATTTTATTTATTTATTTGACAGAGAGAGACACAGTGAGAGAGGGAACACAAGCAGGGGGAGTGGGAGACGGAGAAGCAGGCTTCCTGCTGAGCAGGGAGCCCGATGCGGGGCTCGATCCCAGGACCCTGGGACCATGACCTGAGCCGAAGGCAGACACTTAATGACTGAGCCACCCAGGCGCCCCTGTTTTGTTTTGTTTTGAAGATTTATTTATTTGAGAGAGAGACCACGAGTGGGAGGGGAAAAGGCAGAGGGAGAGAGAATCTTAAGTAGACTCCATGACGAGCACAAAGCCCTATTTGGGGCTTGACCCCATGACCCTGAGATCAGACCTGAACCAAAATCAGGAGTTGGATGCTTGGGTTGCCTGGGTGGCTCAGTTGGTTAAGCGTCTTAGGTCATGATCCCAGGATCCTGGGATAGAGCAGAAGTCAGGCTCCTTGCTCAGCGGGGAGCCTGCTTCTCCCTCTCCCTCTGCCTGTCGCTCCCCCTGCTTATGCATGCTCTCTTACGCTCTGTCTGTCAAATAAAAAATCTTAAAAAAAAAAAAAGGGTTGGATGCTTACCAGACTGAGCCACCCAGGTGCCCCAGCGGTGCTGTTTATATTATATTTATTTAAGTTCTGAACACACTATGCCAGAATGTTATTTTGTATTTTACTACCTTAATAAAAAATGCAGTTAATAAGAAATATTCTGGATATTCTGGGGTGCCTGGCTGGCCCACTTGCTGGAGTATGCAACTCTTGATCTCGGGGGGTGTGAGTTCAGGTCCCGCACTGGGTGTAGAGATTACTTAAAAATAAAATCTAAGGGGGCGCCTGGGTGGCTCAGTCGTTAAGCGTCTGCCTTCGGCTCAGGTCATGATCCCAGGGTCCTGGGATCGAGCCCCACATCGGGCTCCCCGCTCTGCAGGAAGCCTGCTTCTCCCCCTCCCACTCTCCCTGCTTGTGTTCCCTCTCTCGCTTTGTCTCTGTCAAATAAATAAAATCTTAAAAAAAAATAAAATAAAAAAAAATAATAAAATCTAAGGAAAGAAAAGAAAAGAAATATTTTATGCTAGGGTGAGTCTGAGGGTTAACTCAGGCCCTCCCTGGCCCTGTGGCCCATGGAAGGGTCTTCCCCTTCAGTTTTTCATTCTGAGTGTGTGGCACCTTGGGTTGAGTGAGGTTGTGGAGATGGGTAAGGACACTGTGTGGAGAGAAGTTGGCAGGAAAGCAGGAGGGAAGCTTTTGGGAAGGAGCTTGTGGGTTAGATTACAGGTAACGAGAGCCATGATGCTGAGCCATGTGTCTGGGGTGAGAAGTCCTTTATAGGAGGAGATGGTGTCAACAGATTGCATCAGGGTCCACGTGACTCCCCCATCACCCACCTGCTCTTGCCATGGTGAGGGGCTGTCCCAGTCCTTCCAGGGTGAAGGTCTCTTGGAAAGGAAAATCGACCTGGAGAATACCGTTTTATAGAAAAGTCACATCACCTGAACCATCCTCTATGAGCTGACAGAGTTCCTTAATGTGGCTCTGGACTCTCCAGCAATCCTCACCCCTGCAGGATAGCTGCATACTCAAGGTGGCTATGAGAGCAGATTTTCCCTGAGAAATTGAGTAAAGGAAATCTCATTTAAAATGGAATCAGTTGGGGATGCCCAGCTGGCTCAGTCAGTGGAGTGTGTGACTCTCGATCTTGGGTTCCTGAGTCAAAGCCCCACTTTGGAAGCAGAAATTACTTAAAATAAATGAGTAAGTAAATAAATAAATAAATAGATAAATAAATAAAATGGAGTCATTGGGCCAGAACTGGGAGCTCTCCCACCCTACCCCAAGTCCTTGATCGTAGACCCCAGCAGGAACAGACAGAACCTTGCATTCCCAACAGGAAGCAGCCCATGCTTTACTACCCCCAGGAGGAGGAAGGATTGTCTCCTTGCCCAGCAACAGCCCAGCCAATGAGAGGCTGCCATAACTCAGCCAATGAAAAACCACGGCACTTAGACCCTCCAGTTTAGGGACTCCTGGGTGGCTCAGTCGGTTGAGTGACTTTGGCTCAAGTCATGATCCTGGGGTTCTGGGATGGAGCCCCATGTCGGGCTCCCTGCTCAGCGGGGAGCCTGCTTCTCCCTCTACCGCTCCCCCTGCTTGTGCTCTCTCTTTCTGTGTCAAAAAAAAGAACCTCCAGTTTATTCTAGTGGACTTTTTGTTTATAAGAGCTCCGGCCAACACCTTTCCTCTGCTTTGTGTAAAGCCTGGAGCTCTCCCCTCGTGGCAGTCCCCCAGCCTGTGTCCCCTGCAGAACCCTTACAGAGGTGGACCATCACCTGGTTACTCATCAGATACTTCTGGGGAACTTGAAACAAATGAGATTTCCAGAGCCCCCCCCCGCCCCCCCGGCAGACTTCCTGACTCAGCATCGGGGTGAGGCTGGGGGTGGAGTCTGTGCTTTTAAAATGCCTCCCAGGGCGCCTGGGTGGCTCCGTTGGTTGAGCGACTGCCTTTGGCTCAGGTCATGGTCCTGGAGTCCCGGGATCAAGTCCCACATCGGGCTCCCTGCTCAGCGGGGGGTCTGCTTCTCTCTCTGCCCTCTTCCCTCTCGTGCTCTCTGTCTCTCATTCTCTCTCTCTCAAATAAATAAAATCTTAAAAAAATAAAATAAAATGCCTCCCAGAGACCCTGAAGCATCAGATGGGCATCTCCTCAGCTGCCGGTTCCTCTCCGGCAGGGGCCTTGCTCTGGCCTCGGGGTCTTGCCACCTTCAAGGCTTGTCAGACGTTCCCTTTACTCCCTCATCGTTTCCCCCCTAGGTGCCCCCTACACTTGGTCAAATCCTGACACCCCAGGCTACCCCGTCAGTGAATCCTACACCTGTCTGCCCCTTCTGTGAACAACTGTCTGTGATGTTCATAGGGTCTAATTTTATTTAAGTTTATTTTTAATTTCACAAGTAGTGCAGGAATGCACCTTTACTATAAAACAATTCAAGAGACCCAGATGGAGTGAAGCCTCTTGACCCTCCCTTGTCCCCCCACTCCCACCCCAGACCAACTCTGAGGTGGGTGTGTGTTATGTCCTTCCAGACTCTTGTCCATGTATTTCCCACCTAGTTTCCAGATCTGGAAAAAGAAGAACCATCTTTCCTCCCACCCCAGGCCTCTCCTCTGCCTGTGCTGCGTTCTGGACCCTTCAGCCTACCCCACAGCCTTTGGCCTCCACTACCCCCCAACTCCCCTCTCCAGCTTCTCTCCCCCCACCACCCCCCCTACCCACATGCACACATGCACACAGATATACCCAGGTGTTTCTTTTCCTGAAAACAAGTCTTTCTGGATCATTACATGCCTTTAACCCCCTCTCCTCTCAGTCTCTCTTCCAGTCAGCTTCTTCAACAAATGTCTCCTTGGCCAGACTTCACACCTGCCCCCGTCAGATCTCAGCTGCATCCCCCTGTTGAACTCCCCCCGGGAGGGCACTGACCCAAGTCGAGGGGTGAAGGCACCTCAGATGTCTGTGGGCTTCTGGCAGCTTTACCTTCCAGGGAGGGAGGAACCAGCTCCTGAAGTTCTCCTGGGGTGTGGCTCACCCCAATGCTCTGGACATGTTCTGACAGCTAGGGCTTCCAGAAACTCCAGGGCCTAACTGAGATGGGCACACAGCTCAGTCTCCTAAATATAGAGGCTGGGGGATGAGGAGCATTCCTGAATAGCTCAACCTCCTCTGAAGGAGGAGGTACAGGAAGAAGGGATTTAGGCTTTACTACCCTTCTTCTAACTTACTATCATAAAAGAAAAGCAAACAAACTTTTGCATTGTGAAACATTCGTTTTCCATTGCTACGCTGCCAAGTTATCATGCATTTAGTGGCTGAAATCAACACAGATTTATTCTCTTACAGTTCTGGGTGTCAGAGTCCAAAACCAAGATGCTGACAGAGCTGCATTTCTTCTGCAGCTTCAGGGAAGAATCTGTTGTCTAGCCTTTTCTGGCCTTTAGGGGCTGTTTGCATTCCTTGGCTAGTAGCCCCTTCTTACATCTTCAAAGCACATCCCTCCAACCTCTATCTCCACCGTCCCATCTCTTCTCTCTGACTGACCCTCCTGCCTCCCTCTTATTAGGACCTGGTGATTACACTGGGCCCAGGATAATTCAGGATAATCTCCCTCTTTCAAGATCCTTAATTTACTCATACTTGCAAAGTCCCTCTTACCACATGAGGTAGAGTATGCATGGATTCCGCGGATTAGGACATAGGGGGACATCTTTGGGGCCATTATTCAGCCTACCACAAGTATAAAATATAATATGGAGGGACATCAGAAGATAGACACTGAGATTAGACAGATGTTTGCCTTATTTTCTTCATATTATTTTTTTTAAGAGATAAAGCTCTACAAAAATAGCTGAAGCCCTGTGTGGCTTTTCCTTCCTTCTCTCCTCAGAGGTAACCACTTCCCTGAGGTGGGTGAAAATTACCCCCGTGTATGTTTCTGTTATTTGCTACATATTATAAATGCATTTTGTTGTTGTTGTTAAAGATTTTATTTTCAAGTAATCTCTACACCCAGTGTGGGGCTGGAATTTACAACGCCGAGGTCAAGAGTCCCATGCTCTACCAACGGAGCCAGCCAAGCACCCCTAAATGAATTATAATTCTTTACTTTTTAAAATTTTTAGAGATTTATTTATTCACTTGAGGGGCGCCTGGGTGGTTCAGTCAATTAAGCATCTGCTGTTGGCTCAGGTCCATGATCCCAGGGTCTTGGGATAGAGTCCCACACTGGGCTCCTTGCTCAGCGGGGAGCCTGTTTCTCCCTCTCCCTGCCGCTCCCCCTCACTCGTGCTCTCTGTGCCAAATAAATAAATAAATAAATAAAAATTAAAAAAAAAAGATTTATTTATTCATTGAGAGAGCGAGGGAAAGCGAGTGAGCATGGGGAGGGGCAGAGGGACAGAGTAACTTCAGCAGACTCCTCGCTGAGCTCAGAGCCCAATGCGGGGCTTGATCTCAAGACTCTGAGATCATGACCTGAGCTGAAACCAAGAGTTGGACGCTCAACTGACTGCACCACCCAGGGGCCCCCCTCCCAAATGCATTTTTGAAAAGAACAGTACCATTCTTTAAATGTGTTTTGAAACTTTAAGTAAAAGGAATCACTGTGTATACCATATTTGCAACCTGCTTTTCTAAGGCAATATGTTTTTGACATTCTACATGTTGATACATGAAGACCTAGTTCATTCATTTTAACTGCAATGTAGAATACCTCCCATGAGCAAGTTAGAGTTCATTTTGTCCTTTCTTTTGCCGGGAGACAGATTGTTTTCACTTTTTGTGCTATTACGAACAGTGCTTCAAGAAATATCTTTGTAAAGAGAAAATATCTTTGTGCTTGTTTTCCAGAACACTTGTGCTAAAGACCTCTGGTAAGGATGCAGCTGGGAGCGCGTGCTGGGTCTGGGATACCTACACCTTCAGCTTACCCAGTGTTGCCATTCGGTAATACTGTCAACAGCAGTGTTTAAAAATACCCATTTCCTGGGGCGCCTGGGTGGCTGAGTTGGTTAAGCGACTGCCTTCGGCTCAGGTCATGATCCTGGAGTCCCGGGATTGAGTCCCGCATCGGGCTCCCTGCTCAGCGGGGAGTCTGTTTCTCCCTCTGATCTTCCCCCCTCTCGTGCTCTCTCTTTCTCATTCTCTCTCTCAAATAAATAAATAAAATCTTAAAAAAAAAAAATACCCATTTCCCACATATCCTCAGCATCTGGTATTTTCAGATTTACTATTTTTTCAGATTTATTTTCCTTACCTATTTTCCAGTCACTCTGTTCTGTCCCCAATCGTCTTGAATGTGATGCAGCATCGACTTTTCCTCCATCTCGATCCTGAATGACAAACCCATGCAGGACCCCCTGTGCTCTGCGTGGTCCTTCAAGCTGTCCCCCCTGATTCTCTGTTGGGTTCCCCACTCCCGCCAGCCCTCTGCCCACGCTGAGTTTCATTTGGGCCAGCCCTGGAAGAAACTCTCTGCTCTCCCTGCAGAAGGCGGTGGAATGTGCAGAGATTGTCTACTGAGAGGAACGACGTCTTCTGCTTTACCAGCCCTCGGCCTGAGTGAATGATGCAAGTCTAGCCCTGGAGACATGAGTAAATCCACTTGAGAATTCCTCAGTCCTGAACTCCCCAGAAATAAATGACCGTATATTTTTCCTGTCCCCAAGGATGTTCTGAAACATACCTGCCCATGAGCTAAATAACCCATATCTTAGAACACGGCCACATGGAGGACTAAATCCAAAGACTGTGACCTTTCTTCCCACAGCAAGCCTCTTTTCTTTAGCAGCCTGTGGCTTTTAGACACCAAATCTTGGGTTCTAAGTTTGTTTTTTTTTTTTTAAAGATTTTATTTATTTATTTGACAGAGAGAGACAGTGAGAGAGGGAACACAAGCAGGCAGAATGGGAGAGGGAGAAGCAGGCTCCCCGCTGAGCAGAGAGCCCGATGCGGGGCTCGATCCCAGGACCCTGGGATCTGACCTGAGCTGAAGGCAGACGCTTAACGACTGAGCCACCCAGGCGCCCCTTGGGTTCTAAGTTTTTACACCCCTCTCCGCACCGCCCCTGATCCAGTTAAAGTGGTGGGCTAGCCATCTTGAGCTCTCTCAACACAGGGAAGCCATCTCTGAGTTGTCTGGCCCTCATAAAGATCCAGGTCTCCTCCCGCTGGTCCCTAAACAAACTGAGACAGCCTTGTCCTCATGGATGCATGGTGAGCAGAAGACAGTTCTCTGCCATCTCGTTCCAACCTCACAGTCTCCCGAACTTTGTCTATTCCTCTCAGCTGTACATAGCCATTTATAGATTCCCATAATCCCATTAGCAATGGCTTTGCCTGAGATATATCCCTGGAAAAGATGGGGCCTGAAGGATTGCTTCCCAAAGGGGTTCAGCCACATGCTTCAAAGGAAACCCCAATGCTGCTGGGGGGGGGACATCCATAACCTCCTGCTGCACAGCAGCTGGGGGTGCTACATCCAGGGATCCTTATACACTTGTATGTCTTAGCATTTGCTCAGTTCTGGGCACAAGATGGATCCTTTAGAAGCTATTCCTTTCCCATAAACTAACAGTTTGTGGTTCTAATGCTCAACATGGATCCCCTTCTCTATTCCTGGGATTTAGAGAGCGGCCCTTACAGAGGCCAGCATGGCATGATGCCCGTTTGGATCCCGAAGGTTACCTTCTGTCCTCTGAAGTATACAAAACTCCATTTCAACTGCAGCTTTCCAGAGAAGAACCCCGACCAGTGGAGCCCAGGTGGACACCAGCCCTAATTATCGTCTTTCTGACAAAGACTGCTGGAAGCTCAAAATGCTTGACAAGAGGTGCCAGGAGGCAGAGGGACAAGCCAGCCACAGAGGAAGTCACCCAGAAACCCAGGGAGGTGAAATCCCTTCTCAAGGGCTTGGTTTCAAGAAACAAATGTTTTGGGGCGCCTGGGTGGCTCAGTTGTTAAGCGTCTGCCTCCGGCTCAGGTCATGATCCAGGGGTCCTGGGATCAAGCCCCGCATCGGGCTCCCTGCTCCGCAGGAAGTCTGCTTCTCCCTCTCCCACTCCCCCTGCTTGTGTTCCCTCTCTGGCTGTCTCTCTCTCTGTCAAATAAATAAATAAAATCTTTTAAAAAACCCCCCAAAAACAAAGTAAAATAAATGTTTCCTAATGGCGCTCAGAGGGAGTTGTGGGCAGCCACCAAAGTGAGTCATTTGGCGGATGTCAGGGCTGGGATGTCCACAGCTTCTGAAGAACACCGAGGAAGCCCAAGGTCACATGCCTGCATGGGATGCCCCTCATTTGGCTCCTCTCTCTGGGTTTTTAGATTCCTCCGTTCTCTCTAGCTGGGAAATTGGATCAATCATTTGAAGTTTTTAAAAGGAGGTAGGTGAAACGTTTTGTTTTTGTTTTGTTGTTTGTTTCTGGCAGAACCGTTTAAATCCTGTCCTGAATGAAGGGTTCATTTAACTCCTAAGTACTCGATTAGAGGTTAAGATGTTGTTTCTTCAAGATTTACTCAAACCGAAGTTTTTATTCTTCAAAAATGACACCTCACTCATTAGGTTCTTTTTTTTCCTTTTTTTTTTTTTTTTAGATTTTATTTATTTATTTGACAGAGAGAGACACAGTGAGAGAGGGAACACAAGAAGGGGAGTGGGAGAGGGAGCCCCATGCGGGGCTCAATCCCAGGACCCTGGATCATAACCTGAGCCAAAGGCAGATGCTTAACGACTGAGCCACCCAGGCGCCCCTCACTCATTAGGTTCTTAAAAGCTCTTACCCTGTGGTTTACCTGATGCCCCTCGTATTTTTCTGCCTCACGCTTCTCAATGACAGACGCTCCCCATCTATCGTCTTCTCTGAGGAACAGATGGGTCGATAGATCCGCTCCACGGTGGTGCTTGCTCTACTTGGCTTCATCTTCCCGGGAAGTTGGTTCAGTACAATGTAAGAAGGAAAGTGAAGGGGGCGCCTGGGTGGCTCAGATGGTTAAGCGTCTGCCTTCGGCTCAGGTCATGATCCCGGGGTCCTGGGATCGAGTCCCACATCGGGCTCCCGGCTCAGCGGGGAGTCTGCTTCTCCCTCTGACCCTCTCCCCTCTCATGCTGTTTCTCTCTCGCTCGCTCTCTAAAAAATAAATAAAATCTTAAAAAAAAAAAAAAAAGAAGGAAAGTGAAGGTGTCCTATGATCCCATTTGTGCGTGTCTGGCTGTGTGTTTAATGATGTACACCTAATTTTACCATGGAGAGCTGGAGCCGGTTCCCATCCCTAGCTGATCCTGCCTATTTCTTAACTCCACGTTCACGGACACCATGTTGGTAGCTTGAAATCAGCCATGGTGGGAGTATTTACACCATGAAAATTGGCAAACACTCCAAATCAGGGCTTTTTGTTCCGTGGTGGGGATGGGGTGTGAGGCAGGGTGAGCGCTTAGAAATGTCTGGAAGAAACAAGAAACACCAAAAATAGTTACCTGTACAGAATGGAACTGAAGAACACAGGTATTGGAGAGAATTTTTTTTTTTTTTTGGCTTTTTGAACGTTTTGTTGTGTGCATAAGTATTTTTTTTTTTTAAAGAGAACTTTCTTTCTTTTTTAAGAACAAAGACTTCCTGCTGTGTTTATTAATCCCACGCCATCAGCAGGAAACTGCCTGGGGCAGAACTGTCTGATTGAGGAAGAGAACAGAGCCTGGAGAGATGTCTTCAGTGTGGCCTCAGTGGAGTGACGTCCTGGGAGTGGGGTTTGGGGCCGGGCACACACAGAGTGCAGCAGCAGGCAGTCCTTCTAGAACCTTGTGCCGAGTCTGAGAGGGGAGTCAAAGCATGCCAGGCCCTCAGTCAAGACGCCAGGCCCTCAGCCAAGACTTCAGGCCAAAACTCGGGTCACCAAACTCCATGGATGAAGCAGAAAAATGGGTATGAAGATAGGACCCTAAAAATGGTCCAGCTCTAGGGAGGCTGGGGGAGGGGACAGTCTAGAAGGGGCACCGTTCACGGGAGGGTCTTTTAGATTATGGGGCTGAGGGGCAGCTTTTTAGGCCATTCCTGAGACTTTTTCCCCTACAGCTGAAATTAAAGGGGGGGGTCATCCGCTCTGCCCAGGAGGGAAGGAGGGCAAACCGGGGCAGTGAGGAAACAAACAAGAGGCTGGCTCCTCACCACTGGGGAGAAGGCTCACCACCACCCCCGGGGAGAGGCCACAGTCCACAGTAAACAAGTTCCAGGGAATGAAGCAGAACTCTGGTCAGGTTCCAGGAAGCTCATCATACTCCAAAAAAGGACCCCTAGAAGCCCTGGTCTATGTCTGGAGGTGGGGTGGGAGTTCCCACTGGAGGATTGGGGGAGTGGCTTGGAAATTCTAGGCAGAGATAATGGAGGCCCCAGGTGCAAGATGGGCCACAGCCAGAGAAATCCATCAGATATACAGCAAGATGCAGGGTCTGGAGGGCAGCCCCAGGATGGGCTGCTAGGACCTCACTGATGGGGGCCTGGGGGTACGATCCCTTCCCTCCCGTAGGGCCAGGATGCTTGGAAATGGAAAACAAGGGACCAAACATTTGCCTAGGATTGGTCGGAAATTTTGGGGGGGGGGCACAGTGAAAGGATGGAGCGGCCGCTCCCCTGGCAACAGCGAAATGCCAGTCTGTGCCCTCCGGGGCCCTCAGACATTTCCAAACTCCACCTGACAGCATGGGCAGCGGCCTTCGAAGTCGTGTCAGTTAGGGCTGCCACAGGTTACAAGGGAATTGAAAATCCCATTTTATAAACTCCTAGCCGAGGTGCCAGGCCACAAGGACTAATAAGGCCATGTCTTGGCCTCCTTTCTTTCTAACGTGCTGCTAACGTCCTTCAATTTTTAGATAAGTTAGATGCATACATCTCCTATCACCAGCACAGGAGATCACAATCTCCCCATACTGTGGAGCCTCGAACAACCTTAAAATGCCACTGAATCTATTAATAACAGCCCCCAAAGCCCTATATCAATTACAGGTAAACTAAGTCCATCTCTGCTGACATTTGCTGTCAACATGTTGAATGTGGAGGTCCCATGGACATCACTACATCATAATGGCCAACTGATTCAGCTACTTGGGAGCGTATTTGACAGTTGACTAACTCCCCCAAAAGCCTGCCACGAGGCCAGGAACCCCTCATGAGATACCAGAGGAAAGCCTGCAGAGCCTTCATCGACACGAAGATGGCGGCCGTGTTTGCTGAGCGCCGCGGATGCAGAGGTGGGGCCTGGCCTGTGTGCAGGGAAGGATGGGCCTGGGACAGGTACTGCCACCACCAGGCCTGAGTCCCCAAGGACAGCTCTGTACTGTATTTGACAGTATCTCTTGCACCTAACAGGAGGCCTAGCACTTAGTAGGTGCTCAGTAAAAAAAATCAGAAATGAATAATACAAGATGATGCCTTTGATAACAAACATTTGGGAAATCAAAAGGAAGTGGTTAATTCTGCCAGGGAATTAAAGAAAGCTTCCTAAAAGAGGCCGCAGGTCAAGCTGGTCTTTGAAATGGAAGAGTCAGTGAGCAGAGAAGGGAGAAGAGCAGTCCAGAAAGAGGGCAGTGATGTGGCAAGAGGCCAGGCAGGAAGGGAGGCAGAATGAGGGGGGTGGATCTTGAGCTGCAGGTAGGTCTGGGCCTTGCAGACTCTGCACGCTGTTCATAGACTCTAGAGTCCATGTGACAAATTCTTCGACTCAGGAGCCAAGTGGCTTCTTCAGAAACATGACTTTCCTTTTGTCAGAGTGAAACCATACCCTGTTTCCTTTCTCACCTGGGCTGCCTGGGAGCTCCTGAAGTGCGGAATCCCTTACACTTTTTCCGCATCCCTTCATAGTCCCTTGCAGGACCTTTCCCCTAACAGATTCTGCATTAGTGCTCTGCTCTTGCATAACAATACATCAGATGTAATATCTCAACACAATACACATGTATTAGCTCGCAGTTTCTCCCTGGAAGTCTGGGCAAGGGTTAACTGGATCTTCTGCTGGACTTCGATCTGAGGCCTGACTGGGGCAGGATCTGCTTGCAAGCTCCAGTGGTCGATGGCAGGGTTCAGTTCCTTGCAAGCTGTTGGGCAGAGGCCTCAGTTTCTCGCCTGTGTCAGCTGGTATCTCAGTATCCCACCCTCTCTATAGGCTGGGCACAACACGGCAGCTTCCTTCTCTTCTTCTTCTTTTTAAATATTTGACACACAGAGAGAGAGAGAGACACAGCGAGAGAGGGAACACAAGCAGGGGGAGTGGGAGAGGGAGAAGCAGGCTTCCCGCCAAGCAAGGAGCCAGACACGGGGCTCGATCCCAGGACCCTGGGATCATGACCTGAGCCGAAGGCAGATGCTTAACGACTGAGCCACCCAGGCGCCCCCAGCTTGCTTCTTCAAAGCCAGTGAGGGGAGGTATCGGAGCGAGACGGTCATTGCAATCTCATATAATGTAATCAGATGCACATGACCATAGCCATCCCGTCACCTTTGCCTTATTCCATTGGTTAGAACAAGTCCCACCCTCATTTAGCCAGCTGGTTTTAGAGAGGCAAGAAGATCATGGGACCATCTGGGTCTGCCCATCAGCTATTAATGGCTAGTTAATTAAACTAGTCTTGTTGGCACTTAAAGATATCACCATTACAGAGACATAGATATTGTCACAAGAAGGCAGTGAAGTGAGTTCTGTGCCTCCCAAGAATGCTCTCCCTGCCCCCACAGCATCTGCCGCAAGGCCAGGCAAAAAACAAGTCAATAAACATGAAATGAAATGTCCTAGGATTCGCATTACTGCTGGAAGGACCTGGAGTTTTCTACCATCAAGGTAATTATCGGCTTGTCATAAATTTCTCGATTAACATATGTAATTTAAAAAAGCCATATACCAATTGTAACAGCCACAAAGTGGGAACTAGGTCAGACATCACTATTATGAATGTGGGCCCTTCCCTAGAAAAATGTCTCCTACCCCCAACACCTATGATTTCCCCTACTTTGCAGATGAGCTATGTACATGGGTACCGTTTCCCAATTCTGCTAGTGCAAAATTGGGCTTGCACAGCTCTGAAACCAGGTGACCTGGGCTGGAATCAAAACTTAGCCACTTACTGTGGGACCTTAGACAAGTCACTTAACTTTAAATAATGATAGCAAATGTTTGTATAGTATTTGCTATGGGCCAGGCTCTTTACATATATTAAACACATATACATTCATCTAACCCACGGACACCCTTCGTATCCCCATTTTATAGATGAGAGAACTGAGGGATAACGGTTGAGGCCTGGGATTAAGATTCTGAGCCTGGTCAAGAGCAGAGAGAACGAAGGGCAAATGGTGGACAAGACAGCTGGGGACAAAGGCACAGCTGAGTGCTGTTGTCAGCGGATAGATTCTCTTTCCAACCTGCTGTCCCCACTGCCAACCCCGGCCAGGTAGGACTGGTAAGAACTGTGGTTTGCCATTTGAACCACTCCTATTGCCTAAGACCCTGAACTCGACTTGCACCCCTCGGCAGGGTGTGGTGAGAAGAAAGGAGAAGCCAGGATGTCACCATTGGGGGGCCTGGATTCCGTCCTGCTTCCAGCCACCCTTTCAGGGTGGTCAGGCTCCCCCATGACTGCTGAGAAAACAAGATAAGGCACCAGGGAAGGAGGAAAGGAGCCGGCACTCCCTCCTACCCCCACAGAGAGAGCGCCCTGGGCCTCCCTGGATCTGGATGGTTCCTTATCCTTCCTCCTCCTCCCACCCCTACCTCTTGATCTTTAGCCACGTGAGGCCGCCTCCTGTCCGGCTGTGGGGAGGGGCCAGCCACGGACTCCAACCTCCCCCCACAGCCAGACACCCGCTTAATGCAGAAATGCTTCCTCTGCCCAGACGCCCCCCCTCGCCCCCATACCCCGGGCTGGAGGCCACCTTGCGAGTCTGCCTTCTGTGGTAGGGCTCAGCAAGCCTCACTCAGAAGCAAACACAGTGTTTCCTCCGCTTTTCCCGCCAACATGGCCGAGTAACAGCTGAGAGGCTCCCCGGGGGCGCAATGCCACCGTTCCCCAGAGACCAAACTGAACGGAGCTCCGCGGGGGCCGACTGGATCCGGCAGAGTGGACAGGATGGGGCTGCGGGCACACAGTGCCCACGGGGCCCGTGAGGATCCCGTGCCTGCTCTCACTCCCTAGAACACCACCCCCCTTTCCCGCCTAGCTCCCCGTCCTCCCTGCTGTTGCGGAGGGGGCTCCGGGCCCAGAGGAGTCCCCCGCGCTCTGGCGCTTGCTGCGACGAGTGTGCCCGGTTTCCCATGGGGGCGGGGGCCGCCTGCACGCGGTGGACACTCGGTGTCTCCCAGCTCTGCCTGGTCCGGTGCGCGCCTGGGTTCCCCCCCGCAGTGGGGTCGGCCAGGCCAGGCCTCCTCCCTCCCCGACTGCGCCTCCTGCCCTTTAGGGGAAATGTGAGGCCCTTCTACGAGCCGGAGGCCGGGGCGGCCCGGCTCTGGCTCCGCAAACACTGCACCCATCTGACCGCTGCACAACGCGCAGCCAGGGGAGGGACGCGGGGCACCAAACGCGCTTCCCGAAGAGCGGAGGCGCGCGGGCCAGGTGGTCAACTTTGCACACAAATGTACTCAACTGCGCACAAGGGCCGCAGGCCTTGGCTTTAGGGACAGGAGGGACGGAGCATTATGTCCGGAGAGGGCTCGGCTTCCCGCTGGGGATCGCGCGGGTCCTGCCGGGGGCGCCGCCCGACCCGGGCGCAGGACGCGCCTCCGCCATGCTCCAGTTGAGCCCTGGAAAAACCCCGGCGCACATAGGAGAGGCGGGCCAGCTCGTAAGGACGGCGGGAACAAAGGCGGCCCGCGGCCGGATGCAGTCATGGAAAAACCCAGCGGGGCGCCGGGGCGGGGGCGGCAGGGGAGAGGAGGCGCGCGCCCCGCAGGCCTGCCACCCTCGCCGGCCGGTCCGGGCGGGGCTGCTCCCAGCCCCCGCCCCGGAGCGCTCCTGGCGGGCGGAGGACGAGGGGCGGGGTGGAGGCCCGGGAAAACAGAAAATGCTGGATCGGGAAGGGAGGCCCGTGCCTGGGGCCAGAGAAGCAGCAGCCCCCATGGTCCGGACGTTTTCGGCCGCGAGGCGACGGAAGGGTGGCCCGGGCTGGTACCCGCCCGGCACACGCAGCGCTGCACACGGCCCCCTGGCAGCTGCGGCAGCCGGGGGTGGCCAAACCGTAGGGGGCGCACGCAGACCCGCGCATCGGCCCGGACGCGTGTTCGGAGGCGCACACACGCTCCTCCTGCACATACAGGATCATTTACACGCACGTGCGCACAGACACGCGGGCTGCCCATAGCTCCCAGGGCAGAGCGAAAGAAAGGGGCCGGCCGAGAGGGGCCGAAAGAGATGTTCGTTAGGGCGGTCCCGGGGTTTAGAAACAGAAGCTCAGAAGCTGGGGGCGGGACCTTAGTCGAAGCGGCGGTTGGGCCCCCACCCCCACTCCGTATTGCAGGTGCGGGGACTGGGCCACCTGGGCGGACGACGTGCCCAGGTTCCGCCCGGGACTGGAGTTTCCCTCCTGTGCGGGACGCTTCCTGCCCTGGCCTAGCTCGTCTTGTGAACCTGGCTGCAGCACGGCGGGGGTTTTTTATGTAGAGAAGGAAAGTGTTGGTTCACGTCGGACCTAACGACTCCGGAGGCCTTTTCCAGCTCTGACTTGGTATGAAGAAGGAACTGGACCCAGAGGCCATAAAAGGAGTTGGTGGGAGAAAAAAGTCTTTGGCCGCAACCACAGGCTCTTCTTGGTTCAAATGTCCCCTTGTTTATTTGTGCTGCTCCCTGCCGTGGGGTACCAGGGGGCAAAGCCTAAACCTGTGGGGTCCCTAGGGTGGGGAAGGGATATAGAATTTGAGGCTAGGATCAGAGGGTCAGGGATCAGAGGAGACCCCAGAATCTGCCAGAATCCGAGGCTGCTGTGTTGGGGCGGCAGGTGGGGGTCCCTGAAGGCCGGAGGACAATGAAGCAGGAGACCATGACCTCAGAAGTTTCAGGAAGGGGCCGTTTTTATGAGTGCTGGCTGTTGGAACTGTTGCTGGAATACAGCAGGAAAATACAGCAACGTAGAGGTTCTGGCTTCTGCTCCGAACACAGGGTCAACAGAAGCAGGGACACCAGCGACATGACAGGGTCAGACGAGCTGACATCTACTTGTGGTCCCCTTGGGAACTGAGGTTGGAATCAGACGACCGAGCCCTACCTCTCCCTAACGTCCTGGTTTGGGGGATCTTGTCCAACATATTTGGCCCTCAGATAACTCATCTGTAAAATGGGAACAAGAGCTCCTGCACCAGAGTGTTCTGGGGATTGAAAGGGTGTATAAGTCCCGCTTCCCTCATGCCTTCCCTCCTTTTCCATTTCTCGAAGTCCCTGGTGCTTGCTCACTAGGACTCCTTCCAAGTCCTAGTTTCTTGTGAGCAGGTGGGGTCCAATGGGGCGAAGGCTGGGGAGCAGCGCCCTCTAGTGGTCGATACCAGGAGGGTCCCGTCAGTCTTTGAAGACACGCCCAGGCTAACGTGATTAGTGCCTGAGGGTATCTGGCAAGTTAGGGCCTCCTCAGGGCTGATCCTGGGGGCTCCACTCAGGGAGGCCTTTCCTTCTGATTCAGTTTCCCCTTGGAGCAAGCAGAGAAAATGCTGCTCCCCCATAGCAGTCTCTCCTCTGACCTCTGGCGGCCCAGCTTCTGCAGCTTTAACAGGCTTCTCTCAATTCTGCCCCGGAGGACTCTACGCACTTAGCAATCATACTGGGTTTTATAGCTTGCAAAACATTTTGACACACATTACTTGTCCCTGCGGTGTGCTGTTTCTGGGTGGTGATAGCGCTAGTTGGATAGAGGATCGTGGTTTGGGGCTCCAGCGCGGTGGACTGATTTGGATCCTGAGTCTTCCATGCAGCTCGGTAACCAGGGCGACGTTCAAAACATTGAATAATCAGTAGGGCAGGCAGCCACCAATCAGAACAGGCCCTGCTCTAACCGCCGGGCACCGCCAAATGCGTGTGTACCTGCTGAAGATTCTGGAATAACCTCAACCTCACGGGGCCTCGGTTTCTTCATCTGCAATATGGGCATGGTGGTTGTAATAGTACCACTTTAGAGGGCTGTCGTGAAGACTGAATTAGTTAATGCGTGTAAAAGATTGAGAAACCGGTGTCTGACACATAGAAAGCACCCAGTAAGTATTAGCTTTTTTACTGGTCCGAGCTCCTCTCAGACTCAGTGACTCAGGGTGGTTGCAACCTTTAAGGGAGACTCCCCAAGTGAGTCCACTGTGTGCACCTGGGTTCACCTCCTGGGTCACCTCCACCTTCCCCACCTCCTTGTCTGGCCCTACAGTTATTCTACTCTTTAGAAGTGCTTCTCAAACTTTACCATGCATCCGAATTTCTGGGGGATCTTATTAAATTGCAGATTCTGATTCAGGAGGCCTGGGTGGGGCCTGGGTTTCTACCTTTCCTCTAAGCTCCCAGGTGGCGCTGATGCTGGTCCAAGAAGCAAGACTGCAGAAGATCATTGGGGACACAGATGGGTCAGCTGGTTGACCTGTAAATATTTATTGAGCACCTACTCAGTGCAAGGTGGTGCGGGGATCCAAACACGTCTCAGGACTGGCCTCCAACCTCAAGGAGCAGAGAGGCTATTGCACAAATACCAGTTAGTAACAATCAGGCCAGAGGGCAAACACGTGCCAAAGAGCAGGTGAAACACATAGTGAGTCCTGTCTCTGCCCAGTAGCCAGAGTGAGGCTTTAAACAGGTGACTGCCATAATTGCCCTGCTTAAAACTGCCCCATGGCTCCCACCTCATTCGGAATAAGAGCTGAATTCTTCTGGATTCTTCTTCCAGGCCCTGAATCATCTGGCCTTGCCTCTGACCTCATCTCCCATTGCTGGCTTTTTTTTTTTTTTTAAAGATTTATTTATTTGTTTGAGAGAGAGAGAGCACAAGAGGGGGGAGGGTCAGAGGGAGCAGATTCCCCGATGAGCAGGGAACCCCACGCAGGACTTGATCCCAGGACTCCAGGATCATGACCTGAGCCGAAGGCAGCCGCTTAACAAACTGAGCCACCCAGGTGCCCCTCCCATTGCTTGCTTTATTCTAGGACCATTTGTTCCTGTGAACCCAACAACCCAACTTCCTACCTGAGAGCCTTTGAACTTGCCTGGTCGATGCTTGTCCTTCAAACTGGTGAGTGCCTGGCCTCATATTGCCTCCTCAGAGAGGCCTTCCTTGACCCAGAGGAAGTTTGATCTAAAGTACCTGCCCCCAGCTCAGATCAGATATTCTTTATTGTATCATTCTGTTGTTGTTTATTTTTAATAGAACTTCTAAGTTCGATGTTATTGCATTATATTTTTGGTTGCTTTATGTCTGCTCCATGAAGGCAGTGTGTTTGCTTGCCTTATTCTGCTTTACCCCCATGACTTATAACACCATCTGGTGCATAGTAGGCCTTCAGTGAAGATCTGTTGAACAAATGAAGGAACAACTGTTAGAGGGCAGTTAAAGAGGTGGGAGGGGCCCATGGGTGCCTCCGGTAGGTGAGAGACTTCATAGACTAGATTACAGGAGGTTTATCAGGGAGCTCTCCTGGGGTCACATCCGTGGAAGGGTCGGGAAGGTGGCAGGAGAAGGAGGGAGAAGTAGGGCTTCAGGCCCAGCTGAACCTTGGGAAGCTCCCATGCAGGGGAGGTCTTTCACCATTGTCCCCATTGCAGGGCCTGATCCTAGGGTGAAGATGAATCCAATGGCCTGAGGCAGAGGTTCCCTTCCCTGGTTCCCTGAGGGCAGACTGAGATGAACCGTGGGTGTGCCATAGACCTTAAGAGGCTGCAAACACACGCTTGACTTTTGTTCTTATATATTATTTGAGTGTTGATTCGTGCCAAACCCTCATCAATCAGCTGCTACATCTCACATTTCAGCATCTTAACAGAGATGCCCCTTATATATTTTTTTCAAGAGCAAGTGTTCTTCAGCTGAAAATAGACAACCAATCATCCAGCATTTGCATAAATGAACATTTCTGGAAGTATTCTGTGATTTGGGTCCTTTGATGGGAAAGCACTGGACGCATCCCCTCCATGCGATATCTGGTGGGCCTGAGGAACCTCAGCTGTTTTTGTTGAATGGGTGGTTAGGAAAGTACCCCCAGAGGTGGCCGGCCGTAGCACGGGGAGAGGCCAACAGATGGACCCTGACAGAGGGAGCAGGTTGGACTCTGTGCCGGAAGACACCTTGCTTGGTGTCTAGGACTTGCCAGCTGGGTGGTGCGGGTTTTGTGAGTGTACAACCCATGCAGTCACCCAGGGCCCCAATGCTTAGTTCAATGCTCAATTGTCACCATCTTGACATTTTTTTATTTATTTTTAAGTAATCCCTACACCCAACGTGGGGCTCAAACTCATGACCCCGAGATCAAGAGCCGCATGCTCTTCCAACTGAGCCAGACAGATGCCCCCCGCCCCATCTTGACATTCTGAATAGGTTTTGAACAAGGGACCTTGCATTTTCATTTTGCCCTAGGCCCCCCAAATTGTGTAGCTGGTTCTGCGCACCAGCTCTGGTTCCTAGGCCCAGGACCCATTCTCAAGGAATCCTCTGGGAGAGTCTGGCGAATCTGGGCGGGAGGTGAGCCCGGGTGCGTCCTAGAACAGGTCATGTGTGTGAAACGGGGATCACGGAGCCTGCTTCACCCAGAGGAGAGGAGAGGACGAGGGCTGCAGGCTTTTCTCAAGTGAGGATCAGGCTGTGGCAATTCACTGCCCGGGAAAGACAGCCTAGACACCTCTGGTCCTCCGAGCCCCTGGCCAGCAGTCAGACTGTTGACAAAAATGAAGGTTTACAGGGATGGGGCAGATGCTTCCCTTGGGTGGGACGGACAGAGCATGCCCTGGCTCCTGGGCAAATAGCTGGTCTCCATGTCAATGCACACCAGTTCTCTGAGACCTGCGCCCAGATATCCACGTTCCTGGATGCAGCCTGGTCTGGCCCATTGTGCTGGGGGAGGTGGTGGTGGCTCCCTGGAGACAGACTGTGGGAGGCTTGATGTTATCCTCTTGCAACAGGTGTCATTAGGAGGGAAGAGCCTGAGAGGCCTGGCTAGACTGCATCGCCTAAGTCCTGAGACCCAGTTACACCCCTCTGAAGCCCTAGGGGTCCCCCAGGCAACCTGAGGCCAGCTCTGATTTGAGCTGGTCACTGCTCAGATTTAGGTCACTGCTTGGGTTGTGCACACCTGATGGTCTTTCTGCTCCTGCTGTGTCTTGGCCCTCACCTTCTTCCACTCCAGATTTGAGCCTTATCTTCTCTCCTCTGTGACTGATGTCCCCTGCCTCAGTTTCCCACGGACGTGTCACTTTCACACTCTTGCAGTCCGTCCTCAGTGGGCAGGACCAGGGTTTGTTTCCTACATTGTCCCTGGGTCATTTTTGACCAAGGGGCCTCTCATTTAATTTTGCATTGTGGCCCCCCCAAATCATGGAGCCAATCTGCTGATGAGCTCACCGGGGCACGGAGGCCAGGTACGGAGGCGTTGGGAGGTCAGAACCTGACGCGGGGTTCTGAGTGCTGGCGGCGTCCCGCGGCTCTGAGAGGGCAGCGAACGTCCACGGTCCCACGGGAATGCCGTGCTGAGCGCCTACTGTGTGCAGGGAGGGCCGGGCCGCTACAAACAGAAGCCCCTTTCTTCCTAGAGTTTACCCAGGGGAGCGTTTAGAAGTAGACAAAGCCCGCCGATCCAGGGGCCTCCCCCTCAGGCGTGGGGAGAAAACGGGGGCGGCCGGGAGCGGAGGAGGGGCGTCCTCCGGTAGGGCTCAGACACCGCCCCGCCTGGGTCGCCGGCCTCCGAGAGCTGAAAGGGCTTCTGTGTTCTGTCCCCCCGCCTGCCCGCGGGCCAGCAGCGCACTTCCTCCGCTGCGCCAGACCCCGGAGGCTCCGCAGCCCCTCTGGGGACAGACACAAATAGTTCCCGGCCCAGCTGCCCGGCCAGTTACCTTGGGAACCAAACTCAATCGCCTGACGTCACCCGGCCGTTGCGTAGCAACCGGCGTAGACACCCTCGCGCGGCCCCCGCCCCGGCGCTGAGGTCTCGGTCGCCAGGGACACGGCGGGGCGGGGCGGGGCGGGGCGGGGGCTGTCCTCGCCGCCCCTCGCCCGTCGGGCCGCGCCCCCGGCCCCGCCCCGGAGCTGGGCCCCCCGCCCCCCCGCCCCCAGCTCCGGCGGAAGGGGGCCGACCCCAGGCGAGGAAGCGGCGCCGCCTGGCCTCGGGCGGCCGGCGAGGGCCCCGCGCGGCCTGAGCGCGACCCCCGGCCAGCCGGCGGTTCTCTCCCGGACAGAGGCCTTTGTTTGCCGTCACCCCGTCTCACTGCCCCAGTTTTCCGTTCCAGTCTCGTTTCTCACCAGGCCCCAACCTGGGCTCCTGCTCTGGCAACGAGGAGCAGGTGGCCGGACGGGGGCGTTTTCATTCCCCTCGCCTCCGGGTCGCCCAGGAAATCTCTGCCTCGCTTGGCCACCCGCCTTGGGGGAGGAGACACCGGGCCCTGCTCACGCCACTCTGCTCCCATCCCTGGTTCGCTCCTCCACTCCTGTGCCTTCCCCTGGTGTCTGCGCTGTGCCATTCACCTCCTTGCCCTGGCTGCAGTGTGACCAGGGGTGTGTGTGGGGGGGGGCCTGCCGAGCGCCTCGCCGAGTTTCTGGCGTGGGCCTTGTTCTTGGGCTGCTCTGTCTCCCTGCCATCTCTGTTTCATACCACAGCCCATCATTACGTGCGGAATCCCAAAGCCCAGAACTATGCAGGGGCCGGCAGTAATCTGCCATCATGCCCTGCCCTGGTCTGCCTCAACTTACCCATCTTTGCTCAGGGGTAACCCTAACTTCCTCCTCTTGCTGGAGGACCTTGCTTCTCTTGTTTAAGTTCAGTGTGGTGGAGGCCATGTGTGGGAGGTGCTTTTCCTCACCAGAAACTGTATTTTGACAAGTACTAATAAAATGCAGGTGGTCAGAGAGGCCAAACCAGGTGTTTTAAGTGAATCCTATTTCCTCATTGGTTGATATTTAAAAATCAGAGCTGCAGAGGAATATTTTTTAATCCATGGAGTTAGATGGAGTACACTTACGAATGCCTCAGATCTTTCCAAAGCACATGTCGAAGGAAGCCTCTGACTGTGGGTAGAACATTTACAGACTGGTGGGAAAGGTGGTTTTTATCTGAAGGCCTCCACTGAGTTGCAGGGGGAGGTTAGAGCAGTGCCACCTGCAGTGAGGACAAAGGAAAGCCAAGAGGGGACAGGCTTCCTTAACTGCCTCCTTCTCCTCTCTGGGAGGGACACAGCTCAGGGTGCCAAGAGCCACCTGCTCAGGGAGGTGCCAGGAACTCTGGATGAGGAAGGCCTTTCCAACATGTGATCCAGGCTGGGCCAACCAGAGCACTCCCCCCGAGGAGTTATCAGGCAGGAGCAGGGAAACAGAGATCTTTCCTCTTAGTCTTGGAAGTGCAAGCTTGTGGGACTGGAGCCTTCAGGAGCCACGTTCCCTGCAAGGAAGAGAAGCCTGGAGAAGAGGCAGAATTGCCCTGATCCCGGGCATCTCCAAAGCCAGTTCTTCCTAGCCCCTCTCTGCCTGGCCCATCAATCTGGGCCATCAAGCTGTTCCAGGCTGGTTTCTGTCACTTCCAAATTAAAAGACTCCTGATCAATACACAGACAATGCAGAAAACCCCAAGGAAGGGAGAAAACTGACATTTGTCACATGCCCACCGTTAAATGCTATTTTAAAAAATATGCATTATTGGTGATAGCATCCCTGTGAGGCAAACGGGAGACCTATTTTATAGATGAGGAAACTGAGCCTGGAAATCAGTAGGACCTTCATCTAGTACCTCAGGGTCCACTTGAGGACGCCCCGGGGGCGGGGAGCAGCCTGCATTCAAGCACAGGTTCAGTGGGTACTGCTCTTCCAGAGACCCCCTCAGTCAGACCCCACCCTTGAAGGCCTTTGCCAAGGTGGGATCCTTTCTGGAGGACTCTGGGCCTTCTGCGGTCTGACTTGGAGCACTATTCTACAAACATTGTCATGATCTTGGGCTCTGGGGGTGACCCCAGTGGGAGGGTCTATATCCCCCTCTGTCCTCCTGCCATTGTTCCCCCCCTTTTTTTTTTTTTTAAGATTTTATTTATTTGAGAGAGTGTGTGCATGAGCGGGTGGGGGAGAGGCGGGGAGGGGCAGAGGGAGAGGGAGATGCAGACTCCCCGCTGAGCAGAGAGCCACCTTGAGTCAACTTCATTGGTGGTATTTTAGAGTTTATTCTGAATAATAAGAAATATATATTTGGTTTCTGCCTCACCCCTGCCCGCTTCCTGGCACAGAACTTCTAAAACTCTTAGAATTTCTTGAGGGGTGAGAGGGCTGAGAGGAGCATCTTTTGTTCTTTATAATATGCCCCTCTCAAAGATACCTGAGTTTGTGTAATTGACTCTTGGAGATGGGGGGCTAGAAACCAAGGAGCCAAACCTGGGATTAGAAAGTTGAAACTTTCAGCACCCTCTCCACCTCTGGGGAGAGGAGAGGGGCTGGAGATTGGCTTAATGACCAATGACTTAATCAGCCATGGCTATATAATGGAACTTCCATAAAAACCCTGAACATGAGAGTTTGAAGAGTTTCTGGGTTGGTGAAAGCATCCACGTGTCGGGAGGGCGACACATCCCAACTCCTGGGAGACAGAAACTCCTGTGCTTGAGACCCTTCTGGACTTTGCCCTCTGTACCGCTTCATCTGCTTGTTCATTTGTATCATCTATAATATCCTTTATAATAAATCAGTGATAGTGTTTTCCTGAGTTCTATGAGTTCTTGTAGCCAATTATCCAACCTGAGGAGAGAGTCGTGGGAATCCCTGATTTGTGGCCACATTAGAGAGAAAAGTGGGTACTCAGGGACCTGAAGTGGGGCAATCTGGTGGGACTGAGCCCTTAACCCGTAGGGTTTGTGCTAACTCAAGCTGGTGCCAGAATTGAATTGTAGGACACCCAGGTGGGTGTCTGCAGAGAATTGGAGAATTGCTTGGTGTGGAAAACCCACACATTTGGTGTCAGAAGTGTTGCGAGTAAAGAAAATTTTCTTTTAACCCCCATTTCTCTCACGGGTGTGTCTCAAATCCCCGAGCAAACATCCTCAAGGCTGGGCTTTGGCCTCGCGCCCTCCTGCTGCAGGCCAGTGCTGCCTTCTTTCCAGCAGAGGGCGCACCTTCCACTCTTAGGGACTGGAAGCTCGGGAACCAGGCAGTCTCGGAAATGAGGCTTGCTTTTAGCCCAGAGAGGATCCAGTCTTTCATTTAAATATGTAAATGTGTACCTAAGACCTTAGTTTACCTTTACACTTTGTTACCTCCTCCTGGGGGGGGGGGTACTGCCCTTATCTGTGGTCACTTTCTTTTGGAGACACTCTTTCCTGGATAGAATCTGTGCCTCACCCAGGCAAACCTATAAACTTGACCACAATCACATGGTGACTTTAACCAATTAGGCAAGCGGCTGTAGACTAAACAATAACATTGTCCTTAGAAAACAAGTAAAAACACTGACCAAGATTTAGCTCCCCTCCCTCTTTTTAACCATTCTCAAGATGGTGTCAAGTTTCTAACTTTTCTTACAATGAAGTTTCTCTTTAAAAGGATCTTTTTTTTTAAGATTTTATTTATTTATTTGACAGAGAGAGGGAACACAACCAGGGGGAGTGGGAGAGGGAGAAGCAGGCTTCCCTCAGCAGGGAGCCCGACGTGGGGCTCGATCCCAGGACACTGGGATCATGACCTGAGCCGAAGGCAGACGCTTAACGACTGAGACTCAGGTGCCCCCCCTTTAAAAAGATCTTTGAACTTTTTCCACAGTTTGAATTTGCAGTCCCCCCCACCCCACCTCCCCGCAAACACACACACATCTCAGATGGAAAAAATCAGCAGCCTCTGGACACAGGTTGGGGTCTCTGGAACACAGGCTCTGAGGCCGAGGGGGCGGACGGGAATGGGGTCTGCAGTGCAAATTCCAGGTCACCCGGGCCAGTGCCACGGCACTCTGGAACTGGGGTTGGACGGTCAGGCCTGAGCCCCGGGCACAGACCTGGTCACGACGTCTCTGAAGGGGCCCGCACTGAAGGCTGTCCGCGGACGGCTGGGGGCTTGAGTCCTTCACCGCGCCACGGGGGGTGGGGGGGGGCACAGTGTCCCTTCTGCTGTCTGCCAGGACTTGTGGGTGCCCTCCCACAAGCCAAGCCGCAGCCGGGCTCAGAGGCTAGGATGCCACTCCTGCCCTGCTGGCGCTCAGCCCGGCCTAAAAGTCTCTTTACGCAGAACCTCTGCTTACAGGCCCATCTCTCAGCGGCACAACACACACCCAAAAAGCTGGTTGTTGATTCTGGAGGAGTGTGGGTGGTTGTCAGGTGTTAACCCTAGCACCTCAATGAGAAGAGTGAGGAGCTGCCAGCTTTATGGGGGTGAATTAATAACTGTGCCTTGGTTCTCAACACCAAAGAGTACCCTCCCTACAGCACCCCGTTATCCTGCTCATTCTTTTTTTTTTTTTTAAGATTTTATTTATTTGACAGAGAGAGGCAGGGGAGAGGGAACACAAGCAGGGGGAGTGGGAGAGGGAGAAGCAGGCCTCCCGCGGAGCAGGGAGCCCGATGCGGGGCTCGATCCCAGGACCCCAGGATCATGACCTGAGCCGAAGGCAGACGCTTAATGACTGAGCCACCCAGGCGCCCCTATCCTGCTCATTCTTTTCCCCCTCACCCACCACCTTGTTCCTCCCCAGTAGTGCTCCCCTTGTTCCATGTGCAGCCCGCACTGTGGCCCCCATGCCCGTAATGGGTGGGAGCACTCCCGCCCGCCGACAGCTTCCCTCTGCCCGGGGACTGGGGCCTTTCCCCAGGTTTCTGCGTTGGGCCTTTCCTTTCTCCCTCTGGCATTTTATCCAGAGCTGGGGTGCTCCCACTTCTGTCCGTGTCTCACCCTCAGCCCCCAGCATGCAGGTCTGCCCTTCTCCCCAGGTGCACTAGCACCTGGATGCCTGGAGGGGGGCCCACCTACAGAGAAGTTGCCAGGAGGATTTGCCCACATGACTGTGATTCCGCAGCAGAGAGGGAGGCTGGAGCAAGCAGGGAAAGTCAGTCCTTAGCAAGGAGTCCACCGAAGTGTCTGTAACTATAATCACGGTGACTGCCAACATGGAGCACTCAAGTGCGTGCCAGGCACTGTTCTATGAACTTGACTCATTAACTCATGTCGCCCTCACAGCCGCCCGATGCAGTAGGTACCGCTATTATTGACATTTTACAGATAAGGAAACTGAGGCATAGGGAGATAGAAGTAACACACACAGTTAGTAAGAGGTAGAGCAGGATTCGAGGCAGCCTGGCCCCCAAGGCCACACTCTTTTACAACGCTTTAACACGCAAAATGGTGTGGATCCAGCAGCTCTTCCTGTGGGAACCCCCACTGCTGGGCTGAGCCTGGTGCCCACCCCCACCCCCCGAACCCCCCAGGTAGGTGTGAGGCCCAAGCCAGGTAATGAGGTATTTCATTTCCAAAGCCTCAGTGATGGGTGCAGGAGAGCGAGCAAGGGGGCCAAACCTACCAGAGCTAGTGAGAACAAGGGCCTCTGTCTTTGCAGGAAGGTGGCTGAGCCGCCTGGGAATGGAGCCAGCAGGGGGGTGGCAGGGCCAGAGCTGGAGAGACAGACAGAGCCCTGAGGACAAGGCTGAACCCCGGGTCCAGCCACGCCCACTTGGCAGTTATGCTTTTCGGCTGATCCCTTCAGCTGCTCTGGTTTGAGTTTGGTTTCCGTCCCTTCCTTCACCTTGGCAGTCTCTCTGGGACCGTGCCTGCCAGAGAGTGGCACTTACCCGGTTCAGAAATCATTTGCGGAAAGCATTTGGGGTCTACACTGGCAACGTGGTCACCTGTTCTCTGTTCTGGGCTCAGGTCAGCTCGAACTGGCCGCCGCCCTCCCCAGCTAAGCGCGCCTCAGGCCTGCCTCAGCTGGTGGTCCTGTCCCCTCCGTCGGGGGGATGCCACCGCTCCCGTCTTTTCACGCCTGACTCAGGTGATCCTCCGGAAGACCCCGATTCCTGGGATCTGAATGGACAATCTTCCTCCTCTGAGCATTTTGCTTTCACGGTGAGGACGGTTCATGTCTCACCGACAGAAAGTGGCAGCCCCTCGAGAAGAGGGTGTAGACACACCTGTTCTGTCTTTACATCTCCTTGTGGCCTGGCATCCCATTTCCTCATGGGAGCCACCTGCAGGGTAGGGGGTGGCAAAGGCGTGCCTCTGGGGGCGGGCAGGTGACATCAATCACTATGCAGGCCAGGTGCGTCCCTCTAAAGAGGGCAGCTCGACTGCAGTTCCTCTGAAGAAATAAGGCCTCAAGGTTTTTTTTAAAAAAGATTTTATTTATTTATTTGACAGAGAGAGAGAAAGCGAGAGCAGGAACACAAGCAGGCAGAGTGGGAGAGGGAGAAGCAGGCTTCCCGCCGAGCAGGGAGCCCGATGCGGGGCTCGATCCCAGGACCCTGGGATCATGACCTGAGCCGAAGGCAGTCGCTTAACCAACTGAGCCACTCAGGCACCCCAAGGCCTCAAGGTTTTTTAAGAGACGCAGAAATCTATTTTTTTAATCCATAATTTTATGTTAAAATCTCCTGGTTTTAAAGTGTTAGCAATTAATACACAATTTGAGAAACACTGTATGGGGCGAACAAATACATCGGTGGCCAGTTTCCGACCAGGGCTCCCACTTGCCGAGGGCCAAATGAACAAAACCACGGCCAGGGCTGCGGCAGGGAGGTGTGCGGAGTGGGACCCGCATTCGTCACCGGGCCAGGGGCAGGAGTGGGGCTGATGTGTCGCTAGAGCGCTGCTCACCAAGTCACGCGACACCCTATCCTGCCAGGCGCTCCCTTTCCAACGTAGACATTTATAAAGAAACCTGGGTCTAGGGTGACCAACTCGCCGCAGTTTGCCCGGGATTTTCCTGGTTTTGCATCTGAAAGTCCCACGTCCCAGGAACCCTCTTAGTCTCAGGCAAACAGGGACAGTTGGCGCCCCTGCCTAGATCCTGCTCCTGCTCCTGCTCCTGCCCGGCCTGCTGGAGGAGAGATGGCGGCTGTAATGTGTGCGCTCGTTAGGTGGCAGACGCCGCGAGGTAGGCCGTGGCTTGTTTCCCTTACTTCTCCTGAACATCCTCACCGTGTGGGCCCCTTCTCCGTCCTATGGGTGAGAATCGGAGGTTCAGAGGGTGAAGCGACTTGCCCAGGATCAGTAACAGCACTGGGGTGTGAACCCACATTGGTCTGGCTCCGTCCTCTCAACCTCACTGGGGGGTCCCAGCCCGCGATGCCGGCAGGGGCCCCCCAGCCCATTACGTCAGCAGGGCCCTCCCAGCCCATTACACCAGCAGGGCACCCCCAGCCCGTTACACCAGCAGGGGCCCCCCCAGCCCGCTACACCGGCAGACCCTGGGGAAGGGGCAGGTCTCACTGCCTCAGGAACCCACTCACCTGGTTGGAGGCCCAGCCAGGGACAATGTTTGCAGGTCTGAGGCCCCCACGCCTGGCCCCCCCATCCTGCCAGGCTCTGCTCTTTCTGGACTTCATCCCCCAGGCCCCCTGAACGGGACAACCCGAGAAGCCCTCAGGGGACACCTTTCTGCGCTTAGAAAATAAACGCTCGCCAGTGCTTTATTGTCCGATCTGGGGAGAGCCAGCCAGGGCAGGGGTGGGCAAGGGAGCCGGCGTGAGGGTGCCAGGGCTCTCAGAGGCTGCTGAGCCAGTCCTTCGGGGCTCCCTCCGTGGGGCTACTCAGAGTTTGGGCCGGCGTGGGCCTGGCCGGGAAGAAGGTGGCTGGTCAGGAAGCGCATGGCCGAGCGGACACCCTCTACAGTCCTCTGCTCCACCCTCTCCAGCACGCGGGTGACGGAGCGCAGGGCCGAGCTAGTCCCGGCCATCAGCCCAGAGGAGAAGGTGCTCCCCAGGATGCTGGAGACGGAGCGCAGGCTGGGCCCAGTGCTGTGCAGCAGGTCGGTCACGGAGCTGTGGCCGGAGGCCAGGAGGGCCGTGGCCATGCCCATGGTGGTCTCAGACCACACCAGGACGTCTGCCAGGGAGCTGATGGACCCCCCACCTCCGCCCAGCAAGCTGGTCATGGAGCGCATGTAGGTGTTCTCCTCGTTGGCCTCATAAAGCCTGGAGTCTAGGGACCTCCTCCCCAGGGCCGCCTCTTGGGGGCCAGGCGAGGGCGGGGTGCTGCCTCCCGGGGAAGGAGGCAACTGCTGAGCCTGCGGGTTTCCCGAGCGGTCCTCCAAATCCCCTGCAGTCACTCGCCGGGACCCGGCTCCTGGCAAAGCTTCAGTGTCCGCGTTCAAGGCCTCCGGACCCTCCGGTCCCTCCTCAACAGTTTCGGTGGTGCTGGTGGCCTGACTGCCAAGCTCGCCATCCACGTCTGCCGCGCTCACGATGGGCTGAGCGTCCACGCTACCGCGGAGCTGAACCTTAGTCCTTGGGGTAGTCGGAGCTGACTCTCGTTCTCCGCCCGGGGTACCTGCCATCTGCCGTGTCTCTTCCGCCAGGGAGTCACGCACGGACGTCTGAAGGCTCTGAGTCACGCCCGGGTCTTGCACCGGTCTGTCGCGTGCTGGGTCCTGGGGGCTCGTGGACGTTTGCCGAGCACTTGAGGCCTCCGTGGGCTCCCGGCTGTGCCTTTCAGCAGCTTCAGGCCTGTCCTCGTCCCCAGACGCTGATGTGGGTTTGGAGGTCACCGACTCGACGGATGACGCTAAAGCACCGTTAGCCACTGGGGCATCTGCAGGGAGGGGGACCTGATTTGGGGACCCCTCTGTAAGACCGTCCGTGGGTCTGCTGTCGCCATGTGTGCGGATGCTGGCATCTCTGGCCTCTCCCGAGGGTCTGCTGGTCATCTGGCCCCTCGGTCACTTGTGCTGGCTGAGGGAGTGGCCACGGCCCTGCTCGCCTTGTTCAGGCAGCGAGGTCACAGGGGGCTGTAGGCAGCTAGCGATGTCATAGGTACTTGTGCAGCGAGGTCCTGAGCCTCTGGAGGGGCTGCCCTAGTGGGCTGAGTCCATAGGACACTTTATTTATTAAAGATTTTATGTACTTATTGGAGAGAGAGAGAGACAGCGGGAGAGAGAGAGCGCACCAGCAGTGCGGAGAGGGAGAAGCAGGCTCCCCGTGGAGCAGGCTCCATCCCAGGACCCCGGGATCATGACCTGAGCTGAAGGCAGACGCTCAACCGACTGGGCCACCCAGGCGCCCCACGGGATAATTTACAGCTGAGTTTGCAGGTACATGAGGAGAGGAAGGCAAATATTTTGGGCAAAAGTGGAGGTGTGTATACAGATGCAGGGGCTGGTGCCCACAGGAATCATGGGACGGGGATGGCGATTTATCAATTAGCATTTATTTATTAACACGTTATTTATTAACATTTATCTAAATGTTAGAAGGAACCAGTCCCAGCACCTCTCTGTCCACACTGGTGACTCAGGACCCGGATTTGGCCAGTCTTTCGGCAGAGTCAGTTTCCCAGCAGTGGTGAGGAGAAATAAGTGAAGGCTAAGGGCCTGGGCAGCTCCCAGCAATAACCATCTTTGGTTATGGGGCGCCATAGACTGAATGTGTCCCACCCCAAAATTCGTAGGTTGAAAGCTAATCCCCAGTGTAATAGTATTTGGAGGTGCTTAGGTCATGAGGGTGGGGCCCTTGTGAACAGCGTTGCTGCCCTTAGAAAAAGAGCTGTCTGGCCCCCTCCTCCATGTAAAATGCAGCCGGAAGGGGGCGATCTACAAACCAGGAAGCAGGTCCTCACCAGACACTGAACAGCGTGTGCCTTGATCTTGGACTTCCCAGCTTCCAGAACTGTGAGAAATAAATTTCTGTTGGGGTGCCTGGCTGGCTCAGTCAGTGGAGTGTGTGACTCTTGATCTCAGGGTCGTGAGTTTGAGCCCCACGGTGGGCGTGGTTTACTTAAAAAAAAAATTCTGTTATTTATAAGCACCCCCCGCCCCCAACCTGCCGCAGTCCATGGTGTTCTGTAATAGCAGCCCAAATAGACTAAGATAGAAATATGTGCTGAGAAGTGGGGGGCTGCTGTAGCAAACACCCAAGCATGTGGACACAGCTCTGGAACGGGGTATCAGGCAGAAGCTGGAAGTGTCTGAGCTGCATGCTCAGAAAAGCCTTCACTAATGTGAAGATCTTTAAGGGTGATTCTGGAGAGAGCTAGAAAGGGAAGGAGAGCTCTGGAGAGAAAGCCTCAGTTTTCTCAGAGAACCCCTAATAATCCTGGACTGAACGTTGGGAGAAATATGGATGGTAAAGGCATTTTGACAGGGTCTCAGATGGAAACGAGGAACATGTTATTGGAAACGGGAGGAAAGGGGATCCTTGTTTTTTATAAAGTGGCAAAAAACTTAGCTGAATTGGGTTAGTGTTCTAGTGTTTTCCAGAAGGTAGAACTTGCGAGGGATGAAATTGGAAGAAATTGAAGCAGTTTCTTTCTTTCTTTCTTTTTTTTTCCACTGAGGCATTTTATTTGCACATATGATTTACATCCCTAGAAGAAGAATCCCAGGAGTTTCCCTCCTGTGTGTTTTCGTCTTGCTTCTTTTTTTTTTTTTTTTAAAGGTTTTGTTTATTTATTTGACAGAGAGAGACACAGCGAGAGAGGGAACACAAGCAGGGGGAGTGGGAGAGGGAGAAGCAGGCTTCCCGTGGAGCAGGGAGCCCGAAGCGGGGCTCGATCCCAGGACCCTGGGATCACGACCTGAGCCGAAGGCAGACGCTTAACTGCTGAGCCACCCAGGTGCCACCTTCGTCTTGCTTCTTGATGGTCCATGATGCCAGCTGGGGTTTTCAGTGCAACTGGTGGGATGGAAGCAGATTATTCTGCCATTTTTCTAGATCTTTGAGTTATACATCAAATCTGGGGCTCATCACTCCACACTTGTTTAACCTGCCCCTGGGGTTCACAGCAATTTTCCCAGCACTGTGATCATCAATGACTTCAAATTTGCCCATGTAACCACGCTTCATCATTACAGGTAGAAACCAGACGATGACTTTGGAGCATGGCCTAATTAGAACCTGGCGTTTACCTCTCTTTTCAGCATCATTAATGCTCTTGAGAGCATCTGCCAGGACACTCATGCGCACCATTACGGCG
>NC_138371.1:7267348-7283218 GCF_054177405.1 Leptonychotes weddellii
AATATTAATTCTTCCAATCCATAAGCATGGAATATCTTTCCATTTTTAAAAATATTTAATTTATTTATTTGAGAGAGAGCGCGCGCCAGGGGCAGAGCAGAGGGGGAAGGAGAGGGACAAGCAGACTCAGTGCTGAGCACGGGGCCCCATGCAGGGCTTGATCTCATGAGCCTGAGATCAGGACCTGAGCTGAAACCAAGAGTTGGAAGCTTAACCGACTGAGCCAACTGAGTGCCCCCCACCTTTTTTGGGGGGGAATATCTTTCCATTTTGAGCAGGTGTGTTTGGAAGGGAACACTAAGGGTGTGGCCAAGCAAACATTTAATATCATCAGGGCTGTCACTCCCTGAGTGCGAGGGCAGGTGAGGGGGGAATGCAGATCCGGGTCTGGCGTCTGAGGGGTGGCCAGCGTGGGACCCGGGCATGAATGCCGGGCACAGCCACACATCGCAGGCTCTATTCCCTGCGCTCCTTGTGACACAGGATGAACAATCTCCATCTTCTTGCTCAGCTGGGCTGGAAGGGCGGAGAATAACAAGAGAGCTACAAACCCCTGAGTATCCTTTGGAAAAGTGCAGACCCAGGTAATAACTGGGGCTTATGCTCTTTGTTAAGAAGGGGGCTGGAGTGGAAGGTTGCAGCCTGTCACACTTGTGCTTCCCCTGGGGTTCTCAGCTAACAGTTAGTGACTACTTGCCACAGGCAGGAGAAGGAGCCAAGCATCTAATCCTTCCAACTACTCCGTTGTCTGTAGGTAGGTATACATCTATTATTATACCCATTTTACACACGGGGAAGCTGAGCCTCAGAGGGAAGAAGTGACTCATGCAAAGTCACACTATTAATAAGCACTGAATCTGGGTTTTGCACTTTGTCTGGCTTTGGAACGCAAGCTCTCCAATGCCATCTTATATCCAGGGTGGGATAGTAAAAATACTGGATGACTGGCATGGTAAGGACACTGGATAATGCAGACAGAGGTCTACCATAATCGCATCACATCAGTAGGTAACAGCTGGTGTCACTTCTCCCGAGCACCAGGCTCAATGCTCATTAAGCATTTCTTCTCCCCATGAATACCCTGCTGCCATGTCAGAGGTCAGAGGGCAAACCCAAGTTTGTTGGGGTGGGAGGGACCAATTGGTACAAACTTGTACCTTGTGAAAGAATCACGGAGCAGACTGCTAGTTGCTAATCCTAGTAGCCCTTCTTCTTTAGTATCACAATCCCGATTTTATTCAGGGTGGCTATGTGCTCAGCCAAAGGAATACATTGCCCAGCCTTCCCCACAGCTAGGTAAGAGCTTCTGGCCAATGAGATGCAACGGAGGGTATTGAGTGGAATTTAGAAGACTTAGAGAAGTCTCTAAGACTTAGAGAAACTAAGTGCACAGCAAGTTCAATGACATCTGCCTGACTCCAGAGCGCAGACCGCCTCCCACCCCCCCGCCCTGCCTCTAGTTGGTAAGTTCTTGATGTCACTTCACGGACAGCCTGTGGCCCACTAAGACCATCAGGCACTCTTCGTAGGCACTGAAGCCAAGCTCCTTGTTCCCCCCTTCTACTGGAGTTCGACTTTGATTCTATATGTTGTAATTTACACTTAGCTTTGTTAAATCTCACATGCCTTAAAAATCTGTGGCAAGGAAAGATAAAGTAGAATAAAGAGGGATTAACGTCAAAGAGCAGAGGATTATTAAAATTTGGAGACAAAAAATATTATTTATTTACACATAAATATATATATATTTTTAAAGATTTTATTTATTTATTTGACAGAGAGAGACACAACGAGAGAGGGAACACAAGCAGGGGGAGTGGGAGAGGGAGAAGCAGGCTCCCCGCAGAGCAGGGAGCCCGATGCGGGACTCGATCCCAGGACCCTGGGATCATGACCTGAGCTGAAGGCAGTCGCCCAACCAACTGAGCCACCCAGGCGCCCCTATTTACACATAAATATTAAACAGTATTGATATAGAACATAATGTGTATCTATTCTGTTATACGTAATATATATATATATGCACACATATATGAGAGAAAATATATCTAAGAGTTTTTTTTTTTTTAAAGATTTTATTTATTTATTTGACAGAGAGAGACACAGTGAGAGCAGGATCACAAGCAGGGGGAGAGGGAGAGGGAGAAACAGGCTTCCCGGGGAGCAGGGAGCCCAATGCGGGGCTCGATCCCAGGACCCTGGGATCATGACCTGAGCCGAAGGCAGACGCTTAACGACTGAGCCACCCAGGTGCCCCTATCTAAGAGTTTTTTCCCTTAATTTAGTTCAAAAGTTTCTTGCCTTTATTAAGTAGTGTTCAGAGGAGGAAATTAGTTTCAGAAATGTTGCCTTTGGGGGCGCCTGGGTGAGCAGTTGGTTACGTGTCTGCCTCTCGGTTTCAGCTCAGGTTATGATCTCAGGGTCCTGGGATCAAGCCCGGCATTGGGCTACACTCTCAGCGGGCAGTCTGCTTGAGATTCTCTCCCTCTGCTTCTGCCCCTCCCTTTGTGCTCTCTCTCTCTCTCTCTCTCTAAGTAAATAAACAAAATCTTAAAAAAATGTGGCCTTTGATTTCTTTCCCATTCCTGTTTTGTAGGGACAATGACTCTCCTATTAAATAAATAAATGTTCTCACTTTAGGGTAACCCCAGTTTAGGGACCATTATGCAGCTGTATAAAGCCTACATAGACACATGGGAAAATGCTTGTTAAATACTATTACTCTAGGGGCGCCTGGGTGGCTCAGTTGGTTGAGCGACTGCCTTCGGCTCAGGTCATGATCCTGGAGTCCCAGGATCGAGTCCCGCATCGGGCTCCCTGCTCAGCAGGGAGCCTGCTTCTCCCTCTGGCCCTCCCCCCTCTCATGTGCTCTCTCTCATTCTCTCTCTCTCAAATAAATAAATAAAATCTTTAAAAAAAAAAAAAAAAGAAATCCAGGGATGTGAATAAATAAAAAAAACAACAACAAAACAAAACAAAACAAAAAACTATTACTCTAAAAAGCAGGATACATTATTGCACGCACACTATGTGTATTTGCCAACACTCTCAGCTGGCAGCGATGGAAACCCAGCTCAGACTGGCTTAAGCTCAAGATAATAATAAAAAATGAATTTGCTGGTTCGCAGAAACCTGTAAAGTCGAAGGGAAAACTTCCCTACAGCAGGGCTCAATGGTAATGTCAAGATTCAATCTTCTGTCTCTCCCTCTCTTGGCTGGTGCTAGATTTGTAGGAAGATGTCATCCACGCTCAGGCTGCCAACAGCTCTGGGCCCATGAGCGGCACTGCTAGTTAACGCGGTTTCGGCAAACCTCAGGCCTGAGCCTTGTGGGCTCCTGAAACCGTCTCTCCAGCCCAGGGACCGCATCCTGGTTGGTCGGGCCTGGCGTGGGGGCGTGGGGTCAGCCCCACTGACACGGACGGCCTACAAGGGGTAGCTGAATGGGTCTCCAAAGGATTTTGGGGTGCTGTGACCAAAAGAAGGCAGATGCATGCTGGGTGGGAAACACAGACAAGATCCACTGTATGGTGAGCACAGACATGTAAAAGGGGGTCCACTGGGGACAAGCTGACAGGAAATAAAGCGAATTGCCCAGCAGCTATTCCGATTACTGTAACAAAATCAGAAAATACATATAAGAAATAATTAAAGGGGCGCCTGGATGGCTCAGGCTGTTGAGTGTCCGACTCTTGATTTAGGCTAAGGTCATGATCTCAAGGTCGTGGGATCAACACCACCCCCCCCCCGCCCCCGCGGGCTCTGTGCTCAGCGGGGAGTCTGCTTGAGATTCTCTCCCTCTCTCCCTCTGTCCCTCTCCCCACTCACATGCTCTCTCTAAATAAATAAGTGAATGAAATCTTAAAAAAAAAAAAAGAATTAAGTAAATAATAAAAAGAAAAATCACCCTAAGCAATAAGGTGGGCTCAGTGGGTGGGAAGTCTGTTATCCCAGCCCATACAAACTCATACACACACACACACGTTCTTCAAACACACAGAAATGCCTGATTAAACACTGTTCACAATAGATTAAGTACATAGCTGAGCTACGATGAATGGGAGATCTCGAGGTTCTAGAAGGGTAAACTTAACCAGGAATGGAGGTGGGGATTGGGGTGAGTATAGGCTGAGGTTAGGGGTTGGGGACTTTCTAATGTCAGAACAGGAGCTGTGGCCTTAGGGTCCAATGCAGGGCGCTGTGTGTAGAGAGTTTAACACACAAGCTGGGGCCCTGGGTGGGCTGCCCCCCATCAGTGAGAAGGGTTCCAGCAAGGCTCTGCCCATCAAACCGGAGAGACAACTGGCTGTCTACTCATCCTTGGGTGGGGGTTAAAGTCACATGATAATAGGCAGCTTCTGCCTGCCTTGGAGTGTTGCTGTTGGAATCGGACCCAGAAGTGACTGCTTCCCCATAACCTCAGGCCCCATAACTGGCCCGCTGAGCGCTTTTCTTCCCAGCAAGGTCAGGCGGGCAGCTGGAAACCAGCCTCGGTGGGATTATTCACACCATGGAAAGTGGCTATCAATCAGGGTTTTTTTTTTTTTAAGGTTTTATTTATTTATTTGAGAAAGAGAGAGAGTACGAGCGGGGAGGGGAGGGGCAGAAGGAGAGGGAGAAGCAGGCTCCCCACTGATCAGGGAGCCCAATGCTGGGGCTTGATGAGGGGCCCGATGCGGGGCTCGATCCCAGGGCCCTGAGGTCATGACCTGAGCCGAAGGCAGACGCTTAACGACTGAGCTACCCAGGCGCCCCAATTAGGGTTTTGTTTGTTCCCAGGGAACTGGTGGTTTACGGGCACACTCCTGAATCAGATTACAATCTTTTCCCAACAGGGAGGCTGTGCGCCCTGCCCTCTGAAGTGGACAGCCCTCAGGGTTCCCTTCTGAGGAACCAAGGGGGGCCACCTGGGTTCAGATCCTGCTGTTGCTGTAATGAGCTGTGTAACTAAGGCAAGTCACTTAAAATCGCTGTGCTTCGGTCCCTCCGTCTGGAAACTGGGGAGAGCAATAGTCTTTAGCTGTGGTATAATGAAAAATATGTATTTGCTCTTTGTCCTGGGTTCCTGGCCCAGAGCTCCTAAAGCCTGCGGAATTTGGTGGTAGGAGTGTCTTGTGTTATTCATGAGGAGCCCCTTCTGACCATACCTGAGTTTGTGGTAATGAGGTGGCTAGAGAGCTTCGGGATGGGACTTGTCCCCAGAGAAAACAAGCCTGTGGAACGTGCAGCCCCAGCCCCTGACCTGGGGATGGAAAGGGGCCGGAGCTTGAGTTAATCATGAAAGGCCGATGATTTAATCAGTCATGTCTGCACAATGGAACTTTAATAAAAACTCTGAAAAGGGAGCTTCTGGACTGGTGAACACATCCCCATGCAGGGTGGGTGGTCACCCCAACTCTTTGGGGACAGAGGCTCCTGCCCCTGGGCACCCTTCCCGACCTCGCCCTATGTACCTCTCCATCTGGCTATTCATTTGTATCCTTTGTACTAAACTGTAGTCCAGAGTACAGTGTTTTCCTAAGTTCTGTGACTCTTTCTAGTGAACCTGAGGGGACCGGGCAGAAGTGCAGGTGGCCTGGGGACCCATTTGCTGCTGGCGTCTGGAGTGGGGGCAGTCCTGTGGGACTGAGTCCCTAACCTGTGCGGTCTGTGCTGACTCCTTAGTTCCAGCTGGGGTGGGCCCGGCAGCACGGATGTATGAATGCAAGGAGGGGATGAGATAATGCTCTCAGGAAGCACAGAGCCTCGGGGAGCGTTGGGCAGCATGTCCATGATGACGATGAGCCATCTTTTTTGGACAGGCTGCTTGCCATCAGGGCTCATGGATGATTTGCTCTTTCCAGGAGTCTCTTCACCAAATGAGCCCAAGATTCCCTTGGAGGGGATGCCTGCCCGTGGCGACTCCCAGGTCATTCCCCAGACCTCACTCACTAGAAATCCATCCCCTGCCCCATGAGTAATATTCCTGTAGTTGCTGCAGTGAATGAATAATTCACTTTGCCCACACCGGGAGGGATGGGGTGTGTTCCAGTACAATGTGCTTTTGCCAGGCTCCCTGGGGATTCTGGTAGCAACAACCCCTGCCCCTCCCCAGCACCTTTCCCCTTTGAGGTAGGCTTGCCCTAGACCCTCCGCTGCACTAGTGTGTGGGTGATGGGAATCATCTATTTGGAGCACCCAAAGCCAGGAGGGTGTGTAGTTGGGAAGACAGTCTGGCCCCAGTCCAGCTCTAGGGATGGGCCTGATGATCGAAGCTGTTTCCTGGAGGGGTCACTGGATCAGGCACAGGCCTTCATGCAATGCTGGCCATGGAGTCATGAGAGTGAGGTGAGTTCTTTTAGAGACTCTGGGAGGTTTCCTTACTTATTAGGAGACCCAGGAAGAGGTAGTCCTCCTCTGCTCTTGTACATGATCACATTTAGTTGGGTCTCTTGTAACCATGAGGGCACCTGGCCTAAAAAAAAAAAGCCCTACATAGAGAGTAGTGGAACCATGGGGATTGTAGAAAAGTAGGGCAAAGGCTTGATCAAACTATACCGGCAGCCACCTAGCCACTAGATTTCCTGTGATGAGAGGTGATTTTTTTTCCAAGTTGTTTCAGGAAATTGATCCAGGGCTTTCTGTTACAGCAACCAAAGCCACCTTCCTTAAGGAATAGCATCTCTAGCATGAAAGTCATTCAGGAAATCTAAGCTGTGGAGGACCCACAATCCTACCTCTCCAGAACACCCTGGGGCCTCTGGCTACCATGACTACTGCTCTCAAGTCATCTCCCTTCTGCCTGAGCTTCAGACTTCTCCATCCCAAGACTTCTGCCCACACTGGTCCAGAAATCACCCCATAGGGTCCCTCCCACAGCCTTCCTTGGATTCTTCCCTGGCACTGGCATTCAGCCAAAGCCACCACTATGGAAGGAGCACTGTAGGGCTCATCAAAAAACACAAAAGCTGTCATTTCTCCCCAGAGTCTACACTAAGGAAGAGAACCATAAACCAATCTAGTCAATTGGCATCTATAGTGGGTTGAATTGTGAGCCCCCCAAAGATATGCCCTTATCCTAACCCCTGGAACCTGTGAATGTGACCTTCTTTGGAAAGAGGGTCTTTGCAGACATAATTAAATTAAGGGTCTTGAGATCATCCAGAATTAAGGTAGGTCCTAAATCCAATGACTAGTGTCTTTATAAGAAAAGAGAAGTGTCCTGTGTTTTCTTAGATTCTGTAAGTCTGTTTAGCATCTGTCAATCACAGGGTCAAACTATTGGCCAGAGTATTTACCTCTCTCCTGCAAGTCAGCTTGCCAGGAACTCTCCTTTCTGGGGCAGATGGGCTATCTAAGGCTGAGCCCCCACCCACCTTCTTATCTCTTACACACCAAGCCAGTATTGCCCCTGCCCCAAGTCACCCCAGGACCAGGTTCCAGCAGCTAGAGACCACTCCTAGAGCCCAAAGCCTGTTGGAATTATTCAAACTAGCCATTCTTAAACTCTTTACTCTGCCTTGCTTTGCCCTTCCTGAAGAAACTCCAGTTAAGACTCTGGCCTGAGCCTTCCCCTTGCTCCTGTCTTCTGCCTCCTGACCACCTTGATGTTTCCCATGTAGCCCTATGTGGCGGGGCATGCCCCTTCTCTCAGGAAGTGTGAGTAACACATTCTTTTAATGGCAATGACCTCTCTGTGTCATCTTTCAATCACCTCCATAAATTAAAATCCCTCGGGTACAAATGACGCAATATGGGAGAAGGGGAAGGGAGACCAGGCACAGGGAAGACAGCCATGTGAAGACATTGATTGGAGTGATCTAAGTCGAGGAACACCAGAAACCACCGGGAGCTGCAAGAGGCAAAGAAGGATTCTACCCTAGAGTGTTCAGAGGGGGTATAACCCTGCAGACACTGTGATTTCAGACCTCTGGCCTCTGGAACTGTGAGAGCAGCTAACAGTGATGACCAGGTATTGGGTCTTCACTCTCAACATACACACAGACACAACACTACTTAATCCTCCCCACAAGGCCTGTGGTAAGCACCATTATCCCATTTTATAGATGAAGAAAGTGTGGCTCAGTCAGGGCAAGAGCTGAGATGTGAGCCAGGCCATCTGGCCAAGCCCCTAAGGCTGCGCTCTTAACTACCCTATGATCCTTAACCACTGTACTGATCCAAGTCAGAATTTGCCTCCACAAGCCTGTGCAATCACATGGGGGGGGGGGTACGAGTCCTCTCCCCTATCTCAGAGTCCCTAAGGCTGCCACCCGCTCTCTATGCCTGCTGTGATGGGCGCTGTTCACGTGGTCACTGCTCTGGCTGGTGCCGCCCCAGGCTCCCATGGCTGCTCCTGGGAGTGTGGGCCTGGAGCGTTCTGAAGCTCTGCTGCCCTGCCCCCATGTCCCCCCTGACCCCGCCCACCTTGAGGAGGGTGGTGCGCATGGACCCTGCCTGCCAGTGAGACCAACTTAGGGACCTGGGAAAGGCCCTGGGGTTCTGACTCTTTGGCTGGCTGCTCCCCAGGTGCTCAGTCCTAGCTCTCAGCTCTCAGGGTAGCTTCTTTGAATATTGGTGCTCCAAGGGAGGGGCTCCAGATTCTACATCTTCTAGAACTCCCACTTCCTGCATGTTGAAGACACTGAAGAGATGGAGCACCCTAGAGCTCCATTAGCAGATGGTATGGGAATTCCACTTAAATGTACACTGGATTTGTTTGGAATAGGTTAATAAGCCCCATGGTATGGGGACTGAGACCCCAAAGGAATTCTCAAGTGACAAAAAACAATTGCCACTCTGCTTTCTAAGGAGGTGGGTGCTGTTAGCTGAAGGTCTTTGTTTAGAAAGAGCTGGGTTTGGGCCAGGAGCCATACCAGCCAATTTGTTCTGCAGGAGAGAAAGAGTGAAGGTTTTGAACTTCCTGAGAAAGGAATGCCAAGTTACAAGTGGCAGCCCTGAGAAGGGAGGCAAGGTCAGGCCCCCCAGGGGTGGAGCCGGGGAGGCTCAGGAGAACAGAAATCTCTATAGGGAATTTTTAAGTTCTTTGTGTGGGGTTCTCCAAGGTAAACTCCTCACCTTCTCCACAACATCAAAAATCACACTTGTTTTCTAGTGCTTTTGTGTGAGTGCTGACAGCCAGGGGACTGCAGGCCCTGGGGGAGGGTGTGCTCCTTTAGGCTGGCTTGTAGCTGGGACACAGAGAGCAGGGGCAGTGGAGGGCCAAGGTACAAAGTGGTGCTGGGGCAATTGGTTAAGTGTTTGGAAAACCTTGGGTAAATTTCTCACTTTCACTCCCAGATTTTATTTTATTTTTTTAAAAGATTTTATTTATTTATTTGAGAGACAGAGAGAGAGGGCATGAGCAGTGGGGAGGGTCCAAAGAAGAGGGAGGAGCAGACTCCCCACCAAGCAGGGAGCCTGACACGGGGCTTGATCCCAGAACCCCAAGATCATGACCTGAGCTGAAGGCAGATGCTTAACTGACTGAGCCATGCAGGAGCCCTTCACTTCCAGATTTTAAAGAGGTAAATGCAAAGAAAGAAAAAAGAGAGAGGTCATAAGTAAACTAAAAGAAAATAGTTCATTTTGGGAAGGAGAAGTACTTTCTAAACATAAAAGCCAGTAAAGAATTTCCAAAGGGAAAAAATAGACACAGGTCTAAAAAACAAGAGCAAACCACAATCTGGGTAAAAATGTTTGCTACAAATACCACAGAGGGTTAGCATCTGTACTATTGTTGGGGAGGAAAAACTTTCCTCTACTCTTGTAAGGTTCTTCTGGCTGTTCTAAGAATTAAATTGACATGAGACAGATTAACAGGAGAAAATAAAAATTTAATTGCAGGAACCCCACATACATGAAAGATTCAAGAACAGAAAGGTAAAATGAGGTATACGTGCCATCCTGAGCTAAGGAATGGGATAGGGGCCTGGGGCTTCAAAGAGGAGGAAGGCAATTCACAGGGCATTAAGAAGAAGAGCAGATGTTTGGTAATTAGATGTTTGCCCTGCTATTACAGATGGGTCACTCAGATAAGATTTATCTCTGGTAATAATTCTTATTCTGGGAAAGACCCCCAATTTAGATTCTTCTAGGTAATTAAGGAAGGGGCAAAAGTTTCTCTTGAGCCCACAGGGTCTTGATTACCTTCAGCTCAAAATAGTCTACATGCAAAAGTAGCACATTTGAGGAGTGGGGGGCTTGTTCAGGAACTTTTTACTAAATAGAGCTTCCAAACAGATTGATAAGATACCATTAATACCCAATAACACAATATGCAAAAGACAAGAAAAGACTATTCACCAAAAAAATCTAAGTAACTAATAAACATGAGAAAATATTTGACTGTATTAGTAGTCCAAGAAATAGAAGATAAAAAAAAAAAGATCTCTTTAGGTGGTGGGTTTATAAGTGACTTAATAAAATTGCTATCTTTTGGTGAACTGCATTTTCTAATTTTTTCTATAGTAATATCATTTCTTCCTTGCATTAAGAGAACATCCTGAAAGCACATGATACTGTCAAATATCAAATGACTAGCCAGCGTCAGAGACTTTTAGTTTTGGTGGATCATGGGCAAATTTTTTTTCTTTCAAGCTTTTGTGCATTTTTAATTTATATGATTCATTTATCCTTCAACAACAAGTAAATATCACTTTAAGTATTAGAACAAATTTGCAAGTTAAAATAAATTCCTTCTTCCCAACTTCCCAGAAGTCTGGGCCCTGTATGCAAATAGGATTCCTGGGGCCACCCAAACACCCACTCCAGAGCGGAAGACTAACTGAACTGAGAGACTATCCCTCCCACCTCTATCTTCAAAACAAAGGGGGTACTTTAACTCTCCCCAAACCACATGTACACCCCCTCAGACAGCTCCAGGGTCCACCCTGATGCCTCTCCACTCTCCGGTTTGGCCTGCCGGCTGCAGTAAGAGGACTCTGGGCAAGTGCCTGAGGGCCCAGGAAGAAGGAGTGGGCCACCCAGCCTCCTCAGAGGCTGGGCTGATGGCCATGCAGCACCCTGAGGGGGCCCTGGTGTAGACTAGCTTTGAGAGATCAGAATCAAACTGTGATCCCTCTGCCCACAAGTCCCACCACCCATCCTTATGTTACTCCTGGGTGTCTGTTCTGGACTAAATTGTATCCCCTCAAAATTCACATGGTGAAGTCCTAACCCCCAGTACCTCAGATTGTGTTTGGAGAGTGGGCTTTTAAAGAGGTAATTAAGTTAGAATGAGGTCATTAGGGTGGTCTTTAATCCAATATGACTGGTGTCCTTATAAGAAGAGGAAATTTGGACAAAGACACACACTGAGGGGAAAAGGGCATGTGAACATGAAGACCATCTATAAACCAAGGAGAGGTGGGGAACAGCCCTCCTTTTTTAGCCCTCAGAGGGAAACAACTCTGCCAACACCTCGATTTCTGACTTCTGCCTCCAGAACTGTGAGAAAATCTATTTCTGTTGTTCAAGACCTCCCAGTCTATGGTACTTTGTTATGGCAAAGTACTGATGAATAACGGTGGATCGCGGGCAAATTTTTTTTTTTTGCCCCAGCTGATGAATAACAAATCCTTGAGCACAGGATTAGGCTCTCATATAGAATCTCAAAGAGGTTAAAGATAGATGTCTCCTTGCAAAAGCTGTATTACCCAAGTTGAGAGATAAGTTACCTACCTGTTGTCACAACACAGCCCCGTGCGCCAAATGCACCTTCCCAGGAGTGTGCAGGTTCCCAGAATCTAGGATGTTGGCAAGACTTACAGATAGGGCCAGCCAGAGGCCAAACCATGGGGTGTGGTGGGGGTGGGGGTCACAGGGCTTTGCCCTCAGCCTTCGCAGCTCTTTCCCAGCCCCGGCCATCTGCTAGTCATCTACAGGGTACAGGGCTGGGGAACGGGGGTGCGTGTTGAGGGGGCAGAGCCTTGAGCTACCCCTCCCACTTACAGCTGCCACCCTGCATGGAGCCAGCTTTGCTCCGTCCGTCCGTAGGGCATCCTGCAGGCCGCGCTGCCACATTTTCTTTTAAAGACTTTATTTATTTATTTATTTGACACAGAGAGAGAGGGAACACAAGCAGGGGGAGTGGGAGAGGGAGAAGCAGGCTTCCCACCAAGCAGGGAGCCCGATGAGGGGCTCGATCCCAGGACTCTGGGATCCTGACCTGAGCTGAAGGCAGACGCTCAACAACTGAGCCACCCAGGCGCCCCCATGCTGCCACATTTGACCCTTGTGGACAACTGACCTGTTTGGATGGGCTGTGCCTGCTGTCTGTTCCTACCGGGGCCCCTTAACACAAAGTGAGTTGGGAGAGAGGTTCTTCTACCTCAGAGCAGGTTTTCCCAGCGGTACTGCTCTAAGGGAGAGCTATTCACTGCTCTCTTGCTCTAAACTTGCAGTTCTAGCCTCCTTAGGTCAGGAAGGAATGATTTGGGTCCCTCCCCAGAAAAATGCACATGCACAGACTCCCTGAAACCCCACTCTGAGATTTGAACTGTTTCTGGTTATTTGCATTCCAGGGACCTGCAGACCCCTGAAACTCACCTGCCGTGTGGCTTGTAGGCAAACAGAGGTGCGGATAGGTGGGGGGAGGTTGGGCAAGGGATGCAATCGAGGAGAAAGATGCCAAGGCAGGAAGAGGCAGCCCCTGTGGGGGAAGCTGTAAGAACACCCTGGCTGATTCTGGAAGGCTGTCCCTAGAGGGTGGAAGAGGTCTCATTACCTCCTAGAAGTCGAGCCAGTGGTAGAGGGTTCTGGGCAGGAAAGAGGCATGGAGGAAGCAGGGATTTAGGAAGGCTTTGGGAGGAAGCCTCTAGAAGCATAGCTCTGTAAGAGCCTGCCTGCCATATTGCCACCATACACAAACATCGTTTTTGCAAATGTTTCCCCAAAAGACTGGCCCTGTCTTCCAGGACAAAGCAGGAAGAGCAGGGGCAGGAAGTCCTATCGGTTTTGGGTGACTAGAACAGTGAGTCCCGAGCTGCCCAAGACAGGAATGTGTTCGTGGGGGATGGTCAGTAAGGGGTTTAGGAAATGAGGATTTGGGAAGCAGCCTTGTCAAGGGGAGAGAGCACTCTCCCCAGTGTATCCCCTGGAGGGGTGGACCCTCCACAGGCACCCAGATGCATCCCACTCACTCCTACTCCATGCCCACACTCACCCAGCCACCTTGGTTATCCTTTGGCTTCTGTAGTAGGTTGAACTGTGCCCCACTCCCCTGCCCCAACCCAAGACATGTCCACTTATAACCTCAGAATATGACTTTATTGGGAATAAGGGTGTAGATATAATTGTAAGAGTTGTAATTGAGAATGAGACACAGAGGGGAGGGCACATGAAGACGGAGAGGCAGAGGTGGAGTGAGTGATGCATCTTACAGGCTAAGGAACACCCAGGGTGGCCGGCAGCCACCAGCAGTTAGGAGAGAGGCACGGAGTGAATTTTCCCTCAGAGCCAGAGGGAACCAACCTTGCTGACATCTTGATTTCTGACTTCCGGTCTCCAGAACTGTGAGAGAATAAAGCCATCCACTTTGTGCTCATTTTTGAAAACAGCCCTAGAAACTAACATGGCTTCATACGGTGAACGTAGGTATGGGAAAAGGACCTCCTGTTTGAGTCAGTTTGGGAAACGCTGTGATAAACTATAGGCTTCTGTGCTGAGGAAGCCTTTGCTAGGCTACAAAGCTTTATGAATTTCCAAGGGTGGGGGAGGATCAGTATTGAGCACTCACTTCCCAAACATAATTAATCAAGGAACCCTTATGTCTTCGTCAGCTCAGGCTGCCATAACCGAACACCACAGACTGAGTGTTTGAACAACCGTCTGGAGGCTGCAAGTCCAAGATCAAGGTGTTGGCAGGGTTGGTTTCTGGTAAGTTTGCAGACAGCCTTCTTGCTGTGTCCTCAAATGGACTCTTCTCTGTGCGTACACAGAGAGACGGTGAGAACTCCGGTGTCTCTTCCTCTTTTTATAAGGACACCAGTCCTATTGGATTAGGGTCTTATGCTTATGACTATATTTAACTTTAATTACTTCCTTTTTAATGAGTTTTATGTTTTTTTTTTAAAGATTTTATTTATTTGATGGGGAGAGATAGCCAGAGAGAAAACACAAGCAGGGTAAGTGGGAGAGAGAGAAGCAGGCTTCCTGCCGAGCAGGGAGCCCGATGCGGGGCTCGATCCCAGGACCCTGGGATCATGACCTGTGCCGAAGGCAGACACTTAACGACTGAGCCACCCAGGCGCCCCGAGTTTTATGTTTTTTAAAAATGATTTCATTTTTTAAATATTAACATATAATGTATTATTTGTTTCAGGGGTACAGGTCTGTGATTCATCAGTCTTACACAATTCACAGTGCTCACCATAGCACATACCCTTCCCAATGTCCATCACCCAGCCACCCCATCCCTCCCACCCCCCTCCATTCCAGCAACCCCCAGTTTGTTTCTTGAGATTAAGAGTCTCATGGTTTGTCTCCCTCTCTAGTTTCATCTTGTTTCATTTTTCCCTCCCTTTCCCTAAGATCCTGTCTTGTTTCTCAAATTCCTCATATCAGTGAGATCATATGATTGTCTTTCTCCAATTGACTTATTTCACTTAGCATAATACCCTCTAGTTCCATCCACATCATTGCAAATGGCAAGATTTAGGTTTTTTGGTGGCTGCATAATATTCCATTGTATATATATACCACATCTTCTTTATCCATTCATCTGTTGATGGACATCTAGGCTCTTTCCATAGTTTGGCTATTGTGGACATTGCTGCTATAAACATTGGGATACACGTGCCTCTTTGGATCACTACATATGTATCTTTGGGGTAAATACCCAGTAGTGCAATTGCTGGATCATACGGTAGCTCTATTTTCAACTTTTTGAGGAACCTCCATACTGTTTTCTGGAGTGGCTGCATCAGCTTGCATTCCCACCAACAGTGTAGGAGGGTTCGCCTTTCTCCGCATCCTCGCCAACATCTGTTGTTTCCTGACTTGTTAATTTTAGCTGTTCTGACTGATGTGAGGTGGTATCTCACTGAGGTTTTGATCTGGGTTTCCCTGATGCCGAGTGATGTTGAGCACTTTTTCATGTGTCTGTTGGCCATTTGGATGTCTTCTTTGCAGAAATGTCTGTTCATGTCCTCTCCCCATTTTTGATTGGATTATTTGTTCTTTGGGTGTTGAGTTTGATAAGTTCGTTTTTTTTTTTTTTTAAGGTTTTATTTATTTATTTGACAGTGAGAGAGGGACAGTGAGAGAGGGAACACAAGCACGGGGCATGGGACAGGGAGAAGCAGACTTCCCACGGAGTAGGGAGCCCGATGTGGGGCTCTATTCCAGGACCCTGGGATCAATGACCTGAGCTGAAGGCAGATGCCTAACGACTGAGCCACCCAGATACCCCAAGTTTGATAAGTTCTTTATAGATTTTAGATACTAGCCCTTTATCTGGTATGTCATTTGCAAATATCTTCTCCCATTCTGTCAGTTGTCTTTTGGTTTCCTTGACTATTTCCTTTGCTGTGCAAAAGCTTTTTATCTTGATGAAGTCCCAATAGTTCATTTTTGCCCTTGCTTCCCTTGTCTTTGGCAGTGTTTCTAGGAGGAAGTTGCTGTGGCTGAGATCGAAGAGGTTGCTGCCTATGTTCTCCTCAAGGATTTTGATGGATTCCTGTCTCACATTTAGGTCTTTCATCCATTTTGAGTCTATTTTTGTGTGTGCTGTAAGGAAATGGTCCAGTTTCATTCTTCTGCATGTGGCTGTCCAATTTTCCCAACACCATTTGTTGAAGAGACTGTCTTTTTTCCATTGGCCATTCTTTCCTGCTTTGTCAAGGATTAGTTGACCATAGAGTTGAGGGTCCACTTCTGGGCTCTCTATTCT
>NC_138371.1:7283718-7315508 GCF_054177405.1 Leptonychotes weddellii
TGCCAGAAGCGGCCGACGGAGGCCCCTCCCCCGCCGTCTATCCTCCCGAATATCGCCTCGGATTCACTTCTCCGCACGTCCTACCTTCCAGAAAGTGGTCGCTTTTCTGTTCAGAGAGTTGTTGCTATTCCTTTCTTCGATCTCCTGTTGGGTTTGTAGGTGTTCAGAATGGTTTGATCCCTATCCAGCTGAATTCCTGGGACCAGACGAAATCCAGGTCTCCTACTCCTCCACCATCTTGCTCCACCCCCCTAGTTTTATGTGTTTTTTTAATCCTCAAAACAACCCCTTGAGGTTGGTCCTATTATCTTCCCACTTGCAGACAAAGAAATCAGGGACTCTTAAAGGATGAACAACGTGCTCAGGGTCATACAGCTGGAAAATGGTGGCTCTGGGTCTGTATGTGGGCAGTCTGGCTCCAGAGCTTATAGTCTTTTTTTTTTTTTTTAAGAGTAGTTAAAAGAATTTTTTTTTAGGTAAGCTCTGTGCCCAACATGGGGCTTGAACTCACAACCCCGAGATCAAGAGTCACATGCTCCACTGACTGAGCCAGCCAGGCGCCCCCAGAGTCTGTATTCTGGTTCTGCTAGGCCACCTCCTTTCATGAGAGAGTGATAAGGTTCTGGGCCATCATGCGGGACTGGAAATGTTGCTGTGGCCATTTTTCAGAAAATTCAATCTGCTGAAATCTGTGCTCTGATTTAACAGAAAGTAAAGGATCTAAAAAAATACTCAGTCCAGCAAACAAAACCCCCATCCATATATTCATCCAGCTGCATATATAGGATTGTGTGTGTGTGTGTGTATGTGTATCTTAATTACTTCCTTAAAGGCCCTATCTCTAAATGCAGTAACACTGGGAGGTTAGAGCTTCAATATACCAATTTTGGGAGGATATAATTCAGCCCATAATATTTAACTTCATGAGACTGGTGTTCCACAGACACAGCTGGGGAAAGGCACATTTAGTTGCCTTGAACTTGATTAGAGGGGTAATGGGGGAAGGGAGAGGGCTGTCATCCATCTCTGCTTGCATAAGGATGTCCTTGGTAGTGGCAGAAGAGGAGAAAGCATCTGGTCGATTTCTTTTTTTTAAAGATCATGATATTTTGCAGCTCCCCCTGTCAAGAGATGGAGCCTCTTTTCTCTGCGCCGCCCCCCCCCGCCCTGATCAGGGCTTAGCCATATGACTTGCTTTGGTCCAGGGGACAGTAGGAAATACGACAAAGCAGAGGCTTAAAAAGTGTTCCTGCACTGGGGCTTGACTTCTCTTGCTCCTTTTGGAGCCCAGCTGCCAAGTGAAGAAGTCTGGCTTGTTTGATAATGGAGATTAACGTGGCCCGGTTGCCCCCCCATCACCCCAGCCGAGCACCAGACATGTGAGTGGGGCCATGTGGGACCCAGACCAACCCGCTCCTAGCCCCTCTGCCTGCTGACTGCAGCCACAGTGAACCCACGGAAGCCCAGCAGAAGAACCACTCTGCTTAGCCCAGCCCCCCAAATATAGTAGTGATAGTAATAGTAATTGCTTTAAACTGCTCAGTTTTGAGGTGGTTTGTTACATAGTAGTAAAGGCAAATTAGGAGAGACTCAGGACTGTCACTACTTTCTATAGGATGTTCTCAGGACGCTGCTCTCTGGACCCCATTCACCTCAGTATTACAGAGAAACTGTCCCGGCCACCAGTCTTGCTGTTAAAGTTTTCTAGCCTCTTGTATCGGTATGATGAATATCAGCTGAAGGTATCGGCATGATGAATATCGGCTGAAAAAATCTTAAACTGATACCCCACAAAAATGGGATGTGAACTTTTCTTAGGTCAGTCCCCAAAATTAGCCATAAACTGGCTATAGTGGAATTGAGTAAATGTTTTACATGATAGCCTGTGTGAAGCATGTAAAAACTGACCTATCTTGAATATTCTTAAACATCCCACTGCAAGGAGCCGGTGAAACCCTTGGGTTTTACTTGCAAAGCAATTTCCTTTTGAAAAATGGTACCATCTTCTGAAGGTCCAGCCCTAGCGACGGTCTTGGTGGTGGGGATGGTCACTGGCTCTCTGCTGTCCCCTAGTGCTGGTTCTGTGGCATTGCAGGAGGGTGCCCCTCTTGATCCAGTCTCCCTGTTTTATGTGGCTGATCCCTCTCAGGGTCTGGGTCTGAGCCCTAAACCCCACTGTGGCAGTGTGGGGAGGAGTTTTGTGCTCCATACCTCATTCCAGAAAGCTACACATTCACTGTCACTCCACAAAGTATCCAGTGACAGGAGAACAGGAATCATTAGCAACCTCCGCCTCCTCTGGGGAAATTTTGTTTTGGAGTCCCATTCACATCTTATTAGATACATTGAAGGTCCCCACATCCTACCCTCAATGGGAGTTTCATATAATTATATAAGAATTGACTTGCTTTGCAGTTGAATCTGGAGGCTTGTTTCTGGTGGTGAAATACATACAACATAAAATTTACCATTTTAACCGTTTTACAGCATACAATTCAGCGACATCAAGTACATTCACGGTGTAGGACTACCATCACCATATCTAGTTCCAGATCCAGATCCTTTTTATCACCCCAAATGGCAACCTGTATCCACGAAGCCGTCACTGCATTTGACTTTTTGACATCAGGTTATAATTTGAAGCATTTAAACATTTGGCTTTTATTATTAAATATTTATTAACTCAGGGGCGCCTGGGTGGCTCAGTCGTTAAGCGTCTGCCTTCGGCTCAGGTCATGATCCCAGGGTCCTGGGATCGAGCCCCGCATCGGGCTCCCTGCTCCGCGGGAAGCCTGCTTCTCCCTCTCCCACTCCCCCTGCTTGTGTTCCTTCTCTTGCTGTCTCTGTCTCTGTCAAATAAATAAATAAAATCTTTAAAAAAAAATTTATTAACTCAGGAATCACACTTTTATTTTCATATTTGGAGTCAATTAATATTTTTTTTAAGTCATACGTGGTCTCACAGGACGTTAAAAGCTGCTGGGTTTAGGCATGTGCCTGCGGTGCCTGCGTATAAGGCGAGCGTGAATGGTACTTCTCCATCCTTCCCTCCATGCCCCACCAAGACCCCCGGGACCCTAGCCAGCTGCTCCTCAGCTATTGATTCTTTTATTTATTTATTTAAAGATTTTATTTATTTATTTGACAGAGAGAGAGAGAGCACAAGCAGGAGGAGGAGTGGGCAGAGGGAGAAGCAGACTCTCCGCTGGGCAAGGAGCCCGATGCGGGGCTCGATCCCAGGACCCCGGGATCATGACCTGAGCTGAAGGCAGACGCTTAAGGACTGAGCCACCCAGCTGCATACATTTAAATAGAAATTTAAAGTTGGGGCGCCTGGGTGGCTCAGTCCGTTAAGCAACTGCCTTCACCTCAGGTCATGATCCCGGGGTCCTGGGATCGAGCTCCGCATCGGGCTCCCTGCTCAGTGGGGAGCCAGCTTCTTCCTCTGCTCCTCTCCCCAGCTCGTGCTCACTCTCTCGCTCTCTCTCTGCCCCCCCTTGCTCTCAAATAAATAAATAAATTCAAATCTTTAAAAAATATAAATTTAAAGTTAATGTAATTTAAACTTTTTTTTAAAAAGATTTTATTTATTTATCTGAGAGAGAGAATGGAAGACAGAGAGCATGAGAGGGGGAGGATCAGAGGGAGACGCAGACTCCCCGCTGAGCAGGGAGCCCGACGTGGGACTCGATCCCGGGATTCCAGGATCATGACCTGAGCCGAAGGCAGTCACCCAACCGACTGAGCCACCCAGGCGCCCTAAAGTTAATGTAATTTAAAACGTAACTTTGTTTGCTAGCTGTGTCCCCATCATACAGATACACCGTACTCTTTTTAACCACTTGTCTCTCTTAGGATAGTTTCAGTCAGTTTTCACCGTAGGTTTAGCGGCAGTAACTAGTGACCTAACATCTCAGCAGCTCACAGCCATGCCTGTCTACATTTCCTTCACAGTTTGGTTGGGACGTGGCTCCTTTTGGCTGTGGGTCAGTTTGTGATTCTTCCTCATTCTAGAATAAAGCTGAAGGGACAGCCCCCACCAGGAACGTGTCAGTCATTTTTTTGGCAGAGGACAAGAGCAAGCGATCAGATGGAAATAAGCAATGGCTCTTAAAGTCTCTGTTCCGAAGTGTCCCGGCCATGGTGCACACACGCCATTGGCAAAAGCAATCAGGGGTTCAAGGCCAAAGTCAGTGGGGTGGAATGAATAGTTGTCCCCTGGGAGGCATCCCAGGTCACGTGGCAGTGGGCAGGGTTGTATAATCCCCTTCAGGAAGGGAGAGTGTATAGCTGGGGACAATAATAGAATCATCTACAGATGTTTTCATGTTTAAACTATTAAAGTGCTTTTGATTTTTCTTTCTCGATGATATTAAATCATATGTAATTTTTTAAACTAAATTTTAATTGTCACCATGGTACACGTTTTTAAAAGTCAAGTGATTCAGGACGCCTAGGTGGCCCAGTTGGTTAAGCGTCTGCCTTCAGCTCAGGTCATGATCCCGGGGTCCTGGGATCGAGTTCTGCATGGGGCTCCCTGCTCAGCAGGAAGCCTGCTTCTCCCTCTCCCACTCCCCCTGCTTGTGTTCCCTCTCTTGCTATGTCTCTGTCAAATAAACAAAAATAAATAAATAAAAGTCAAGTTATTCAAGCGGTGCTGGGCTGGCTCAGTTGGTGAAGTCTGGACTCTTGATCTTGAGGTCATGAGTTTGAGCCCCACGTTGGGTGTAGAAATAAAAAAAATTTTTTTTAAGTCAAATAATTTGTTAAGGCTTACAGAAAAACAAAACCCCCAAACAGCAGCTTTTCTCCAGCCAAATTCCCACACCTCACCCAATTGAAAAAGGATTGATTTGTCCCTAGTCTTACTAAATAATTTACCCAAATTATTTCAACTTTATCCTTAGAACCACCTTGGGAGGTAAGTATTATATTGATCTCTCGGATAGAAACAAACTTAGGCTGAAGGAGCAATTTCTTTGTCTAAGAGGCCACTTGCCAGCAGGGGGCAGATTTTCAACGGGAACCCAAGTTAACCAATGCCCAAAACCGAGGAGCCCAACGTCTGTATCAGCAGTTCTCAAAGTGCGGTGCCTCCTGGCAGCAGCCGCCTCACCGGGACCCTTGTTAGAAATGCACGTTCTCAGGCCCCACCCCAGCCCTGCTGGCTCAGAAACTCTGGGATTCCAATCAGCAAGGGGGTGACTCTGCCGGACGCCGAAGATGGACATCCAGGCTCCACTGGACAGACTAGTACCCTCCTCCTGTGAGCCAGGAAGGTACCTGTGCCAAGCCCCGTCCACTTCCCCATCGCTGGTGCGGTGACTGCCCCGGGGGGGGTGCCCGTGGAGATGCTCCCCCATTCCTCCCAGAGTCCCTTTCTTGTCCCCGCTCCGAGACTGCCACCACCACAGGCCGCAGGACAGCCACAGGGGGTTCAGTGCAAGGGCTGGAGCGTCTTGATCACAGGGAGTGGGGGACCCTGGTCCACAGTTGGGGAGCTGTGTGCATGTTGGAGAATCTAGGGTCAGAAGGAGGAGGAGGAATGTGAGTCAGAGAAGAGAAGAGCTCAAGTCAGAAGGAGGCTTCTGTGCTGGAAGGGGAAGTTTTTGGGGCCTGAAGGTTTAGGGAAGGGGTTCCAGGTCATGTGGGGGAAGGTGCACCAGGGTCAGATGGGAAACCCCTAGGACTGTGCCTCCGAGGGAAGCTTCTGGGCAAGTCACCAGAGTCCCAGGTGGAGCCTCTTAGAAACACATTGGGTGAGGTGACCTCCCTGCTCCTCCCAGCTGGAAGCCGGATGGCCTCCTCTGCTCCTCTGTGCTTGTTTTGTGGGGTCCCCTGTTGGGCATGTGTTCCTGGGAGATGGGGATGACTGTGCCCTGCTGGGAAGTCTAGGACCCACCGAGATGGAGACCCAGGGCCTGGCAAAGCCACCCACGGACTGGATTTGGAGCTGGGTCACCCCGCGTGTCATGGAGTGGTGGGGGCAAAACCAGGATGGCAGGGTGATGCTCTAGACTCCATCCAATTTAGACTTCAGCCATGGGTTCAGGCTGAGTCACTGAGCTTGGTAACTGTGCCTGTTCAGCTAGAGCAGACTTATGAGCCCCTGGCCTTCTGTGATGGTCCCCACCTGGTGCTCCCCTCACACAAGTGTGCCCCACCTCCACCTCCAGGCAGGCTGCCCTGATTGCCATGGATCCAGGGGAGGAGGCTGCTCTCCTCTCACTCTCCTTTGAGGGGGTGGGCATGTGCATGTGTGGCTTGGGGACAGGGCTGGTTGCTCTGGCAGGTCTCTCCAGCCCTGATTGTGGGCCCAGAGTTGTCTGGTCTGGAACCTGCTAGTGGGGTCTTTGCACTTTCCATACAGGAAATAAATGGGAGAAATATCAAGTCTGTGACTATCAGAAATTTCCAAATCAAGTTCATCGCTGAGCTTTGCGGCATAGAGAGCTCAATCTACTTGCTTAGTTTTGGCCCCCCAACCGCACTCTGATGGGTCTCCCCCAGCCCTTCCTAGGGGCTCTCTTCCCCTCCATGCGACCTGTCTCATCATTCCACAGAGCGGGGGCCAGGCTGGGCGAGCCGAGGGGCCTCCAGCAATAACCCACCCCTGGCTGCAAGACACCTTTTGCCTGTCTGTTAAATCCTTGAGGGTGGGCTCCTCCCCAAGCGTGGGGCTACCCTTGGGCTCAGACTCTTTTGTGATGCTTCCATAGGCCCATTGTCCTGGGGGCACCAGGCCAGTGGTGTTCCTCTCTTGGTCCTGCCACTCCCCAGGGGCGCTGCCAGGACACAGGAGATGGACCCCGCTGCCCTCGAACCCACTGACCTCCCTCTCCTCTCCTCCCTTTGCCTGCTCCTCCTTCCTACCCTCTAACTGGGGGGAGAAGAACTTGCCCCCTTCTAGCTAGTACTATGCCCTTCTTCCCTTTTACTTGCTCAGCAAACCCTCTGAGTTCCCCTAAGAAGGACCTTCGGGGGAAAAGAGGTCCTTGCCCAAGCGGGGTCCCCGGGGGTGGAGTGGAAGTGCCCAGGGCAGAGACAAGCGTGGCCGGGATAACAGGCCTGGTCACTGGAGCTGGAGTTGGGAAGAAGCTGTTCCTGCTGAAAGTGAGGGGAGGACCAGCCTGTGGCCGCGGCCACAAGGCCATGTGGAAATTCAGGGCTAGGGAGAAGGCAGGGTGGGGTGGGGAGAGCTGAGCATGGATGCTGTTCTCAGAGGGTCGGAGGGTCAGAGGGTCGGGGAAGCCTCGCTGAGGACCACTCCCAGGGAGAGAGAGCGTGACTCTCTGGAGGGAGGGCAGAGGGTCAGGCCACAGCTCAGAGACAGGGGTCTGAGGCAGAACGGGAGCAGGCACGGGGGCTGGGATGGTTTATAAATAGCTGATGGGGACCAGCTGGCTCACACGTCCACTGCAGACCAGCGCGACAGTCGCTGGGAAAGGAAAGTAAGCCTGGGAAGCAGTCAACAGTGTGTAGCCACCGAGCCCTGCTCATAATAGGCGCTCAAATGAAAGAATGGGGTATACTAGTTTCCTGCCATAACCAAGTGCCACAGACTGGGGGGCTTAAACGCAGAAACGAATTCTCTCCCTGTTCTGGAGGCTGGAAGTTCAAGATCAATGTTATCAAGGTTGGTGTCTTCTGAGGCCTTTCTCTTTGGCTTGATGAGGACCATCTTCCAAGCCGTGTGTCTTCACAGGGTCTTCCTCTGGGCATCTGCGTCCTGATCTCCTCTTCTTATGAGGACACCAGTCATATCAGATTAGGGCCCACCCCAAGGACCTCATTTAACCTTAATTATCTCCTTAAAGACCCTATCTCCAAATACAGTCGCACAAACCAGGGGGTTAGGACTTCAATGTATGAATTTTGCAGGAACATAATTCAGCCCCTAAGTGGGAGCATCTACATGTAGTTGGGGAGACAAAACACATCAACTGAAGCAATGGACAAGGTGGCGCGCAGTTCATTGTTAAATCGTGCACTGTAGATGGACAAGAAAATAAGACCGTATGCAGGAAGTGACTATACATGGGGATGTTGAATAAAATACAGTAAAATAACCTTTTGAGGGGCGCCTGGGTGGCTCAGATGTTAAGCGTCTGCCTTCGGCTCAGGTCATGATCCCGGGGTCCTGGGATCGAGCCCCGCGTCGGGCTCCCTGCTCGGCCGGAAGCCTGCTTCTCCCTCTCCCACTCCCCCTGCTTGTGTTCTCTCTCTCTCTGTGTCTCTCTCTGTCAAATAAATAAAATCTTAAAAAAAAAATTAACCTTTTGAATACTTAACCAGGTTTAAATTAAGAAAGGAAAACTCCCTGGTGCCGGGAATGCAGAGGGAACATAACACAAATGAAGTTAGGGGTGGAAATGGCTCATGGAGTTTTAGAGACAGATGTTGGCCCTCACGGCATGGGCAGGGGTTCTGAAGTTACAGAGCCAAGAAATTATCAGAACCAGTGAATCTCAGGGGCTTGGGAGGCGCATGCAAAGCTGTAGGTTTGCTTCTGTGACTTAGGATTAAGGGGCTCCTGCCGAAAGTAATCCCATGAAGTTGAGGTCACAAAGGGTCAAGTCCAAGGAAAGCAGAAGAGGGTAAAAATAGCCCTTGTCAGTCACCTGTCCCTCTCTTACTTTTTATTTTTAAAGATTTTATTTATTTATTTGAGAGTGAGCAAGAGAGAGAGCACAAGCAGGGGAGAGGAATAGAGGGAGAGGGAGAAGCAGACTTCCTGCTGAACAAGGAGCCAGACACAGGACTCGATCCCAGGACTCCGGGATCATGACCCGAGCTGAAGGCAGATGCTTAACTGACTGAGCCACCCAGGCACCCCGCCTGTCCCTTTTTTAAAGAATTTCCTCAAAAGTCCCACTCAACAGCTTCTACTCAATGGCAGCCCCTCTTTGGGAAACATAGTCTTTTAGCTGGAAGCATGCTGTTTACGTAAATGGTCACTTGGGAGAGCAGAGAGTAGGATCTGTCAGTGATGAAAGAGGGGGAGAGGAGATTGGGTGTCAGGCGGGCAGCTTACGGTCTCTACCACAGGCCCTCACCAAAATCCCCTCAACCTCTTGTAGTCCGGGCTCCTCCTAGCAGGAGGATTGTCTGCTTAAATTTTAAGGCGATACATGTACATAGTGAAAAAAAAATCTAGCAGTCCAGCCGATACCATAGGATTAAAAAATGTCTCCTTCTCACCCCTCCTCCCCATTCCCTCAGCCCAGAAATCATCTGGATTTTCAGTGTGTAGACCAGACCATATCATTTCCCTACTGAAAATCCCCCTGTGGATCTCAGTCTGCTCTCAGGCCCTGCCCTCCCTCAGCTCATGCCACTCTCCTCCTGGCTCATAGTGTTGGTTCTCTGGCTTTGGATTGGTCCCTAGAGATGCTGCCCTGTGGGCTTTCCCCTCATTGTTCTCTCTCCCTGGAACACTCTTCAGGGCTTGGTTCAATTCTGCCTTATTCAGCGACAAGATTCTCTTTTTAGGCTCAACCTTGTAACCCCGTGAAGTATCCAAGTCCTCCACCCTCCAGGCACAGGTCCAAACTCCTGGACGGCTAGATGCCAGGGCTCTACTATGGATCACCAAGGGATATGATGAGTCAGCCCAGGGCACTGTGGGAAGGTAGGGAGGGACCCTGACCTAAACATGGATGAGCTTAGGAGCTGAGGAATCACTCATTCACTCAATATGTATCAGGCACTACCTCCTATGACCTGGTACTGAGAAGATACAAGAGAATGAGATGGGCACAATCTCCTGGAACTTCCAGGCCAGAGTGAGGACATAGGCAATAAACATGAAAACAAACAAATAAGGTCATTCCAAACTGTGGTAAGTTCTATGAAGGGCATAAACAGGGAATGTAGCAGATGGGTTTGGGGGTAGAGGGGGGCATGTCAGAATGTATGGTCAGGGAAGCCATCTCAGAGCCCTGAAGAATGAGAAGGTGCCAAGCGAAGAAAGCAAATGGCACGTGCAAAGGACCTGAGGTGGCAGAGAGTGGGCTGGCAGAACAAAGGGAAGGAGAAGGTGAGCAGAAGTGGGCAAGGCTGGGCTACAGGCTGAACTAAGCTTGGGTTTATTCTAAAATAAATAGGAAGATTTTCATCAGGGCCGTGGTGTCACCTGGTCGGAGTTATGTGGGAGCTGGCTATGGGACCTGGATTTTGTGAATCCTTTGAGTGGTTTCTATAATTTTCCATTTGTAGTACTGTCTTGGGATAGCTTTATGGGAGTTACTTTCAGTTCTCTAGCCAATTTGGTTAAACCAACAGCAGGATGCATTTTATGGGTGCAGAGCTGCAGGGTTTCAGCAAATCCCCCACCTGCTTCCCTGTGACCTTGGCATTGTCTCCCCCAGGAGAGACACTTGTGCCCCTAAAAGTTGGAGTCTGTCCCACAACTCAGCCCCTCTCAGGCCTACCTTCCTCGGAGGGTAAATGTATCAGTCATGGCTCTCCAGAAAAACAAAACCAATAGGTGATATATATGTATATCACATATATATATGTATTTTTTTTAAGATTTTACCTATTTATTTGAAAGAGAGAGCGAGCAGGGGGAGGGGCAGAGGACGAGGGAGAGGCAGAGAATCTCAAGCATGCTCTGCACTGAGCATGGAGCCTGATGTGGGGCTCGATCTCACAACCCTGAGATCAAGACCTGAGCCGAAATCAAGAGTCAGACGTTTAACTGACTGAGCCAACCAGGCTCCCCATCTTATTTATTCTTTTATTTTTTAAGGAATTGCCTTATGTGATTGTGAGGGCTGGCAAGTCTGAGATCTACAGGGCAGGCTAAAAACTCAGGTGGGAGTGAATGCTGCCAAACTTCTCAGGGAAGCCTCAGCTTTTGCTACTACTGCCTTTAACTGATTGGTCAAGGCCCACCCTCATTATGGAGGGTAATAAAGTCAACTCCTTGGAGATATTAACCACATGTACAAATGCCTTCATGGCAACATTTATATTAGTGTTTGAATAAATAACTGGGTACTATAGCTTGGCCAATCTGACACATTAAACTAAGCATCACAGTAAAATACATAAAAAAATGAAATCAAAGTTCTTATTCTAGGACCAACTCATGAAATCTCTGAGCCAGTCAGAGCTCTTTTGTTCTCTTGCTTTGGGCAACCCTGTGTGTGAGTGCCGGAAGCATTAACATCTGCAACTGTCTTTTGCTTACAGGTGATGGCATTTGACTGAGGCGGAGCTGGCCTAAATTGGGGAAAGAAGAAGATTCCAGGCACCCATTTCCCAGTCTGGGCCTGGAAGCTGGTGTCTTCCCTCTGTAGTCTGACGGTCAGCCTGGGCCTGGGCCTCACCATGCAGGAGGCACCTTCCCACACTGGTCCCTTTGCCCCGGGGGCCGCCTGGGGTGTTCCTGGTTCTTTAATTTCAAGTCTTAGCTGTGGAATCTGTTTTTTCCCCCCTCAATCAGATACCTCTGGGTCACCACTGAAGGGAAGACCCTTCACACACAGCCCTTCGTAGCCTCTTGCTTCTCTGTTTTTGGTGGTTTGTGTGGCCAGATGACGCCCAGCCACAGGGACAGGCAAAATGAGCCAAAGGGGAAACGAACATGTCCCACACAGCCTGACTCCAGGGTAAAGGGCTGGGTTAACTGTCCCAGGCCTGTGTGTGTGTGTGTGTGTGTGTGAATCATACCAGGCTCATGTCAGGCGCGCTGTGGGGCGGATGGAGGCCAGCTCTGTGACTGTTCTGGACTTTGGTTCAAGCCTTCACCCTGGACAGTCCACCAGTGGGCCCAGTCCTCCCACCTGGGTTGTCCATGGACGGGTGCAGAATCGGCCCCATGACCTCTGACCCAAAGAACACGATTGCTTTAGTTTGGGTTCCTTCAAAAGCAAACCTTGAGGAAAGAACTGGGTGAAGTAGTTTATTTGAGATGTGATCCCAGGGTGGAGAAATGAGATCAAGAAGAAAGGAAAGAAAATACAGTGCATATTAACGGGCATGTCACGGCTGTGGGAAACAGGTTCAGTCCTACAGGGGATGTTCTGAGAGACTGTGTGGAACATGCCTCAGAGTTGTCCCACCAATGGGAAGGAAGCTGTGGTGCATTCGTTATCAGTTTTTTCTTTTTGTTTTTAAAGTAGGCTCCACACCAAACATGGGGTTTGAACTCACGACCCTGAGATCAAAGTCGCACACTCTACTGACTGAGCCAGCCAGGCGCCCGTTCATCATCAGCTTTTTAAACAGTTTTACTAAAATGTAATTCACATACACAATTCATCCATTAAAAGTAGACAATTCAGTAGTTTTTGTTTTACTCACATATACGTGTAGCCATCATCATAGTCAATTTTAGAAGATTTTTGTAATCTTAAAAAGAAATTTCCATTTGTAGTACTGTCTTGGGATAGCTTTATGGGAGTTACTTTCAGTTCTCTAGCCAATTTGGTTAAACCAATAGCAGGATGCATTTTATGGGTGCAGAGCTGCAGGGTTTCAGCAAATCCCCCACCTGCTTCCCTGTGACCTTGGCATTGTCTCCCCCAGGAGAGACACTTGTGCCCCTAAAAGTTGGAGTCTGTCCCACAACTCAGCCCCTCTCAGGCCTACCTTCCTCGGAGGGTAAATGTATCAGTCATGGCTCTCCAGATTTCTTAGCTATCACCCCTATCCCCCACCTCAGCCTAGGCAACCAGTAACCTATTCTCTGTCTCAAGCAGGAAAGAATATCCAGTGGAAAAAAGACAGTCTCTTCAACAAATGGTGTTGGGAAAATTGAACAGACACATGTAGAAGAATGAAACTGGACCACTTCCTTACAGCACACACAAAAATAGACTCAAAATGGATGAAAGACCTAAATGTGAGACAGGAATCCATCAAAATCCTCAAAGAGAACACAGGCAGCAACCTCTTCGACCTCAGCCATAGCAACTTCTTCCTAGAAACATCGCCAAAGGCAAGGGAAACAAAAACAAAAATGAACTATTGGGACTTCGTTAAGACAAAAAGCTTTTGCACAGCAAAGGAACCAGATGACAAAACCAAAAGACAACCGACAGGATGGGAGAAGATATTTGCAAATGCCTTATCAGATAAAGGGCTAGTATCTAAAATCTATAAAGAACTTACCACACTCAACATCCAAAGAACAAATAATCTAATCAAGAAATGGAGAGAGGACATGAACAGACATTTCTGCAAAGAAGACATCCAAATGACCAACAGACACATGAAAAACACTCAACATCACTTGGCATCAGGGAAATCCAAATCAAAACCTCAATGAGATACCACCTCACATCAGTCAGAATGGCTAAAATTAACAAGTCAGGAAACGATAAATGTTGGCAAGGATGCAGAGAAAGGGGAATCCTCTTACACTGTTGGTGGGAATGCAAGCTGGTGCAGCCACTCTGGAAACAATATGGAGGTTCCTCAAAAAGTTAAAAAAAAAAAAAAAAGAGCTACTCTACGGCCCAGCAATTGCACTATTGGGTATTTACCCCAAACAAACAAATGTAATGATCCGAAGGGGCACATGCACCCCAATGTTCATAGCAGCAATGGTCACAATAGCCAAAATATGGAAAGAGCCTAGATGTCCATTGACAGATGAATGGATAAAGAAGATGTGATGTATATATACAATGGAATATTACTCAGCCATCCAAAAGAATGAAATCTTGCCATTTGCAACAACATGGATGGAACTAGAGGGTATTATGCTAAGCAAAATAAGTCAACCAGAGAAAGACAATTATCATATGATCTCACTGCTATGTGGAATTTAAGAAACAAGGCCAAAAGTCATAGGAGAAGAGAGAAAAAAGTGAAACAAGATGAAACCAGAGAGGGAGACAAACCATAAGAGACTCTTAATCATAGGAAACAAACTGAGGGCTGTTGGAGGAGAGGTGGTTGGAGGGATGGGGTCACTGGGTGATGGACATTGGGGAGGGTATGTGTTGTAATGAGCACTGAGTATTATATAAGACTGATGAATCATAGACCTGTACCCCTAAAACAAATAATACATTATATGTTAATTAATTGAATTTAAATTTAAAAATATTTAAAAAAGAAAAAATATACTATATATATACTATAAATATGTATACTTACATATACATGAGAAAAATATATATACTATATATACTATCTATGTAAAAAAGAAAAAATAGATACACTATATATATAGTATACATATATATATTTATATATAACCCCTATTCTCTGTCTCTACAGATTTGCCTATTCTGGACATTTCATATGATGGAATCATAGAATATGTGGATTTTTGTGACTGACGTCCTTCACTTTCCAAGGCCAGTTCAAGCTACAGCATATATCTCTACTTCATTCCCTTTTATGGCCAAATGATATTCCATTGTATGAATATATCACATTTTCTTTCTCCATTTGTCTATTGATGGACATGTAGATTATTTCTGCCTTTTGACTATCATGAGTATTGCTGCTGTAAACATTCATGTACAAGTTTTTCTGCGGACATATGTTTTCATTTCTCTTGGATATATACTTGGGGTGGAATTGCTGGGTTATATGGTAACGCTATATTTATTTATTTATTTATTTATTAAAGATTTTATTTATTTATTTGACAGAGAGATAGCGAGAGCAGGAACACAGCAGGGGGAGCGGGAGAGGGAGAAGCAGGCTTCCCGCCGAGCAGGGAGCCCGATGCGGGGCTCGATCCCAGGACCCTGGGATCATGACCTGAGCTGAAGGCAGACGCCTAACGACTGAGCCACCCAGGCGCCCCTATTTATTTATTTATTTAAAGATTTTATTCATTTATTTGAGAGAGAGAGAGAGTGCGCAAGTGCACACATGAATGGGGAGAGGGGCAGAGGGAGAGGGAGAGGCAGAGAATCTCAAGCAGACTCCACGCCAAGCATGGAGCTTGAGGCAAGGCTTCACCCCACCACCCTGAGATCATGAGCTGAGCTGAAATCAAGAGTCAGATGCTCAACCGACTGAGCCACCAGTAACTCTATATTTAATCATTTGAGGAACCACCAAACTGTTTTCCAAAGTGGCTACACCATTTTCCATTCCTACCAGGAATATATGTGAATATGAGTTAGCTATTATTGTGTAACAGATCACTCCAAAATTTAGCAGCTTAAAACAATAAACATTTGTTATATCACACTGTTTTTGAGGGTCAGGAATCCAGGAGGAGCTCAACTGGGTGGTTCTGGCTCAAGGTTCTGCTCAGGGTCCCTCATGAAGCTGGAATCATCTGAAGGTTTGACTGGGCTTGAGGATCCACTTCCAACCTGGCTCACATGCCTGACAAGGGATCATTGGTTGTTGGCAGGAGTCCTCAACTTTTTGCCACATGCACCTTCCCCTGGGCTGCTTGAGCATCCTCATAACATGGCAGCTGGCTTCCACCAAGAACAAGAGATCCAAAAGGGAATAAGGCAGGAGCTGCAATTCTTTTATGATCTAGCCTTGGATATTATATGTTGTCATTTCTGTAACATTCTATTGCATAGTTCAGCCATTTCCTTTCTCTCTCTCTCTTTCTTTCTTTTCTTTTTTCCTTCCTTCCCCCCTTCCTTCCTTTTCTTTCTTTCTTTCTTTCTAGAGCACGATTGCGAGTGGAAGGGGGGAGAGGCAGAGGGAGAGGGGAGAGAGAGAATCCCAAGCAGGCTCCAGGAGTCCAGCAGAGTCCCAGTGTGGGGCTCAATCTCATGACCCTGAGATCATGACCTGAGCCCAAATCAAGAGTCAAACACTTAACCAACTGAGCCATCCAGGTGTCCCTGCTCAGCCATTTTCAGTGGGGGAGGAACTACACAGAGTGTGAGTACCAAGAAACGGGTCATCGGAAGCCATCTTGGAAGATGCCTACTACATAAGGCATTTATCCACCCACTCCCATCTCTCAGTAAGAGGGTTGCTCCTGAGGTGTTAAGTCCCTGGAACTTTTGGCTTAACCCAGAACACGCTGAAGACACTATCATGCTGAAGACCACCCTCCCTTTGGCCTAACTCTATTTCAGCTGCGGCTAGGGAAAAAGGGTCCCAACTCAAGTGCATGCCTTGCACCCTCTGCTTTCTGCCCCAGGACCTTCTCTGACACACAAGAGCCTTCTGGATCCTTGTACAAACACAGCTGGAAAATGCAGGGATGCTAAGAGCCCTGGGAGGAAGCCAATTAGCAACTGATTATCTGGTCCTTCAGGCAGATGGGTCTGGGAGGCAGGCAAGACACTGATATTAGGAGCTAAGGCAAAGAGTCTACTTTCAGGAGCTAAGATAAAGAAAATTGAGCTTGTCTCCAATTTTTCATTATTACAGAAAGACTGGGACTAGTATCCTTTTATACATATCTCTGTATTTGAGCTACTATTCTTCTTCTCTTTTTTTTTTTCTTTTCATATCAAATTTAATCAGTACGGACCAACACGGTCAATATCAGATAATTCTTAATATGAGCAAATGGGGAAAAAGAAAAAAGTATACGTACATGGATAAACAGGGGAACTAGACGCATTTTAGCAAGGCATGTCAGGTGGTAGTTCTGGATGAAACTCGCATTGCAGTTTTCATTTCCACAGCTGTGTGCCGAGAGCCTGACCGGATGAGCTTCCAGACCATCCTGCTGTTGTGTTGGGGAGTTGGCCAAAACCCACTGTAAGGTTTGTACTGCTGATACTCATGCCAACCATTTGCTGATTCATCTGCAAGAGGTTCCGCTGGGCCTGTGGAGCTCGTGGCAGGCCAAACTTACTCTGGGGAGCACCCATCTGCCCCACCATTCCTCCTTAGGGGCCAACCACATTTGGTGGCATCATACATAAGCCCGCTGGTCACGTGTATGCCCACCCTCATGCTTGCACCCTGTCCCATTACATTTCCCGGGAGGCCGGGAGCTGCAAGCTCATGCACGGGCACCCCCACCGATGGAAAGCCGTGAGGTGCAGTTGGTGCTTGTGAGGTCAATGGTGTATTTGTGGGTCCCACAAACACACCAGGAGTCCTCTGCTGCTGAATGTTTCCTGTGCCATACGGAGATAAGATGGAGTCTTTGGAGAGTTTGTTTCTTTGGTACCTCTTCTGATTTTGTAGCTTGCTCAGTGAACAGATACAGATCCAGGGGCACCTGAGTGGTTCAATCTGTTAGACGTCCGACTTGTGATTTTGGCTCAGGTCACAGTCTCAGGGTTGTGGGATTGAGCCTCGTGTCAGGGCTCTGCGCTCAGTGGGGAATCTGCTTGAGATTCTCTCTCTCTCTCCCTCTGCCCTTCCCCCGCCCAAAATAAATAAATAGATCTTAAAAAAAAAAAAATCATTGGTCCAAAGATGTCCAGATCATCATTCAGGGCTGGCGCCATGGTTGTGTACCCATTGGTCACTGGGGCCTCAGCAGGGCCATCAAGTCCTAAAAGATCAACAGTGGGCTCTGCAGCTTTTTTAGGGCTGGTAGTTTTGTTTAAGCTCCAACTGCTGATCTTCTTTCTTCTGCAGCTTTTCAGTTGTAAGAGGTTTTGCAGGCTTTTCTGGTTCCTTTTCTTTTTTTTTTTTTTTTTAAAGATTTTATTTATTTATTTGACAGAGAGAGACACAGCGAGAGAGGGAACACAAGCAGGGGGAGTGGGAGAGGGAGAAGCAGGCTCCCCACAGAGCAGGGAGCCCGATGCGGGACTCGATCCCAGGACCCTGGGATCATGACCTGAGCCGAAGGCAGTCACTTAACCAACTGAGCCACCCAGGCGCCCTTTCTGGTTCCTTTTCTTTTTCTCTTCCTTTTCCCCCCACTTTTCTTTATTTGTGATAGCTATTGGATTTTTATCTTCTCTTCATATTTATTTCTTTTCTTTAAAGATTTTATTTTATTTTTAAAGATTTTATTTATTTATCTTAGAGAGAGAGAAAGAGAGAGAGCGTGCAAGCGGGGGCAGGGGGGCAGAGGGAGAGAGAGAATCTCAAGCAGACTCCATGCTGAGCATGGAGCCCGCTGTGGGGCTCCATCTCCTGACCCTGAGATTATGACCTGAGCCAAAATCAAGAGTTAGATGCTTAACCAACTGAGTCACCCATATGCCCCTAAAGATTTTATTTTTAAGTAATCTCTACAACCAAGGTGGGGCTCAAACTCACAACCCCAAGATCAAGAGTTGCACGCTCCACCCACTGAGCTAGATGGGTGCTCCTCATGTTTATCTCTCATGAAAATTTCACTGCTTGATCTGTCTGTGATCTTCAAAAGTTCTCTGGAAGATTGGCTTCATAGAGTAGTCTTGCTTTCGTATTTCCCATATCTTGCATGCACTGTATCTGTTCTGGTGTCCACTGGTCTAGGTTGAACGACTTGACCCTGCATATATGAACTCCAAGATTTCTATGGATTCTAGCACATTTGATGCAAATAAACACACCAATATTCCAGGAAGCCCATTGTGGACCTTTGGCCTTGCAATTCGAGTAATACCTGTCCTCCTCCCTCAGCAACTGGAATAGGACGAGCTGTTGCTGCTCGTTCAGCTGCTGAGCCTTCTCCTGGCAGGAGCACATCACCATCTTGGTACTGGGGCGGGGAGCCTGGGCCAGCTATGGGGGCAGTGGAGGCAGGCAGGAGCTGGGCAGGGTGAATACATCTGAAGCCATCAGGCCCATGCGCGGACTCTGAGCTACTATTCTTTTCCATAAATTTTTAGAGGTAGAGTTGCAGGGCCAAAGAGATATGCTTCTATATTTTCTCCAGTAATGTTATAATTCTCATCCATGGTTAAGGGAGCCTGTTCCCCTCCATCTGAGAGGCTGGGTGCAGTGAGGAGGGTGTCCTGCATGCCTCCGGATAAAGATGGGGAGAAGCAGGGACCACTTAGTCCTTAGAGAGGACCACCCTTAGAGAGGATGAGGAAGGGTCTGCAAAGGCGGGTGGTGGCAACATGGAAGATGGGTTACACACTCAGGGGGTCGACTTTACAAATAAATATGCTGAAAATAGCAAAAGGAGGAGGCTCTCACCAGACTGGGCCTGATCCTAATGATGGCCTGAAGCTTGAAGGAGTTCTCACTGGCCAAATCTCAGACAATTTCAACATCATACATAATGATAATGGAATATTATCCATTGGATTAAAAAAGAAATACCAAGTCCACACAGATATAAATCGTGAGAGGAGAAAATGTTTCCTTACAGTACAATGCCAGCTAATCAATGAAAGAATGATAGAATTAGAATCACTATTTGGCAATCCTTAGAGCAATAAGTAATTTATCCAAGAATCATAAATGGACACTAAAATTAGTGAGTAAGAGTTTGATAAGAAATGGGATATTTACATAACCTCTAAGTGCCTCCTCACAAAATACATATTAATCCCAAAAGGAAAGATAGTAATCACTAAATTCTACTCCTGAAACCAATATTACACTATACATTAACTAACTAGGATTCAAATAAAACTTTGGCAGGGGAGAAAAGGAAAGATAATAATTTTTCAGAGGAGGAACCTGGCAGGTACCACCTTCATAAAAGGAATAAAGTTGCCATCTTCAGTAATGGGACAAATGGAAACATTGTGCTGCCCCCAAGGACATCGTGAAGAGAATACATCCCCCTTTCTGCGGTATTCCTGCAAAAAATGTGTAACCCAAATTTATCATAAAGAGATATTAGATAGGACTGCCTGGGTGACGCAGTTGGTTAAGCATCTGACTCGATTTTGGCTCAGGTCATGATCTTGGGGTCCTGAGATTGAGCCCCATGGTGGGCTCTGCGCTCAGCAGGGAGTCGGCTTGTCCTTCCCCCTCCCCCATACCCCTCCCCCTACAAGCATGGGCTCTCTCTCTCTCAAATGAATAAATAAGATCTTTAAAAAAAAAAAAAAAAAAGAGGGACGCCTGGGTGGCTCAGTCATTAAGCGTCTGCCTTCGGCTCAGGTCATGATCCCGGAGTCCTGGGATCGAGCCCCGCATCGGGCTCCCTGCTCAGTGGGGAGCCTGCTTCTCCCTCTCCCTCTGCCTCAAGTCCCCCTGCTTGTGTTCTCTTTCTCTCTGTCAAATAAATAATAAATAAAAATCTTTAAAAAAAAAAAAAGGAAAGAAAAGAAACATTAAATAAATCCTAATTGAGAGAATCCTACAAAATAACTGGCCTGTAATCCTAAAAAAAAAAGTCAAGATCCTAAAAGTCAAGGGGAGATTGTGGAACCTTTGCGGACTGAGGATTAGCGGGCGGTAATGCCTCCTAACGCAGCTCCTAAGTGGCTGGCTGTGTGGTGGTGATGGAGGAGAGGTCCCCGTTCGCGGGAAATGCACACTAACGGGTTTAGGGGAGGCTGAGCCTCAGGTCAGCAACTCACTGGCAAATGGTTCAGGACAAAAAGTTCTTTGTATTATTGCAAAATTTTCCTGGAAGGTGTTTTGTCATTAAAAATGCCACATGTGGGGGCACCCGGGTGGCTTGGTTGGTTGAGCAACCAGCTCTTGATTTTGGCTCGGGTCTTGATCTCGGGGTCCTGGGATCAAGACCCATGTCCCCCATGCTCAGCATGGAGTCTGCTTGTCCCTCTCCCTGCTCCTCCTCCTCCTGCTCTCTCTCTCTCTAACAAATAAACAAAATCTTAAAAAAAAAAAAAAGAAAGAAAGAAAATGCCACATGGGCCCAGGGGGTCTATAAGAATTATCTCATTTAGGGCGCCTGGGTGGCTCAGTTGGTTGAGCGACTGCCTTCAGCTCAGGTCATGATCCTGGAGTCCCGGGATCGAGACCCACATCGGGCTCCCTGCTCAGCAGGGAGTCTGCTTCTCCCTCTGACCCTCCCCCCTCTCATGTGCTCTCTCTCTCTCTCATTCTCTCTCTCAAATAAATAAATAAAATCTTAAAAAAAAAAAAAACCTTTAAAAAAAAAAAAGAATTATCTCATTTAATCCTCACAGCAACTGGCTAAGGATGGTTACCCCCGCTTGATGGATGACAGAAATGATGGCCGAAGCTCAAACAGGCAGCTGGGGCAGTGGCGGGGATTCAGCCAGGGCTGTGCTGTCCTCTGAGGTCATCCAAGAGCAGGGCTTTGCCGGGGGAGCAGGTGGGAGCTGACCTGCAATCGTGCTGAAGCCTGGAAGTGCCCACAGACCCACACTGTCAGGGAGGGCCGTCCTCCTTTCACACAGGGACCACATGGGGGATGGGATCGGGCCTGGCCAGAGGCCCCTGTGTGTCCATGCTGGGCCCAGGCCCTGCACCAGCACCGGGAGGGGGCACCGTGGGGCTGAAGGCCTGGTGCTTGGCAGTGAGGAGTGGGGAGGAGGGCAGACTGTGTGCGGCCCCTCGCTCCTCACTCTGGGCCTGGCAGAGGGGACATGGTGGAGGGTGTGACAGTCGGGGTGACAAAATGGCAGCGACGTGAGGGGGCCTCAGGTACACAGTGGGGTGTGACTGGCTGGAGGTAAGAGTAAGCACATCTCTGTCCAAGTTTTCCTGAGTCTAACCGGAAGGAGGCTCTCACCAGACTGGGCCTGATCCTAATGATGGCCTGAAGAAAGGGCCTGGCCAGAGACAAGACACCAGGAAAAAACAAGAAACTGCGTTTTGACATGAAAAAACAAAACAAAAACAAAACTACATATATATTATAATAGGAGGAACGAATGTTGACTGTTGAAAAACATTTTAAACTGAAAATAAAAAGAACAGCCTCCTCTCCTCCCACCCCAATCTACCCCCAAAGAGAACCACCATTGACTTCCGAATCAGCTGCAGGAAGAGACAGTCGCCCCACCCGCAAGCCCTGCCCCTGGGTCGCACGAACCAGCCTGTGGGTCGCACGCTGGCTGCAGGTGGCCCCTGGATAACCTCAGCCTGTTCCCCGGTCATCAACTCCATGAGGGGAATATATGTCCCCATTCTGCAGACGAGGAAGCTGAGGTCAGAGGAGGGAAGGGACTTGTCCAAGGTCACACATCCGAGTCCTTGCTCTTTTTTTTTTTTTTAAAGATTTTATTTATTTATTTGAGACAGAGAGAATGAGAGACAGAGAGCTTGAGAGGAGGAGGGTCAGAGGGAGAAGCAGACTCCCTGCCGAGCAGGGAGCCCGATGCGGGACTCGATCCTGGGACTCCAGGATCATGACCTGAGCCGAAGGCAGTCGCGCAACCAACTGAGCCACCCAGGCGCCCCGAGTCCTTGCTCTTGCTGCAGCCGCCCTCTTGCACGGCGGAGTGACCTCTGCTCAGGGAACGAGCTGGCCTGGAGCCTGGTGGGGGCTGGGGTCCTCCTGGGTCCCTTTCCTGTGGTAGGGGTTCAGCCTGACCGAACTGTTCTGTCCTAATAAAGGTCTGCTGGTAGCTGCCTGCTCATTCCGTCTTTGTTTACAGAGACTCCACACAAACACACTTGAGAACTTCGTGGGAACAGGAGGGGCCGGAAGGCAGGATGCCAGCCTGAGGGCGGACAAAGCCTGCCCCTCCACCTACACGGGATTGGGGCCTGTCTCCCTTCCCTAACTCCTCTGGCCCTCAGTTTCCCTCTCCATGCCCCTCCTCACAGGTGATAGAGAAACCTCTATATTATTGTCTCTTGCTGCCTTGGAAGAAAAATATTAAAAATCAGTTCATTTGGGGGACGCCTGGGTGGCTCAGTCCATTGAGCAGCCGACCCTCGGTTTTGGCTCAGGTCATGGTTTCAGGGTCACGGGATCCAGTCCTGTCATTGGGCTCCATGCTCCGTGGGGAGTCTGTTTGAGATTCTCTCTCTCCCTCTCCCTCTGCCTCTCCTCTGCTCACATGCTCATGTGCTCTCTCTCTCTCAAATAAATAAATAAATCTTAAAAAAAATCATTTCATTTTTGTTCAGAAAATTTACCAAGCTTCTGAGACATGCACCTACTTTCTTTTATTTGAAAAATAGTTATCAAGGGCCAGCTAAGTGCTTTCTGGGCACTCTGTATCCTTTATTTCATTTAATCCTCTCATGACTTTATGAGTAGGTCTGTTATCTCCATTTTGCAGGTGAAGAAACCGAGACATAGAAAGTCTAAGCAACATGCCCTCCCCCCAAAAGCTTAAGAACAGAGATAAAGCTCCATCTTTGGTAACTCACAGCCTCTGAGCTGCAACCACAGGGTCTGACCCCTTGGAATGCACCACACCCTAACTAGGAAACTCTTGAATTTATTTCCAAAAGTTCCAGAGCCAACTGGGTACCCACATTGCTTCCAGGAAAAGGCACTCAGAAGCTGTCCAAGGGCCAGTAGCAGGGAGAGAACAGACTAGCCCATGGAAAGTGCCGCCCACAAGCCGTTCAGGGCCATTGAGAACAGCAGCTAGGTAGGGCAGTTCTTGGAGAAAACTCATAACCCAGTGAAGAGAACCAGGCAAGGCACGTCTATAAAAATCCAGTCTTTGAAGGAGAAATACACATATGGGCTCTTTAAATTTGATTGTCTTTGGAAATGGGGGACCCCTAGGGTCAGAACTGTAGAGTAAAAGGTGGGAAGTGTTTTATTCAGATAAACTTGTTTTTTTTTAAAGATTTTATTTATTTATTTGACAGAGACAGCGAGAGCAGGAACACAAGCAGGGGGAGTGGGAGAGGGAGAAGCCGGCTTCCTGCTGAGCAGGGAGCCCGATGTGGGACTCGATCCCAGGACTCTGGGATCATGACCTGAGCCGAAGGCAGCCGCTTAACGACTGAGCCACCCAGGCGCCCGATAAACTTGGTTTTAAATCCCAGCCCCAGCCTTTATTAGCTGTGAGTGACCTTGGACAAATCACTTAACATCTTGGACTCGCTGCTTCCTGGTGTTTAAGGCCAGTTTGTTATGACCTCCATCTCCAGGCAGCTGTTAGGAGTCACTGACATTTTCTACTTGAGAACAGGTTGTTTATAAGTCTGCTGTTTTTTGAGTGCAAATAGATCGGGGAAGGTTTGGGACACCTGGGTGGCTCAGTCATTAAGCGTCTGCCTTCAGCTCAGGTCATGATCCCAGGGTCCTGGGAGAAGCGTGCTTCTCCCTCTCCCTCTGCTATGCTCTCTCTGTCAAATAAATAAAATCTTTAAAAAAACAAAAAAATAGATGGGGGAAGGTTTAAACTTCCAGTTCCTGGATGTGGTTCCCCCAAGTAGGAATGCGAGCTGGTCTCTCCGAATTTTAAAATCTAGAGTCTCGTGTCTTCCCTGCAGATACATGATCTCCTGGGTATCTTTTTCCAAAAAAGTTTTGTCAACTTGTGAGCCTGTTGGGACAAGCCCCCCGCCCCAAACCCCAAAGCCAGGCCCTGCTGTGGCCATAGGAACAGGTGGCCCTGTTCTCTGGGGCTGGTGTATTCGAAGAGGCCTTGAACCCCTGAGTGACAGGGACACATGTGCTTTGTTCCGGCTGCTTGGCACTTGGGCTGTCGGCCGGGGGCTGCGGATGAGCCACTGAGTGGGAATCTGCCTTCCTCCACTCCAGAGGGCCCGAAGGCTCACCTGTACGGAGCAGTGAGAACGCCAGGGTAGGATCCAAGTTCACGGCCTCCCGGGTCTCACTCACCCAGGGCAGGGAGTCCAGGCAAGTGCCTTAAAGAAGTCGGGATGTGGTCCCAGGCTGGGGCCCTCATCCAGCAGGTGCAGGACCACACCACTAGGACTTTTGGCTGCATGTCTGGGGTGGTGGGTCCAGCCACGTAGCCTCCCCAGTCCTCCAGCTATCTGACAGTCTTCAGGAAATTCTGCCTAAATTAGCCGGAACCAGCTTTGATATTTGCAAAACAAGATCCTTATCTGGCACATGAGCCCACAATCGCTTGCAACAAGAATTTCAGCAGTACCATCTCCCGACTCTCTGCCTTCAAGGGCTCAGACTCCTGCCTTTGACTTTGGGCCAACCGTGCCCATACTGATGCCCAGCCCTCCAGCACACACTCTCAGTGTCTCCGTGTTCCGTCCCTTTCCCCACGTCTAATGGTTGCTGGTTGATACGCCCAGCATCTTCCACTTACCTCATGATAACCCTAGAAAGACTCATTCCATATACACGAGCAACTGTCCTTTTTCCACTACCTGCAGGTTTTGTCATTTATTTTCTCCAATTCAATGTTATTTCCTTGGGAATCCTGAGCCTCTGTTTACTAGCACTTTGAATATTTACTGCTTTTGTATCTGTTGGCTGTGGAAGCAGTCTGCCTTGGGAATGGCAATAACCTTGACAAAATGTAGAACAGTAATCAGACCAACTAAACGTTGTCTGCTTTCTATTATCAGATGTGCTAAGTGAGAAGATATTACTCCTTCCCGGCTGGCTGCTTTCTCCACACCCACCCCTTGGTACACCCCTGCCGATGGCGAGGTGGAATTAATGATATTCATGCAACACTGAAGCTGAGCCAGAACTGAGGTATTTTGCGGTAAAGGGGCATTATGTCTACCACTGACTCTCAAATTATGCTGATATAAAACAACTCAGAGGAAACACAAAAACACGAAGGTAGACACAGCAAAGCACTGTGGACCGACGAGTCCCCAAGCCCTCCAACACCCGTCACTGGCAGGAGGACAGGGGCTTCTGTTTTGAGTTAACCGTGAGCACTCATAAAAGGGAAGATCCTAGAAGGGGCCTCTATGATGCCTCCGGAAGTGGCTTGCTAACCAGGAAGGCTGTGTGGACGAACAGGTACCAGGAGCACCAGTAACATCTAGCCCCACCCCGGGGTGGCATGAAGGACACACAGACTGAGGACAGGAGAGACCCAGGCATTTTCTGGCCCTCTCCATGTGTGACCTGAGCCTGTCCTCCCTTTGGCCACAAGTGGAGTTCGGGGCCTGGGGCACCAGTAAGCCACTGGGGGAGAAGGGGGCTGACTCTGCACCCAGACCCTGCCCGAGAGACTGGGATGGCTCAGAGCCAGGCTGCATGGCCCTCAGACAGCAAGGGGTCAGACAATTCGCCCCCAAGAGGCCCCGTCTATGGGCAGGAGAGGCAGAGGTGATGATCACTGGAAGTCCCCTCGGCCGCTGGTCCCCGAGCTCCAGCCACAGGGCCTGGGTCTCTGCACTGTGGCCGGACTCCCCACAAGTTTGCGTTTTCCTCCTTCTCACTGGGATGTAGCTCTCCTGCCCCAGGTTGTTGGGGGACCTTGCCCTTCCAAACCCTGCGGAACAAGCTCTTCTGTCCTTCAGCTTCCACCCCAGCCCTGACTCCTGGCAGCTTTCTAATATCTTCCAGAGAATTCCGAGCATAGTTACGGCTACCATTTCTTGAGTGTGTCAAGCCTGTGGGTTTTAACCCACGTCATCTTGCGTAATCCTCACAGCATCCTGAGGGACAGGTGCTGTCCTTGCTGTTTTGCAGACCGGGAAGCTGGGGTCTGGAGTGCAGAGTGTCTGGTCTAGGCCCACACAGCCAGCTTGCAGCAGTACGAACAAGGATTCTCATCCGGGCTTCACTCTCCCCTGTCTTCCTTTGCCTTCTCTCTCCTTGGGAGTGTGCTGGTCTCTGGGAGCAGATCCAGGCCTGGGGGCTTGGGGACTGTGGATGGCCATACACAAGCTGCACGGTTTACTGGGTGGGGTGCAATCCCAGCCCCTGCACTGGGGACCTCCCCGCCAAACACACACACACACTCTGGAGGGGCTCAGACCTTTCCTCTCACTCCTGGCCATGGCCTGGCCCAGGTCCAGCCAAGCAGAGCCAGGTGAGAGGTGTCGGACCTGGGGAAGTTCCTAGGTAAGTGTGGCAACTCTTTCCCCTCCAGATGTTTGCCGTACCCGGCTCTCCATGTTTGCTGAGCCCAATTACCGGTGGGTTCTGGGCCGTCTCCACTGCCTAGGCTACAGAGCAGTCCCTCCCTCCCATCCAATGCCTCAGTGTCCCCAGGCTCATCTCATCCTCCTCTTCTGGTCTCTGTAGGCAGTAGAGCAAGGGGAGGGGCTGGGGTGGGGACTTCCGGTGAACAGTGAATGTTCCAGGAGCTGCTCAGGTGATGTTGGTGAAGACCTGGCTCGGGGCGACTGCCCTTCTGTGGCTCTCAGGAGTCAGCAGGGGGAGGAAGGGCTATGGGGCTAATTATATACTTCAGGCCCTGTGAGCCCTGCACAGACTCTAGGACCTGAGAGATCTCCCCAAAGGCTCCCATGGGTCCCAGAGGCACTCCCTTGGCAGATTTGCTGTTGTGCAGAGGTGGGCCCAGAATACCCTGGTCTGGGCAGATGCCCACCAGCCAGGGTCAGGAGACTGAAGTGTACACCCAGGAAACTTGGGACGCATTTACTCCAGGCCTAGCCCTGCAGGTATCCCCAATGGACATGGCCCTGGAGAAGCTGCCTCAGGAGAGAGCAGGGAGGTAGCAGGATGTCCTCAGGTTCTGATGGGCCCTGGGACATGCTGGCATGGCAGTCTGGGCTCTCTGAACAGTGCGCCTCTCCTTTTGGGGGGCTACCCTTTTATTTAGCCTGGCTTGGTCTTTGATTGCTGTTAATACTGTGAATGAGGCAGCCAGCTGTAAGAATTCCTGATTGGCAGGAGCCGTTCTGCCTCTTTAAGGCAGGGATGGGTCTTTCCTTTCTTTCCTGGGCTCTGAGCACCTCCAGTGGGTCCACCGTGGCTTTCAGGATGCTCAGAGTGTGTGCACAGTGGGGCTTGTGCTTGCGCGTGTGCGAGTGTGATGCAGGGATGGGGGCAGGTGTCAACAATGCTTATCACATGCTAAATGCTGCCTGTGACCCCACGGTGGGCTTTCCCCAGTGACGCTGCTTACCCCTCATTTTCCCTCTGATCTATGCTACGATAGCAGCCTGGACCTTGAAGGTTCTGGGTGGGGTCACTCATCTGGACTTGAGTGGCTAATTCTCAAGGAAACCTCAGAATTCTTTTCCCCAAGGACATGGGGACCCATCTGCCTGGGCCGGCGTTTACATGTGGAGTTCCTGGGAAGGCAGGCCTGCTGGAGGCTCTGAGAGCGTATGACTCCCAGTCCCCAAGGCCAGACCCTGACTCATGGGTGGGGGGGTGGGGGCTGGGGAGATTTGGGGGCAAGAAAGTTGCACTTCCAGTTGTCATTACATGGACGTTTTTGAGTGCTGGTTGCGGCGCCCGGTGCTAAATCTTTGCGCTGATGTCTCAGGGCACCCACAGTCGCACATGCTATAGGAAGGAGAACCGAGACACAGAGGGGCTGATCTCTTCCCATTCTCACTGCTAACCAGCAGCCTTCCTGGGTCCTGGGGCTTTGTACTTAACCCCTCCCAGTGCTTCTCACAGTGTGATTCTGGAGCTTGGGGCTCCCTCCCTGTGTGTCAAAAATGAGGGTTGCTGGACTTTGCCCAGACTAAATGAATCAGACTCTGGGAAGAGGCCCAGGAGCCAGCATATTGGCCTCTAAGATCCATGTGTCTAGGGTTCCTAGAAAGTTCTTGATTAAATAACTTCCAACTAAGGAGCTGGTTGGAGGAGAGGGCAGAGCAGGGAAAGGGCTCCCCGCTTGGGTTTACATGCGTACAGCTTGGGGGAGCAGGAGGAGGCTGGGATCCAAGCACTGGAGACTCTTCCCTACACTTCCCTCCTTCCATGTCAGGCACCCTGTGGTGGGGGTGGGAGGGATGGAGCAACATTTGAATGGGTGAGAGGGAGGGTCTTTGGGGGTGAGGAATATAGTGAGGGGGGACCACGAAGGCAAGTGGGGCATGGAGGTCCAACACCAGGCTAGACTTTGGTGTGTTCTTTTTCAGAAGGAAGTGTGGAGTCCCTGGGAAGGTTTTCCAGCAGAGGAAGAACCTGGCTAGGGCTTCAGGAAGAAGACTGGGCGGTGGGAGGACAGACTGGAGGCAGAACCGAGCTTCTGCTGCAGTCCTGGGAGGGGAGGACGACCTTTGCGGGAACCGTAGGGAGAGGGAGTGGAGAGTGCTGCCCTGGGACTTGGGCCCCGGGGGGAGGCGGGGGGAGCAGGGGAGACCCCACGTGAAGTCTAGGAGGGGGGATGAGACCCTTTGGAGCATGTGAACTTTGAGGTGCCTCCGAAATGTGGGGCAGGAGGAGATGGGGGACTGGAGAGACACCACAATAAGGAGTTAGGCTAAAAGTCAGCACGCCGGAGCCAGGGGCTGGGGGGGGGGAGAGTGTGAGACCCAGACCAGTCGCAATTCACCTCTCTGAGGCTCGGTTTTCTCATTTGTAAATGGATTGTTGTGTGGGTTCCATGAGGACTCCGTAATGGTGCTCCTGGGAATGTCTCGTCAAACGCTGTTAACAACCGCCCTCGTTTGGGGGGGCGTGGGGACCCCAGATGAGGGTGTCTGGGTCCACCGCAGCGGCAAGAGCACCGCCCCCTGGTGGTGGTCCCTTTCGGGGCAGCGGGGCCACCGGCAGGCGGGGCGACGGGGAGGGCTACTTGTGGGCCGGCTGCCGTCTGTCCGCCAGTCTGCTGGCTCCCGGCGCCGCGTCTGTTGGTCGGTCTCGCCACCCGCCCCGCGCCTCGATGTCGCCGGCCGCAGAAGGCATGGTAGGGGACCGCCGTGCTGCTGCGGCCAAGGGGGCTTGGGCGCGGGGCTGGGAAGAGCGCACAGAGGGTCTCCCCGGGGCGGTAGGGATCGGAGGGCCCCGTCGAGGCGCCCCACTTCTAGGGGGATTCGCAGCCTCCGGGTTATTTCTGTCTTTTTGCCGGACACCGGCGCTGCGACCCTTCCCGGTGGCGCAGAGATCCCCCCCTCGAACCCTGGTCGGCACCTGCGCGCCGCCCGCTCATCCCCCCCCCCCGCACCCCACCAGGCTCCCTGCTGGGCTCCAGCCTTGTAGGCGGTCAGGTGAGCAGCCTGGGTGAGTGAAAATGCCCCTCCATCCCAGAATGCGGAGCAGGTATGGGATTAACAAGGTTGGGGGAGACTTCTGGGTGGAGGTTCTGGTAAGGAGGCAGATATATATATTTTTTTAAAGATTTTATTTATTTATTTGAGAGAGAGAGAACAAGAGACAGAGAGCAGGAGAGGGAGGAGGGTCAGGGGGAGGAGAAGCGGAATCCCCGCTGAGCAGGGAGCCCGATGCGGGACTCGACCCCGGGACTCCAGGATCATGACCTGAGCCGAAGGCAGACGCCTAACCATCTGAGCCACCCAGGCGCCCCAGGAGGCAGATATTCAGGATTAAGAATTCTTGGGGTCTGGGAGAGAAAAGGACCTAGAAAGAAAGTTGGATGGTGGTACATGGGGCCCAAACTCCTATTGAGAAGATGAATTGGAGCTGAAGGAATAGGAAGAGGGTCCAGGAACGGAGCCTGAAAGTCCGCGGTTGCCCTGAGGGGAGGGGTGGTGTTGGCGGTGGGCTGGGCAAAAGGGCTAAGGAGGACAGTCCCCAGCTCCTGGCCTGTCCCACCAAACACCTGCCCAGACAAATCCTGTTTCAGCCCCTGCCCCATCTCCCTTGGACTGTCCTTTTTTTTTTTAAGAGTTATTTTATTTTATTTAAGAATTATTTATTTGAGGGATGCCTGGGTGGCACCGTCGGTTAAGCGTCTGCCTTCAGCTCCGGTCATGATCCCGGGGTCCTGGGATGGAGCCCTGAATCGGGCTCCCTCCTTGGTGGGGAGCCTCCTTCTCCCTCTTCCTGCCGCTCCCCCAGCTTGTACTCTCTCTCTCTCTGACTATAAATAAATAAAATCTTAAAAAATAAAAAAGAATTCTGCACTAAATCTTAGGGAAAAAAAAGAATTATTTATTTGAGGGGGGGTGCAGAGGGAGAGAGAGAATCCCAGACTCCCTGCTGAGCGCAGAGCCTGACACTGGGCTTGATCTCAAGACCCCGAGATCATGACCAAAGCTGAAATCAAGAGTCGGTAGATTAATGACTGAGTCACCCAGGTGCCCCTAAGATTTTATTTTTAAGTTATCTCCACACCCAATATCTGGCTCCTACTCACAACCCCAAGATCAAAAGCGACTGACTGAGCCAGCCACGTGCCCCTCCCTTGGACCGTTTTTCCCTTTCCATGTGGGAAGTAAGGATACTGTTACTCTGCATTGATATTGCACACCTGAAATGTACCAGGCACACCCTGAGAACTTTATATGTGTTTTCACATTTAATCTTCACAGAAATTATGAGGTAAGCTTTGTGGACACCCCCATTTTATAGATGTGAAGACTGAGGCACAGTGAGGAGCCGTCACAGCTAGAGTGTAGCTGAGCTGGCATTTGACCTCGGGCCAGTGTGTTTAGCTCCATGGCCTGGGTCCTTAACCACTATATCCCATGGACTGGCAGAGATGGGGACCCGACAAAGGAGAGGGAACCCCAGAACCGGCCATGTCAAGGTTGTCAAATATTTCAACTTTTAACAGTGCAGGTGTTAGGAAACAGAAATAAGGACCAACTTTTGGGTCAGCATTCTCGTGTTTAGCCCTTTTACCCCCTCGCTTGATCCCCACAGTGACTCAGTCCTCACTGCGAGGTGGCTGACAACCAAGCCCTTCTGTGTGTCAGGAGGCCCCACGCTAGTACCTTTTGTAGATTAAACTGCCTGGATCCTTGCAATAAGGAAACAGAGAGGTTCCCATGCAAATGGTCACACAGCCCAGAACTGGGGAGGTTGGATTTGAATCCAGGCAGTTGCTTCCAGAGCCCTTGTTCTTTTTTTTTTTTAATTGTTTTTATTAACATATAATGTGTTATTTGTTTCAGGGATACGGGTCTGTGATTCATCAGTCTTACACAATTCACAGCGCTCACCATAGTACATATTCTCCCCAATGCCCATCACCAAGCCACCCCATCCCTCCCACCCCCCTCCCCTCCAGCAACCCTCAGTTTGTTTCCTGAGATTAAGAGTCTCTTATGGTTTGTCTCCC
>NC_138371.1:7315608-7320946 GCF_054177405.1 Leptonychotes weddellii
ATGGCTGCATAATATTCCATTGTATATATATACCACATCTTCTTTATCCATTCATCTGTTGATGGACATCTGGGTCTTTCCATAGTTTGGCTATTGTGGACACTGCTGCTATAAACATTGGGGTGCACGCGCCCCTTTGGATCACTACATTTGTATCTTTGGGGTAAATACCCAGTAGTGCAATTGCTGGATCATATGGTAGCTCTATTTTCAACTTTTTGAGGAACCTCCATACTGTTTTCCAGGGAGGCTGGACCAGCTTGCATTCCCACCAACAGTGTAGGAGGGTTCCCCTTTCTCTGCATCCTCGCCAACATCTGTCGTTTCCTGACTTGTTAATTTTAGCCATTCTGACTGATGTGAGGTGGTATCTCACTGAGGTTTTGGTTTGGATTTCCCTGATGCCGAGCGATGTTGAGCACTTCTTCATGTGTCTGTTGGTCATTTGGATGTCTTCTTTGCAGAAATGTCTGTTCATGTCCTCTCCCCATTTCTTGGTTGGATTATTTGTTATTTGGGTGTTGAGTTGATAGTTCTTTATAGATTTTGGATACTAGCCCTTTATCTGGTATGTCATTTGCAAATATCTTCTCCCATTCTGTCGGTTGTCTTTTGGTTTTGTCGACTGTTTCCTTTGCTCTGCAAAAGCTTTTTATCTTGATGAAGTCCCAATAGTTCATTTTTACCCTTGCTTCCCTTGCCTTTGGTGATGTTTCTAGGAAGAAATTGCTGCAGCTGAGGTCAAAGAGGTTGCTGCCTGTGTTCTCCTCAAGGATTCTGATGGATTCCTGTCTCACATTTAGGTCTTTCATCCAGTTTGAGTCTATTTTTGTGTGTGCTGTAAGGAAATGGTCCAGTTTCATTCTTGTTCTTAAAAACCATACTGATAAGATCAGGTACTGCATGTTGTGCCCATTTTATAGATGCCCAAACTGAGTCTCTCTCCCGAAGTCCAGGGCTTGAAAGGGGAGATACCCAAGGGGAGACTGCTGACTGCAAAGCTCATGCTCCAGAGGAACCATCCTTTATTCAGACTTCAGTGGATCATGACATTTAGAACCGAATCCTGCTTTTTATCATTTTTTAAAAAGATTTTATTTATTTATTTGACAGAGAGAGACACAGCGAGAGCAGGAACACAAGCAGGGGGAGTGGGAGAGGGAGAAGCAGGCTTCCCGCGGAGCAGAGAGCCCGATGCGGGGCTCGATCCCAGGACCCCGGGATCATGACCTGAGCCGAAGGCAGACGCTTAATGACTGAGCCACTCAGGCGCCCCTGCTTTTTCTCATTTTTAAGATGTACACTTTTACATCTCTGAAATTGTCACACACCTTACAATGGATGACAGAGTTTTTTATTTCCCAGCGGTACCTAAAATATCGTTCCTCTTAGTGTCCCTGGCACCTTTGGTTTAATGAATTACCGGGCATTTTTGAGTGACTTTTCTGGGTGTCTCTCTGTTCTGTTCCACAGGCCCCTCTCTGCTTCAACTGCTCCATCCGCCTTGGAGACTTGTCCCCAGGGGATGCAAGGAGCCTGGTGCCCTGCAATGGCAGTAGGGCCTCGAGGCTCCACGACCTTGAGGACTTGAACCTCACTGATGAAGAACTGAGACTCAAGTACCTGGGGCCCCAGCAGACAGAGCTGTTTGTGCCCATCTGCGCCATGTACCTGCTGATCTTCGTGGTGGGCGCCGTGGGCAATGGGCTGACCTGCACGGTCATCCTGCGCCACAAGGCCATGCGCACCCCCACCAACTACTACCTCTTCAGCCTAGCTGTGTCCGACCTGCTGGTGCTGCTTGTGGGTCTGCCCCTGGAGCTCTATGAGATGTGGTGTAACTACCCCTTCCTGCTGGGCGCTGGGGGCTGCTACTTCCGCACGCTGCTCTTCGAGACAGTCTGCCTGGCCTCCGTGCTCAATGTCACCGCCCTGAGTGTGGAGCGCTACGTGGCCGTGGTGCATCCGCTGCAGGCCAGGTCCATGATGACTCGAGTCCACGTGCGCCGTGTACTCGGGGCCATCTGGGGCCTCGCTGTGCTTTGTTCTCTGCCTAACACCAGCCTGCATGGCATCCAGCAGCTGGAACTGCCCTGCCGGGGCATAGTGCCCCACTCGGCTAGGTGCACCTTGGTCTACCCGCAGCCTCTCTACAACCTGGTCATTCAGATCACCACTCTGTTCTTCTTCTGCCTGCCCATGGCCACCATCAGCGTGCTCTACCTGCTCATCGGGCTTCAGCTGCGGCGTGAGAGATTGCGGCTGCTCAGGCAGGAGGCCAGGGCCAGGCCCAGTGACAGCTGCAGGTTTCAGCGGTCGCAGGATCGGGGCCGGACACAGGTGACCAAGATGCTGTGTAAGTGTTGCTGCTGGGAAGAGAGGCTGGGCCTAGCCCTGGGTACGAGGCTAGAGCCTCCAGGACCCGGGGGGCTGAGTGTTTGGGTTTCTGATGGAGGCTGAGTGTGAGGTTCGGGGTTGCCCCCACCACCCCCACCCTGCCCTGTGTGTGTGCACGCGCGCGTGCTTTACTTGGTGAGAAACTCATACCAAAGGTGAATGGCAGGATGGGCCACGTGATTTGTGGGGCCCAGTGCAAAATGCAAATTTGGGGATCCCTTGTTTCAAAGTCATCATGATGGTCCAGACAGCAGTAGTCGAGCATTAAACGAAGCCCGGGGTGCTTCTCAGCTTGGAGGCCCATGCAGATGCACAGGTGGTGCTCCCCCCAGGTGGCTGGCACTGACTCATGGAATCCAGCCACGGACTGGGCAGGGGCACGTGGGAGCTGGACTTGCCAGGTCTCTCATCTTTGCTCCTGAACTTGTCTTGGCTCTGTCCTTCCCTAGAGCAGCCTGGGAGGCAGGGCCATGGGCACAGAGTGTTCCTCTTTCTTGAGGAACTGCCCTCTTCCCTTTGTGCCTGTCCCAGGGCAGGATTCTGATTGGTGGGCTTAGGTCATAGCCTGTCCCCAGGCCGGAGTGGCAGCCTGTTGTGGTTTGCAGCCCCCACAGACTCACATGTTGGGATCTGAGGGGAACAAAGGTCCCGAAAGAAGGGGAGCAAGGTGTTGGAGGGGCAAGATGATACATTTCCTCCATGCTGTATCTGTGGTTCCTAGAGGACCCACTGTCTAATAGAAGCTCGTCAGGAGGTGTGTTTGTGAGGGTCAGTGTGCAGAGCACAGGAGAGTCAGGGCAGAAGGATTGGGGCCGGCCAGCTGGGTTGAGGCTCTGGGTCTTTCTGTGGTCTATATCTGGCTCTTTTACAAAAAGAGAGGCCCTGGGGAAGCCAGACAAAATGATACTAGGCCAATCCTTGATTTCCTACCCATCCTGCCCCACCCTAGCGGGGCCTGAATCAGGTAGATGGAGTGAGCCAGGGCAAGACAGAGGTAGTGAGACCTTGGTCAAAGCCATGGGATTATAGCCGGCTAACTGGGGACTGTCCCATTCCCAGAGAGAGACCCATTCCTCTTGTCCCCCAGGACAGTGTCCCAGAGCCCAAGGCCACCTGAGCAACTCCCTAAAATGGGACTGACCCCAGAGTTTCAAGCTTGCCTCTCAGTTGTGCCCTGCGAAGCCTGCACTACAGACCGCCCCCTGCCCACTCTGCCTCTGCCCCCTATTCCCTTGCCCTGCAGGGACCAAGTCTGCTCAGCTGGGATGGCTCTCGCCCTGGGAAGCTGGGGTGTTTCCTTAAGGCTGCCTTGCTTGCTGGCCTGGGGCTCCGGCTTTCTTCTCTCCCTGCCTCCCTCCCTCCTTCCCCCAGCTTCGCTTTCTGAGGGACTAGGTACATCAGGCTACGGGCTGGGGATGTTGTAAGCAGCATCCTGGTCGACATCCTGGATGATGAGGGAAAACGGTGCTGGGGTGTGGCGGGGAAGGCACTGCAGGGGAAGACAGGCAGTCAGAGAAGCAAACACAAGCAAGAAGAAACAAAAATCAAGACAAGCCCGATGACAGAGACCCGAGGAAGGGCATGGCTGGTTGACGCCACAGCTGGAGGGAAGCTCTGGGAAGCTGGGCGACCTCTTAGCTAAGAGCCACCTAGTTCCAAACTCTGTGATGGGAGAGCCAGACTGGGCCAGCTTGGCTCAGGCATCCTCACCTGGTCCAGTTGACTGTGGCCAGGCGTAGGGCACACGCCCACTGCCCAGGCAGTGACGGTGGCCCAGCCTCTCTGAAGGGGGTGCTGAGGCTAGCGCAGGCAGCCTTCCAGAGCCTTCCAGATGGACAGTGGGCATGGGTGGCACGGTGAGAATGGGCAGACTACCCTGAAGCCCAGGGAAGGCAGTCTGGCAGGCACCCAAGTCTCCCCTTTGTACCCCCACAGTTGTGCTGGTCGTGGTGTTTGGGATCTGCTGGGCCCCTTTCCACGTTGACCGCCTCATGTGGAGCTTTGTGTACCAGTGGACCGAGGGCTTGGAACTGGCCTTCCAGTACGTGCATGTTACCTCCGGCGTCTTCTTCTACCTCAGCTCGGCCATTAACCCTGTGCTCTACAACATCATGTCGAGCCGCTTCAGGGAGACTTTCCAGGAAGCCCTGTGCTTGGGGACTCAGTGCCAATACCACAGACCCTGCCGCAACTCCCACAGCCTCAGCAGGGTGACCATGGGCAGCACCCTGTGTGACCTGGGCCCCCCGGGCATCAGGATCCACCCGCTGACTGAGAATGGTGGCTGCGAGGGGCTGCAAGAGACTGACCCCCTCTGAGTGCCAGAGTGCCACACGCAGTTTTGGGAGCCACACTTGCCCTCCTCTTCATGACCTGTTCCCCCTTGTGCCCCGTCCTCACTTCAGCCGATAAGCTCGGACCGGCACCTCAGCGACTCCCCCCACCCAAGATTTTGGAAGGGATATAAGGTCGCTGCCTGCCCTCCAGAGCCCCAGGCCCACAGGTGAAGTCCTTCCTCTACAGAAACAAGGCAGCTGGTTAACTGGCAGAGCAAGCCTCCGCCTGGGGTCTCCCCCACCCCCACCCCCAGTTTCTGAAATGTGTTCATGGGGCCCCACCTTTCCTTCCCATTTCTCATTGAGATTCTGTAGGTTCTGACCCCTTCTGGCCCTCTCTAGCTCTTGGCTTGTGCCTGGGACCCCTGCCAACCTGATCCTCCAAGGCCCCCACCCAGTCTGGATCTCCACCTGGTGGGGTGGCTGGGCAGTGGGGCTGCCAGGGATCCGGGGGACCTGGTTCTGATCTCAGCCCTGCTGCCACCTCCTTGCCAGGTGGCATCACCTTTCCCAGCCTTGGTCCCTTGTTTGCAAAATAAAAGGGGCCCTGGGCGCCTGGGTGGCTCAGTCGGTTAAGCGACTGCCTTCGGCTCAGGTCATGATCC
>NC_138371.1:7321446-7336464 GCF_054177405.1 Leptonychotes weddellii
TGTGTGTGGGAGGGAGGGGGGTGGGAACCCCTCAGTGTGTGACTCATTGGAGACCAAGCCCAGGCTCTCACTACAGAAGCTGAAAGGCTCCCAGATGCTCTCCACTGCTGATGTCACCCTGTGGCCCATGACTTGCACTCAGACAGCTGGATGATCCGACATGGGACTCCTTCTCTGGAGCGAGTGATACTGAGCCCCGTGACGATCCGTGGGCCTCCTGCCACCCAGCCTCCCTTGGTTTCTGCCCATTTTCTCTGCCAGCTTTTCCAGCCTTCCTGTTGATGTTCTGAGTTGCTGAGAGCTTTTCAATAAATTCCTTTTCTGCTTGAGTTGGCTAGAGGCGTTTGCTGTTGTTTGCAGCTGAGAACCTTAACAGATTCATCTGTTCACTGGTTTGAAGGTTATGCATTGTTTGTTCTACTAGTGGTTATCTTTACACATTTCTAAGATGAGCAGATGTTATCACTGATTTGTTACAACCCCAAACAACAAACAGTCTGTAGTACTTCATGATCATTGTCCCTCTATCTCGTTGTTTTTAAAACTATCTTTTGTGGGGTTTTTGTTTCTGTTTTTGTTTTAAAGATTTTATTTTAGAGAGAGCATGCGTGCAAGAGAGAGAGAGCATGCGCACAAGCAGGGGGGAGGGGCAGAGGGAGAGGGACAAGCAGACTCCCCACTGAGTGCAGAGCCTGACACGGGGCTCAATCTCATGACCCTGATATCATGCCCTGAGCCGAAATCAAGAATCAGATGCTCAACTGACTGAGCCACCCAGGTGCCCCTATCTTTTTTTTCTTTTTTAAGACAAGAAAAATGAGGACAGACTTAAGGAACTTGATGCTAGAGACATATTTACATGTTTCTAACAGTCTAAAAACCTCGTCAGCACAAGAAGAGAACCGGAGTGTGCTTCTCCTGACAAAGCAGTAGGGTACAGAAGTGGTGAGCAAGGACTCTGGAGTCAGGCTGCCCAGGTTTGAATCTGGGCTCAGCCACTAATTACCCTTAAAAGTCAGAATGACCTGGGGCCAAACCCAGACTGGACTGAAAGGTATTGACATCTCTAAACAGAGAATGTGCCACCTGCCTGCACCCAAATAAAACTCCCAGGCCCATACTGACAACAGCATCCTTCCAAACAGTGTCCAGGTGCCTAAATCTACAAGGTTTAGTGTGAGGAAGGTCGTTACTCTCTAAGGTAATTGTCCCTCTGTGTGGCCTCTTGAAACGCAGTACCCCAACCTCACCCTGTTTCAAGCTTCTGCACAGGGCAGGGAAGGACAACAGGGGGGCTGTTTAGGAACAGAGGCCCAAGGTCCAGGGGAGGGACTCATGGAAGGCTATACCTGACTGGTAAGAGTACCCTTGCTCAGGAGAAGTGGCCCGAGGCTGGGGCGAGACTGGAAGGCCTGGAAGCTGCTACCACGTTCTCTGGAACATCTGCAAGAGGACCTGGGATCTTTTTAGCTAATATTCATGTACCTTCATCAGCATTAAAGCCAGGTGGGCATCATCCATTCAGCTAACATCTGTTGAGCACCGTGCGCCTGGCATCGTACAGAGCTGGAACGGGGACATACAAATATACTGGCGTGTAAGTGCTCTGACAGCTGGGACTCTGGGGGCACAGAAAAGGGGCACCTGCCCCAGGGGAGGGAAGGCGTCCAGGAGGAAGTGATGCTGCTCAAGACTCAAAGTCCTGGGAGACGGGGTCTGACTGGCCTCTGAGCTCTGGCCAGGGGAGGGTGGAGCATCTTTAAGGGCAATTCCACCAAAACTGAATCCAGGGAAGGAGGGAGGAGACCCTAAAGGGAATGAAGGCTGTCGGGAGGAGGCGTGGACATCAGACAGGCAAAAACAAAGCAAAGCAGACTGTGTTCCACATTCACTGCTGTCCTTCTCTGTACTTCCCTGGCTGTTCTTCCTGGAATTTGGATTTGGAATTTTCCCGCCAATCTTTTTCCCTGTCTGGTTTACCTTTGTTAGACATGCATAGGCAGGATTTCTTTTGTTTCTATTTTAGTAAATTTAAAAAAAAAAAGTACAAAAATGAAAGTAATACTTAAAAAATTTTCTTTTCCAATTTATTTAAGTAATCTCTACACCCTTGAACTCTTTTCCCACTGAGCCAGCCAGGTGCCCCGAAAGTAGTACTTCTATTCCCAGCACCGAAATTAACCTCTGTTAAGATTCTGGCAATTTGATTCCGATCATTTCCTCACACATATCCCCTGCCCCCATAATGAATAATAGATTGTTTTCAATCATTTGCTTTACAAAACAAACTGCCTAGAACCATCAGGTGGAAAACCAATGGTTATAATGGATGATGAAGCCGAGAACACCCAAACTGTCTGATCAGTTTTAACATCTCTAAAGTGGGACAACCGGGCATTAAGTGCCCCCTAGAGGTAGACAAAAGAAGTACATGCCACCAACCATGAAGTCTTACTGCAAAAAACCCTGAGCTTTAATCTAATGAAGGCTCCAGATCTAACTACCAGTTTACAAGAACTGAGGGTGGACAAATATGTTCAAGATACCTTAAAGGTGTCAGCCAAATCCAGAATAAGGACAAATTCTATAGGACAAATGACTTGGTTTCTTCAATAAATAGATAACATTTAAAAGAGGTTCTCTTCTTCGACCTTGGGTGTAGCAACTTCTTGCTAGACAGGTCTCCAAAGGCAAGGGAAACAAAAGCAAAAATGAACTATTGGAACTTCATCAAGATAAAAAGCTTTTGCACAGCAAAACCAAAAAACAACAGACAGAATGAGAGAAGATATTTGCAAATGACATATCAGATAAAGGACTAGTATCCAAAACCTATAAAGAATTTATCAAACTCAACACCCAAAAAACGAATAATCCAGTCAAGAAATGGGCAGAAGATATGAACAGACATTTCTCCAAAGAAGACATACAAATGGCCAAGAGACACATGAAAAAATGCTCAACATCACTCGGCATCAGGGAAATACAAATCAAAACCTCAGTGAGATGCCACTTCACACCGGTCAGAATGGCTAAAATTAACAAGTCAGGAAACAACAAATGTTGGTGAGGTTGCGGAGAAAGGGGAACCCTCCTACACTGTTGGTGGGAATGCAAGCTGGTGCAGCCACTCTGGAAAACAGTATGGAGGTTCCTCAAAAAGTTGAAAATAGAGCTACCCTACAACCCAGCAATTACACTACTGGGTATTTACCCAAAGGATACAAACATAGTGATCTGAAAGGGCACCTGCACCCCAATGTTTATAGCAGCAGTGTCCACAATAGCCAAACTATGAAAAGAGCCTAGATGTCCATCGACAAATGAATGGAAGATGTGGTATATATATACAGTGGAATATTACTCAGCCTTCAAAAAATGAAATCTTACCATTTGCAATGATGTGGATAGAACTAGAGGGCATTATGCTAAGTGAAATAAGTCAGTCAGAGAAAGACAAATATCATATGATTTCACTCATATGTGGAATTTAAGAAACAAAACAGAGGATCATAGGGTAAAGGAGAGAAAAATAAAAAAAGACGAAATCAGAGAAGGAGACAAACCATAAGAGACTCTTAATTATAGGAAACAAACTGAGGGTTGCTGAAGGGGAGGTGGTGGGGGGATGGGGTAACTGGGTGATGGGTATTAAGGAGGGCACGTGATGTAATGAGCACTGGGTGTTATATGCAACTGATGAATCACTGAACTCTACCTTGAAGCTAATAATACATTATATGTTAATTAATTAAATTTAAATTAAAAATTTAATAAAAGAGGTTCTCTATTACATATATATTTAAAGATTTTATTTACTTATTAGAGAGAGGAGGGGGGAGAGGGAGAGGGAGAGAAGCAGACTCCCCGCTGAGTGCCGAGTCAGCCATGGGGCTCGATGTGGGGCTGGATGCAGGGCTGGATGTGGGGCTCAATGCAGCGCTCAACCTCATGACCCTGAGATCATGACCTGAGACTAAATCAAGAGTTGGACACATAACTGACTGAACCCACCCAGGTGCCACCTATCATATATATATATAAGGTTCTCTATTATAGATTTAAAATGATTTAAGACATATCAACCAAATGTAATGTGTGGAAATTTTTGAAAAATTTTTTGAAACTTTTGAATCCTAATTCAAGCAAACCAACAGTAAAAAGACATTTTTGAGACAGAAAATCAAACACAGACTAGCTATTAGATGGTATCAAGCCAATAGCATGTTACCACACATACTAAATTAGTGTTTATAGGTGAATGATAGGATGCCTAGGATTCAGATTAAAATACTCAAGAAAAAAAAGGAACGGAGGAGAGAGGAAAAGTGAGGCAAGGAATAGTTTGAAAAAATTGGCAAAATATTGAAGTTTTGAGTGCCTGGGTGGCTCAGTTGGTTAAGCGTGTGCCTTCGGTTCAGGTCATGATCCCAGGGTCCTGGGATCTAGCCCCACGTCGGGCTCCCTGCTCCACGGGGAGTCTGCTTCTCCCTCTGCCCCTCCTCCCACTCGTTTTCTCAATCTCTCTCTCTTTCTCTCAAATAATATATAAATAAGATCTTAAAAAAATATTGAAGTTTTGAAGCTGGGTGATGGGTAAAGGTGGATTCATTTTTTTATTCTCTCTACTTAATGTATGTTTGGAAATGTCCATAATAAAATTCTTTTTAAGTTTGCAAGAAAAATTCACGTATTTGTCTATCAGTGTGACTGCTCCTCTAGGTTAGATACCGGTAAGGGGAATTCCTAAACGTAAGGAATGAGAATTTTTACCTTGACTGGAAATTGCCAAATTTCTCTCTGGGTGTTTGTAATAAGGGGGTTCAGGACAAATTACCCCTAAATATGGCACCTCGGCATACTAAATATTTTAAGCTAAAGGAATTTGACACAAAGCAGGTGCAGGAAGGACTCTGACTTACCCTGAGGCAGGCCATAGGCTCTCATGTGAGAGGTGCCCTCCCTATACCCAGAGGAAAGGAGCACCGTTTTCTCTAAGACACCAGGAGGAATCTGAACCAACAGGCCTTGCTGTTTCTCCCAGTTTACTACACTGAGCTCATATTCCTTTGTCCCATCCATGTTCCCATAAGTCTCTATCAAAAATAGCATAAAAACACTCAGGCTTACCCTCTTCTTCAGGTCTTCATTTCCTTTTGAAGGCTCCCACGTTACATAAAACTTGTGATAAAGAAATTTATATGCTTTTCTCTTGTTAATCTCTTTTGTTACAGGGCCCCCAGCCCAGAACTTAGAAGGGTAGAGCAAAAAAATATATTTCCTCCCCTACACAATTTGCCGGTTTCCCACAATCCCCAAACACTTGTTGTTTGGTGTTTTAATTTCTTTTTTTTTTTTTAAGATTTTATTTATTTATTTGACAGAGAGAGAGAGACAGCGTGAGAGGGAACACAAGCAGGCGGAGTGGAAGAGGGAGAAGCAGGCTTCCTGCGGAGCAGAAGCTCGATTGATGTTTTTTGGGGTTTTTTTAAAGATTTTATTTATTTATTTGACAGAGAGAGAGAGACAGTGAGAGAGGGAACACAAGCAGGGGGAACAGCAGAGGGAGAGGGAGAAGCAGGATCCCCACTGAGCAGGGAGCCCGATGCGGGGCTCGATCCCAGGACCCCGGGATCATAACCTGAACCGAAGGCAGACGCCCATCGACTGAGCCACCCAGGCGCCCTTCAATTGATGTTTTAATTTCTGTTAATCTGATGGATACAAATAGTGTCTTATTTTATTTATTTTTTTAAAAAAACATCATTTGGGAGAGAGTACGTAGGATGTGGGAAGGGGCAGAGGAAGAGGGAAAGAGAATCTCAAGCAGACTCCCCACCTAGCTCGAGGCCTTACCTGGGCTCCATCTCTCAATCCTGAGATCATGACCTGAGCAGAAATCAAGAGTCAGATGCTTAACCAACTGAGCCACCCAGGTGCCCCGATATCTTATCATTTTAAATTGTATTTCCCTGATGGTTGTATAGTTGAGCATTTTTCACAACTTTATGTGCTACTTAAATTTCTTTTGAAAATTGCTTTTCATATTCTTTGCCCATTTTTGTCTTTTTCTTACTGATTTATAGTTCTTTCATATTCTGACACTCAGTTTTTGTTATATACGTTACAAATATTTCTTTCCAATTTATTCCTTATATTATATTTTATTTTATTTTTTTTAAGATTTATTTATTTATTTATTTGAGAGACAGAGACACAGCCAGAGAGGGAACACAAGCAGGGGGAGTGGGAGAGGGAGAAGCAGGCTTCCCTCGGAGCAGGGAGCCCGATGCGGGGCTCTATCCCAGGACCCTGGGACCATGACCTGAGCCGAAGGCAGATGCTTAACAACTGAGCCACCCAGGCGCCCCTATTCCTTATATTTTAAATTTGTTTGCAGACAATCTTGCATCCAGAAGTTTTAAATTGTTTATAGTCAAATATGTCTTAATTTCATTTACAGATTTTGCTCTTTGTTCCTTAGGAATGACATTCAAATCCCAAGCTCTTATTACTGATTTAAAAAAATATATATTTATTTTTTTTATTTTAAGTAAACTCTAGGCCACTCATGGGGCTGGAACTCACCTCCCAGAGATCAAGAGCCTCATGCTCTAGGGACTGAGCCAGCCAGGCACCCTCTTATTACTGATTTTAATAAGAATGCTTGGTAACTTGTCATCAAATGTTTCATTTTCACAGATAGGCTTTATTTCAAATTACATGGTTTTTCTTCCTTTAGTCTGTTAGTTTGACCTATTTCTTTACCTTGAAACATCCGTGCATTCCAGGGTTAAATCCTACTGTCGATAATTTTTTTTACTACACTGCTTCATTTAATTTGCTCAAATTGCTAATATTTTATTTGAACCTTGCATCTTTATTCATAGGTGAAATGGATTTCTGCTTTCTTTTGAGTTGTCATTGATCAGTTTAGTTAGGTAAGTCTTTAGTGAAGTACCAAATCTAAAATATGTAGGCAAATTGTTTTTCCTATTCTCCTTCCTTCCAGTTTAGGACTTTCTGAAGCTAGGACTCCCCACTCCCAAAACACACACACACATCCCAAGGCGCTCTTTTCCAGTCCCGGTATGGGGATAATTCCTAGGATTTTGATCCTCTACTGGGTCAACCGGTACTAAGCGTGATTGAAAGAGCATATTACTGATGGTTTTAACTCAAAGGAATAGTATTTAGTAATTGAGGATGCAAGTCAATAGCTGTGGAGTTCCCTTTCTGTGAGCCTCAATTTCCTTACATGTAAAATGAAACTATTAAAACATCTAAGTCACAAGTTTAGAGAAGTGCATAAAATGAGTGGAAAGCAACAATGCCCGGGACAAAACAGGTACTAACGACCTTGGCTATCACCATCAGCGCTGTCACTGCTTCCACTGCAGCGGCAGGCGCTGGCGGGCGGCGAGGGCGCGGTGCCCGGGGTCAACAGGGCGACCCCCAAGGCCGACTGCCGGGTGCTGGTCTCGGCTCTGCCCAGCGTTAGAAGGCACGCGCCTCCTTCTCGGCTGGAAATGAGAGGACTCACGTCCGCCCCACTGCGCGGGTGGCGGCCTAACCAGGTTAACCGACGCAAGCGCCTGGAACCTATCTAGCTTCGCTCACGAGCCCGCGATGGGAGGCTGCTTTTGTGACGGTTATTCACTTTCTCCGGGCCCACCAACAAAGGTGTGCCGAGACGTGTGGCCGCCCGCCAAATTCCCGAACTTATTGGGGATTTCCCCTTCTGGCCCGCCTATCTGGGCCAATGGCAGGACGCCCGCGAGAACCGAGACAAATCGACTAAAACGCCCGTCCGACGCGCACGCGTAGCACTGGCTGCCCCGGCTCGAGACCCCGCCCCCAGGCTCGCGCTTGTCCGCCCCCTCCTTGGGTTCGCGGCTCGGGATTGGCCCAGAGGCGGTGCGGGCTCTGATTGGCCGAGGCGGAGTCACGAGGGGTCCGTCTTCTTCCGGAGTGTGTGTGTCGCCCGGGTCTCCGTCTCCGGTTGCCGCTGGGAGGGCGTTCCAGACTTGTCGGCGCCTGCGGGCTGCGGCGGGCCCCTTTGGGGCTTCGCCCCCGGCTCTGCAGTGCGCGGTGGCTCTGGGTGGGCCGGGCCGTACACCCGCGATCGCCTCCCCAGGAGGGACGAGACTGTGCGGGTTACCTAGAGAAGTGGCGGTTCTAGGTTCTGGTGTGAGACTCCTTATTTGTGCTGCAGGGAGGTAGAGATGGACGCTGCTCCACTTAACACTGAGTTCTCGGTCTGTAAAGGTAAAGACACTTGAATTGTAGGTACTGATTTTTTACCTGTAAGGGGGCTTTATTTTGGCCCTGTGTGCTTTCATTTGAGCAGCTGGTAGTGGAATCAATTTTTTAAAAACATCGAAATTATTTGAAAACGCGTGTTGAAGGGAACAGAATGAGAGGGAAAGGGAGGAGTTCTTGGAAGCTTGCCTAATACCTCGAGGAGTTAACCATTTCTAGATCGTGGCAAAAGACAAGGTATGGGACATCTGACCTACAAATAGATGCCAAAAATTATCTTTTTCTAAATATTTTGATATTCACTACTGTGAGTGAAAGATTCAAAATGAAAGTAACTTTAAGATGAGGCCTGACATGTGTTTGTTACAAATAGAAACTTATTACAGATACCGGAGAGAAAATGTGCTTAGCCCATGGAATGTTGAAGGCCCTGTGATGAGCCTAATAATCGTGTCCATTTTAAGCGGGGGGAAAAAATCCAGGTGAACAGAAGAAAATGAGTCGTTTTGTGAAGGAGATAGAAGATGGAAGATGGGGAAGACGAGACGTTGGAGGAGAAGGACAGTGACAGTAGAGATGAGGTAATTGTATATACAGTGTGGAGCAGAATGACTTACTAAGGTCAACAACCAAAATCCAGAGTAAAACAGTTGAACTGCCTTGTTTAATCTCAAAAGTGGTATTGTGAACACTTTCAGACTACTTTCACAAGCCCACCCTAGACTCAATACCAAAATCTGACCCAGTCATTTTTAGGAAAAAAAAAACCACAAGAAACAATTGCAGACCACTCCCATGAACATAGATGCAAAAATTCCAAATGTAATGTTAGCAAATTAAGTACCAGTGTCAACTGAAAAGAATAGTACATTGTGAGAAGTGAGGTTTGTGTTGGGGGAAAGCAGAATTGTTTTTTTTGTTTGAAAAGTGATACTGGTTGAGGCACCTGGGTGGCTCAGTCGTTAAGCGTCTGCCTTCGGCTCAGGTCATGGTCCCGGGGTCCTGGGATCGAGTCCCACACTGCGCTCCCTGCTCCGCGGGAAGTCTGCTTCTCCTTCTCCCACTCCCCCTGCTTGGGTTCCCTCTCTCGCTGTGTCTCTCTCTGGCAAATAAATAAAATCTTTAAAAAAAAAAAGAAAAGTGATACTGGTTGCCCAGAAATACTGGTTTGAAAGAAGATCTCTTGATTCTTAAAATTGCTTCATTAGGGCGCCTGGGTGGCTCAGTCGGTTAAGCGACTGCCTTCGGCTCAGGTCATGATCCTGGAGTCCCGGGATCGAGTCCCACATCGGGCTCCCTGCTCAGCAGGGAGTCTGCTTCTCCCTCTGACCCTCCTCCCTCTCATGCTCTCTGTCTCTCATTCTCTCTCTCGCAAATAAATTAAAAAAAAATCTAAAAAAAAAAAAATTGTTTCATTAAATTCCATTAGTTTGTGTGCCTGCCAAACACCTGTGTTTCCATATTTATTCTTTTGACAGATACTTAGGTCCCTACAGTGTTTCCTGCTTCTGGCTGGGAGCCTCTGTGTGAGTATTTAAATATGGATAGGTTTAAGTTGAGTCCTAAAAGAATTGAGGTGGATGGTGGGTACACAGCCCATGAATAGTGAATGCTTCCCGTGTGTAGCCACTGTGCTAGGCTTTAATGCATCATCTCATTTCATTAGCAAAGCGACTGTATTAGACAGGCATCATCAGCTCCATTTTATACACTGGAAAACAGATTTAGCCATTAACTTACTTGCTCAGGGTTTTATAATTAATAAGTGACGGAGCAGGGATTATACATGGTTCTGCCGAATCCAAAGGCCCTACCTCTTCCCAGTTCATTTTTTTTGTCTCCCGCCCCCCCCACCTGCCAAGCAACTTGTTTTGAGAGGCAGCCAGGATGTATTTATTGTCCACTTTAAGTAGCCACTTGTATAATAGAAACTTTATTCAACCGTATTCAGTCTAGTAGTTGTTTTAATCAATCAAAAGTAAATTATCCATACATACCTTTTGATTTTAATTTAAGACATGTTAAATGTGGGGGCGCCTGGGTGGCTCAGTCGGTTAAGCGTCTGCCTTCAGCTCAGGTCATGATCTCGGGGTCCTGGGATCATCGAGTCCTGCTTCTCTCTCTCTCAAATAGATAAATAAAAATCTTAAAAAAAACCCACCCATGTTAAATGTTTATTCATTTACGAATATTTTGATGTGGGACTGAGGCCTTGTTTTTGACTTCGGGTTCAGTGTTGGAGTAGTTTGTCTTCCCAGTACAAAGTATGCCCGTAAGTGCAGCTTTTGTAATATGAAGTTTGTTTCTTTTTTTTTTTTAAGTATTTAAATAGTCTCTGCATCCAACGTGGGGCTGAACTCACAACCCCGAGATCAAGAGTTGTATGCTTTTCCGACTAAGCCAGGCAGGCACCCCAAAGTTTGTTTCTTTAAAGCAAAGCAAAACCTAAAAAACTCCTAGTAAAGCAGTTTGAATACTCCTACGTTTTTACCACTTTTTCCATCCTTTTATGGTTGCTCAACCACACCTAATTTGACTACAGTTTTTTTTTTTAAACTGTTCTTTTTTTTTTTTTTTTTAAAGATTTTATTTATTTATTTGACAGAGAGAGACACAGCGAGAGAGGGAACACAAGCTGAGGGAGTGGGAGAGGGAGAAGCAGGCTTCCCGCCGAGCAGGGAGCCCGATGCGGGGCTTGATCCCAGGACCCTGAGATCATGACCTGAGCCGAAGGCAGACGCTTAACGGCTGAGCCACCCAGGTGCCCCTTGACTACAGTTTTTTTAAGCTTTATCAAATATGTCCGAAGTATTCAACATGGTTTTCACAGATTCAGTAACTTACTTTTTGCATTGATTTGATTGGTTTATATGATTTTATTATGTAATTGAAACCGCAAATACAAGGGTCATATACAGGTTTGGAACAAACAATTGATAATTATTAAGGATCTGCTTTAGCCTATGGCAGCAGAAATGGCCAGGTGTTCTGTGAGTGCCATAGAGGAACCTGCTAGCCACACGTGCTTGGCATTTCATGAACATCAAGTTAGTAAGTCCTGTTTGGGATGGGGAGTGTCATTTAATCTAGCTGTAGATACAGGTTAGTGTGATTTGATTAAGTAGACATAGTTAGACACAGTTAAGAGAGCATCTACTGTATTATGATGTTCACTGTATGTTGCATTAGCTTTTGTAGCAATCATCCAGAAAATTCTTGGTAAATGCAGCTTTTGCTTTGGAACCCATTCTGGTTCTTGGAGGAAAACAGGAATAGTCACATTATATTTTCCCTAGGCTGATATGCATGTGATGTGGTTCTAGACTGTTCACACTGGTCACCCTAGGTCATTCCTCTCTAAACTGTGATTTCTTTTTTTTTTTTTTAAGATTTTATTTATTTATTTGACAGAGAGAGACACAGAGAGGGAACACAAGCAGGGGGACTCGGAGAGGGAGAAGCAGGTCTCCTGCTGAGCAGGGAGCCTGATGCGGGGCTCGATCCCAGGACCCTGGGATCATGACCTGAGCCGAAGGCAGACGCTTAACACCTGAGCCACCCAGGCGCCCCTAAAGTGTGATTTCTATAATGGTTTCCTCTGATTGGTGCAGCATATAGAAGTACGTTCACAGGTAGATGAACTTTTAGGATAACCAGACCCTAAAGTTGGCTCATTGAAATTAATTCATTAAAACGCTTATCTCTTAGGGTGCCTGGCTGGCTCAGTTGGAAGAGCATGCTACTCTTAATCTAGGGGTAGTGAAGAGATTACTAAAAAAACAAATAAAACCCTCATCTCTTTCCCATAACTTCCCTGATCCCACATCATTCCCATGCCAGATGAACTGGTCCCTCATCTGCTTGCCTATGTATGTTCATAACCAGTAATACTTATCACATGGTAGCTACTTATCTCTTCCTGTGATGTGCTATATATACCAGTTGTATTCGTTTGCTAGGTTTGCCTTTTTTTTTTTTTTTTAAGATTTTATTTAGAAATCTCTCTCTCAAGAGAGCATGAGCAGGGGTTGGGGGGGGGCAGAGGAAGAGGGAGAAGCAGGTTTCCCGCTGAGCAGAGAGCCTAATGTGGGGCTCAATCCCAGGACCTGAGATCGTGACCTGAGCTGAAGGCAGATGCCTAACCCACCAAGCCACCCAGGCGCCCCTTAAGGTTGCCTTAATAAAATATCCTATACTGGTTGGCTGAAACAACAGAAATTTATTTTCTCATAATTCTGAAGGTTAGAAGTTGAAGATCAAGTTGTTGACAGGTTTGGTTTCTTCTGAGGCCTCTCTCCTTGGCTTGTAAATGTCTGCCTTCTCACTATGTCTTCACATGGTCATTTGTCTATCTTCTGTGGCCTAATCTCTCATAAGGACAGCAGTCATATTGGATTAGGGCCTACTCTAATGACCCCATTTTAACTTAATTACTTCTTTAAAGGCCTGTCTCCAAATACAGTAACATTCTTAGATACTGTGGATTGGACTTTGACATATGGGTTTTAGTGGGATATAGTTCATCTCATAATAATACCAGTAATACCTTCCTTCCGTTATGACACTGTTCCTAGTTAACACTGGCAAGATGAAGACACTTGTTTTATTTATTGCCATAGTTCTTCGTTTTGTCCTTTTGTGTATTCATTCAATGTTTTGCTGAAATATTTATTTGAGAGAGAGAGAGCACATGCACTTGCACGCGAGTGGGGGAGGGGCAGAGGGACAGAGAATCTTAAGCAGATTCTGTGCTGAGCGTGGAGCCTGATGCAGGGTTTGATCTCACGGCCCTGAGATCATGACCTCAGCCGAAACCAACAGTCGGATGCTTAGCTGACTGCACCACCCAGGTGCCCCTAACATTTTTATCTTTAGTTATTTAGTTTTATAGTACCATGCTCAGTTATCAGTAGCTGTGGGATAGAATTGATGGTACAGTTAGGAAGCATGAGGCCCAATCTTAGGGGCTTGGCTCTCATTCCTCTTTATGTTCCAGGTGCCTGTTGTGGGGGACTCTTTTACTTTTGTGTTTTGTATGCAAAGAGCTGGCAGTGTAGGGGCACCTGGCTGGCTCAGTTGATGCAGCGTGTGACTCTTGATCTCAGGGTTGTGATTTCAAGTCCCATGGTGGGTGTAGAGATTACTTAAAAATAAAATCTTAAAAAAACAAACAAACAAAGAGTTGGCACTCTAATGGCATGTGGAACCACCTGAACAGTAGTTGACTTGGTATATTTCCTGTTTTCCTAGGGCAGTAGCTTGGAAACTTCTAGAAACCTAGTTCCTTCCCTGTAAGGATTCTGATTTGATAGCTCTAAGTGAAGTCTAGGATTTTTTTTTTTTTTTCCTTTTCCTGTTTCTTTAGACAAGCATGCCAGGTGGTGCTGGGAGCTCTCTTATACTACACATTGAGAAACTCCGAGAGCTCAGCATAGACCCCGACACACATGCCTGACCGAATCTTGTACTTGCTGACCATACAGTGTGGTTGTAACCTCGTGGGCGCAGGGAACATGTGCTTTCAGTGTTGCCACTTCTCTCCAGGTCGTCACCCCTCAGCAGAGTGGTGGGAAGATGACTACCTCTCCAGAAAATAAAGGAGAAGAAAAAAAGTTTCTGGCTCCCGTGTTTGCTGAGAAACTGATATCCCCACACAGGAAGGCAGCCACTTGGGCCCTGTTGCCAAAAGACAGGAGTGTCAAGTTCAAGGACCATGAGAAGAGAAATGGGAGCTCTGAGGAGGAAGAAGATAAGAAGGCTGAGTTGGGCCAGGATGAGGAAGGTGATGAATCCTCTTCTGGGGACAGCCTTGCCTGCCATCCCACATCGCTGCCAGAGGGGTTCTGTGAAGCTCCCACCTTGCAGAAAGCTGCCTTGGCAATCCCCGGCTGACTTTTCAGGCATGGCCTCGTGGATGAGGAATCTCAATGGACCTTTGACCTCTACTGTCCACGTGACCAGAATCAGAGTTTTCTATGACTATTATCCACTGATTGTTTCTGTCATGGTGCTTATGAGCCATGCAGGTTAATTGTCCCCCAAACTTAATTGTCAGTGATTTTCTTTTTGTCTTGACAGAGTCTGTGCAACATTTTAAATGATACTGTTTCCGAAGAAGTAATTATTAATATTTTTATTTAAATATAATGGCAGTACATTTCAAATTATTTCAAAATAAGAAGTTAAAGTGGCATTGAATTTTTTCGTTAGGTTGGTGTATTTTAGTCGGATTTATGAGCAGTTTCTCTGGAAGAGCAATTTGTTATTCTCATTCTTAACAAGTCTGTGTGGCAGACTTGTTAGGTGGGTTTTCATTTAGATTCTGAAAAAGATGTGTATTCTACATGGGCCAGAGGGAGAACAGTCCTTCCTATGGGGGCCCGGTGGAGATGAGCAGGACAACAATGGTGATGACAAAGGCTGTGAGGAAGAGGAGGAGGAGGAAGGCCGGAACGACCCAAGTCAGCTCACTTGAGGGGTAGCCCATATCAAGGAATTGGAGTTGTAAGGGAAGGGCAGGGGCTGTGGGATTTCTTTTAGGAACTTGAAGAATGTTCTGATTAATTTATGAATGCTTTTAAAAGTACTCTGACCGGGCGCCTGGGTGGCTCAGTTGGTTAAGCGACTGCCTTCGGCTCAGGTCATGATCCTGGAGTCCCGGGATGGTGTCCTGCATCGGGCTCCCTGCTCGGCGGGGAGTCTGCTTCTCCCTCTGACCCTCCTCCCTCTCATGCTCTCTGTCTCTCATTCTCTCTC
>NC_138371.1:7336964-7374147 GCF_054177405.1 Leptonychotes weddellii
AAAAAAAAAAAAAAGTACTCTGACCAGACCGCACCCATAAGTTTTGTGAAGAGTAGGCATTACCATAGGTGTGATATTTGTGGATAGAGTGAAAGCTTCCAATTTACTCATGAGTGGTACAGACAGATCATTAAAAATATAATATACTCTGGCTCTTGCCCACAGAGCCTGCCCCAAAAAACAGCTGATAAACGGAAGAAGGAGATGGCCAAACAGAAGGCTTCCCCTGAAACCAGAAGACAGAAATTGGAAGGTAACTTCTTTGCTGTGTTTTAAAGCACGAGACAAAACATGGAGAATTTCATATTAACGGAATAGGCATCTGCAGTTTTGGAATTTGTGGACACAGTAAAAGCCCAAGTGGTAAACAAGGGGATTTTTACTGCAGTTAGGTGTTACAATATGCCAGAAACTTCAGTGGAATTTTCTTTTAGCGTCATTGTTTCTGCACTGTTTGAGGGTTTTTTTTCGTTTCTTTCTTTTTTTTTTTTACCTTTTTGTATGGCAGCTGAACCACCTGTAACTTTCAAACTGTTTGTTGGAAACCTGAATTTTGACAAAACTGCTGCTGAACTAAAAACAGGTCTCAGTGAATTTTTTGCTAAAAATGATCTCACAGTTGTTAGTGTCAGTTGGCTCGTCCAGGTAAATACCAATAATTTAAGAACATTAAGTTTACCAACCTGGCATTATTATCCCTGGAGAAATTAGGAGTTCCAGTAGCTTTCTATTTTATTGTGGGTTTTGTCTTGTCACATCCTTTTGTTACCTGCTCTATTTTTTTTTAAAGATTTTATTTATTTATTTGACAGAGAGAGAGGCATCACAAGCTGGGGGCAGGGGGCAGAAGGAGAGGGAGAAGCAGGCTCCCGGCCGAGCAGGGAGCCCGATGCGGGACTCGATCCCAAGACCCTGGGATCATGACCTGAGCCAAAGGCGGACGCTTAACCGACTGAGCCACCCAGGCGCCCCTTGTTACCTGCTCTTGAGCCCATGGTGGGGTTTTACCTCAGCCTCTTGCAGTTCACGGTGAGACGGAGAGTATAGTAGACTCATATCCACAGGGATATGTTCTAAGACCCCTGGTGGACGCCTGAAGGCACAGATGGTACTGAATGAACCCTACTTACGCGACGTTGGTTCTTTTACATACATAGCAGTGATAAAGCTGAATTTATAAATTAGCCACCATAATAGATCAACAATAATATAATAAATTAGAACAATTATAACAATATCCTGGAATGGAAGTTACATGAATGTGGTTTCTCTCTCTCAAAGTCGCCCTCCTTGTGATAATGTGAGATGATAAAATGCCTCCAGGATGAGATGACTGAGGTCCACGCTCAGGCGTTGTGACCTCTAGCTAGAGCACTGTTGGCCTCTTGATGCTAGGTCAGAAGGAGGATCATCTGCTTCCAGACCACACAGTTGACTGTGGGTAACTGAAGCCATGGATAAGAGGGGCTCATATATTTAAAAATCCTTCAGTGGTGGGCGCCTGGGTGGCTCAGTTGTTAAGCGTCTGCCTTCTGCTCAGGTCATGATCCCAGCGTCCTGGGATCGAGCCCCACATCGGGCTCTCTGCTCCGCGGGAAGCCTGCTTCTCCCTCTCCCATTCCCCCTGCTTGTGTTCCCTCTCTCGCTGTGTCTCTCTGTCAAATAAATAAATAAAATCTTTAAAAAAAAAAAAAAATCCTTCAGTGGCTCTTAGAAAATCCATTAGATGAAACTCTGCTATCCCATTTTTTCCAATTGGAATGTTAAAATAATCCCGAGATTTTCCTTGTTGTTACAGAAACGTATTTTCATGATTTTCCACTGTGAGCAATGTTATTTGCCCAGAATTATTTTAAACCAAGTCACACCTTTAATCACAGCCCCCTAGCTATGGTGGCAAATATAGGTCCTGCATCACTTCTGCTTTTTTGCCAAGTTGCATTTTATCTTTCTCACTTCTTTTGCATCAGAAGCATATTTCCTGGGTGTGAGCATATTTTATAGTACTCAGACTGTCTTAGGTAGGAACAAAAAGATAATAATAATAGTGAACATTCATTGAGCACTCACCGTTCCAGGCATTATTCTTTGTTCCTTATTTATATGAACTCATGGAATCTGGTAAGACAGCCCTGAGTGGTAATTACTGATACTATCCCCATTTCACAAAGAAGATTTAGGCACAGAGAAGTTAAGTAATGTGCCCAGTATCACACAGTTCAAAAATGGCAGAGCTGGGATTTGAGCCCAGAATCTGGCTCCAGAGCCACAGCTTCTGTCACATTGTGCTTACAGGTTGTGTTAACTATATTTTGCATTATTGTTGCATTTGCAGTAAATAAGAATTCCTTTTGCATTAAAAAATCTTTTTGTAATAGCCCTTGGGTTTGCTAACACATTCCTCATTAGGAGTGATATTTTTGTTCCAGTTCACAAATGCAGATGGCTCTTTCTTAAAACAAAAATTCACAACCTTACAATTTCAAGCTTCGTTTTCTATAGCTTTTGTTTAAATTCGGTCAGTCGCTAAATAGAAAAGTAATAAAGATTTCAATAGGTGAATTTGCACCGACTCAGTCCTTGCTCTAGAACAGGGTTCCTCAATTTTGGCACTACTGACACCAGATAATTCTTTGTTTTGGGGACTGCCAAGTGGATTGCAGGCTATGTAACAGCAGGCCTGGATTCTACCCACCCCCACCGCGTTCTAGAAGCACCCTCTAGCCCTTCTCAAACTTGCCTGGGGGTGAGAGCCACTCCTCTCTGGTTACTTTATGGCATTTGTATTGCTAGTTGGTGGAGCCTTGGTTTTAAATTGTAAATGACTCACTGCTGATTTCCACTTTCACATCCAGTATGACTAACCAACCCAAAGTCATATGCCTTTTGATCTTACCTAGGGGTTTTTTTCCTTTTCTTTTACATCTCTGTAGGAAATTCGGTTATGTGAATTTTAAATCTGCTGATGACCAGGGAAAAGCCTTGAAACTTAGTGAGACAAAGGTCCTTGGCTATGAAATTAAATTGAGAAAACCGAAAGGAAAGGAAGTAAAGAAAGATATGCAAACAAGGTAATTTGTTTATAGATACCTGTGTATCTAGACAAACTCTGGGTCAGGAATGAGTCTCGGATTCTTATTCAGTCCAAGTAGTCAGTTACCACCAGGTCACCTCCTTGCCCAGCACAAACTTTGTCTACATTACTCTCACCCTCTGTGCTCAAGCTGGATGGCTCACCTTCCCTGTCATAATGTTCTTTGTCTACCATACTCTCTGTCTTTATGTACCTTACCTTCTCTGTCATAATGTTCTCTCCAGAACTCATTCCCCGGCTACCTACAACCCATCCATAGAATCTCAGCTTAAAGGTCACTTCCTCAAGATCAGAAAAAGTTTCCCTTACTTCCAGACTAGGTTAAGTCTTTTTGGGGTGGGGAGGGGTGGTTAGGGGGGAGTTTCTTTCTTTCTTTTTTTTTCCCCCCTGAGAGAGCGAGAGAGCGTGGAGGGGCAGAGGGAGAAGGAGAGGGAGAATCTTTAAGCAGGCTCCACACTCAGTGTGGAGCCCAACATGGAGCTCAGTCCCACAACCCTGAGATGAGTCGGATGAGTCGGATGCTTAATCGACTGAGACACCCAGGTGCCCCTCTTTTTTTTTTACTTTATTTTAAGTAATCTCTCCATCCAACATGGGGCTCAAACTCAAAACCCCGAGATCAAGAGTCGCATGCTTATCTGTCTGAGCCAGCCACGCGCCCCTAGGTTAAGTCTTTACTGGGTGTTCTCATTTCCCTTTTTACTTTTCTTTTTTGGCACTTACCAGAGTTTGTAAGTATGTGACTTTGCTTACTAGCCTTTTCCCCCAACAAGACCACATTCCTGAGAGTAGACGCCAAGTCTGTATTTTCATGTAGCCTCTAGCACAGGCCGTCGCCCAGATATGTGTTCAAAGATTTGTTAAATGAGGGAATATGTATTGCTATTAACACTCTCCAACTCCTGGAGAAGTATTTTTTCTCCTTTAGAGAACTTTGGATGATTATTAGATCTGAACTCAGACTAAAAATACTCTTTTGTGTTACGTAGGTTGGAATGCCAAAACACTTTTGATCCAGAACCTGTCTCACAGAGTCCCCCAGCATGAGTTAAAAGAAGTGTTTAAGGATGCCTTTCAAATCAGATTGGTGAGCAAGGATGGGATGAGTAAAAGGTGTGTTTTGTACCTATATTGAAAAAGAATATATTTCTGCTGGATTCAGACATAACAGAATTTCATTACATTCTCCTAAATCACTTACACCTGATTTTAGAGAAGGAAAAAGTAGTTATCCAACCTTTCTGCCAGCAGGCATAAAAAGCTGAAGGGGGCATCATAAATGGACAGCCAGAAGCTTCTAGAAAACTATAGTGGTGTCACTGAGAAATGAAGACTTACTCTACGAAGTTCAAGGTTGAGGATTAGAGGAGTTCAGTCATAGGTTATTTCCATTTTTCTCTCTCCAGGGTTGACTCTAGTAAACCAACACGCTTGCTGATTTGCCCGGACAGGGGCAGAACAGAGCATTAAATCGGCCCATTAGAGCTATGTTGTAACAATTAATGAAACACTAGCGCTATGTAGCTAGGCTTTTGGTAGAGTAAGAGGGTGAATGTGGTAAAATTAGGAAGGATGGAATGGGATGTATTTTGGAGGAATTTTCTTTTTTTTTTTTTAAGATTTTATTTTTAAGTAATCTCTACACCCAAACTCACAACCCCGAGATCAAGAGTTACATGCTCCACTGACTGAACCAGCCAGGGGCCCCTATTTTGAAGGAATTCTTAATGAGGTGCAGCTTGCATATCAGGATTACACATACATTTGAGTGAAAATTGTTGGTATAGGTGAACTCTAAAATAGTCTATATCTGTATATTCTGAAGAACATAATCTCTAGAAAAGAATCCTGCCAATTCAGAAAACAAGTCTGAAAGGATACATCCCGTATTGTCAGCAATTTGCTATTGTCACTGTTTCTTTCTTTTTTTTTTTTTTTAAGATTTTATTCATTTATTTGGCATAGAGAGCAGGAGAGCACAAGCAGTGGGAGTGGCAGAGGGAGAGGGAGAAACAGCCCCCCACCCCGTCAAGCAGGGAGCCCGATGCGGGGCTTGATCCCAGGACCCTGGGATCATGACCTGAGCCAAAGGCAGTCGCTCAACCAACTGAGCCACCCAGGCGCCCCTATCGTCAGTGTTTCCTGTGAGGAGATTTGGGGGCTCTCCTATGCTTGTAGTCAGCAACACTGGAAAACGACAAAACAAAAAATTGCTGCCAAAAGCCATAGAATTTCTCTATTGTTAATTAAGTTTTGATTACATATACTTAAGTCTTTAAATTACTCCTTTACATGAGGTATTATTACAAAGGGGAATTAGGAGATGCCAGGGAATTCATGACGTGTTAAATAAAGCATAATACCTATGTCAGAAGTGAGCGTGGTGCACTCTTCAAGAATATTCTTACTCAACAGATCCTTACTCCATATCTTTCACCAAAGTAAGTTAAGGTCCATGAAAGATTACAATGAAAATATGAAATCATAAAGTACCAGAGGGAGACCTAGAGATTGTTTTGTTTGTTTATTTTTAATAATCTGCAAGAGGGGGAGGCCTGTTAAGTATGACACAAATCCTGGAAGTCCTAAAAGAACAGATAAATTTGACTGCAGAAATACAAAATACATCTACATGGGGAAAAAAAATCCCATAAGCAAAGTCGAAAAACAAGTGACAAACGAAAAAAAAATTCATGATTTCTATCAAAATTGAGGGCTAATTTGCTGATAGATAAAGTGCATCTCACAAATCAGTAAGAAAAAGACCAACAGGGGCACCTGGGTGGTGCATTTGGTTGAACGTCCGACTTTTGGTTTCGGCTCAGGTCGTGATCTTGGGGTTTTGGGATCGAGCCCCATGTCGGGCTCTGAGCTCAGCGTGGAGTCTGCTTGAGATTCTCTCTCTCCCTCTGCCCCTCCCTCCCATGTTCTCTTTGTATCTCTCTCTAAAAGAAATAAGTAAATCTTAAAAAAAAAAGAAAAGAAAAAGACCAACAACCCAGGAAAATATTGGCAAATTATGAACAGGAAGATCACAGAAAAGTAATTTTCTCTTGAACGTAAGAAAAGATACTTAGCCTCACTCATACTAAAAGAATTGTAAATTGGAATGCAATTTTGATTTAGTTTACATACAACATTTTACCTATTAGATGTTAACAATCAAAAGGTGTATTCCATAGTATTGAAGAGGGTTGGAGAAACCGGCATGCTCAGACGTTGTTGGTAGAAGGGAAATTCGTGAAGTCTCTGTGAAGATGAGTTAGTATCTATCAATTATAGTTGCATGTACCATTTTATCCTGCAGTTCCACTCGATCAGAGTGGGTGTAATGAGAAAGGCAGGCAATAGCAAGTGTTGGCAAGGCGATGGGGAAATTGGAACCCCCGTTCATTGCCAGTGGGAATGTAAAATAAAAGAGTGCAGTTGCTTGGGAAACTGGTTTTGGCAGTTTCTCAATGTGTTAAACAGAGTTGCCGTATGGGGCAGCAATTCTGCTGCACGGGGTAAACATAATGAAAACGTATAGCCACACACTTCTACACGCGTGCAAGATTACCTTCATTCATAATAGCCGAAAAGTGGAAACAACCCCAAATGTGCACCAGCTGATGAATGGATAAACAAAGTGTGGTATTTCCTACAAGGTGATATTATCCTGCCATAAAAAGGAATGACGTACTGACACATACTATTACTTGGATGAATCTGGAAAACATTAGGCTAAGTGAAAGACGCCAGACCCAAAAGATTGCATGTTCATATGATCCAATTTATAAGAAATGTCCAGGATAGGCAAGTAGCATGGTAGTTGGGCCAGGGGATGGGAATGAGTTAGAGGGAATGAGGAGTGACTGCCGGTGGTTACTTTGGGAGAGGATAAAAACGTTCTAAAATTAAAGAGCCCTTTTTTTTTTTTAATTTTATTTATTTATTTGACAGAGAGAGACAGTGAGAGAGGGAACACAAGCAGGGGGAATGAGAGAGGGAGAAGCAGGCTTCCCGCGGAGCAGGGAGCCCGATGCGGGGCTCGATCCCAGGACCCTGGGATCATGACCTGAGCCGAAGGCAGATGCTTAACCAACTGAGCCACCCAGGCGCCCCAAAAACGTTCTAAAATTAGATCATGGTGATGATTATAGAAGTCTGTAAACATACTAGAAACCATTATACACTTTTTTTTTTTTAAAGGTTTCATTTTTAAGTAATCTCTGTACCCAGTGTGGGACTTGAACTCACAACCCCGAGATCAAGAGTTGTACGCTCCACCGACTGAGCCAGCCAGGCGCCCCTCATTGTACACGTTAAATAGATGCATTTTATGATATGTAAATTATATCTCAGTCAAGCTTTGAAAAAGAGTGTGTGTATGTGTATGTTTGCTTTTTATATGTATGGCATGTTACCTGTACGGATAGAAATTGGGCAGAAGGCACACTTCACCATATCCTTTTCTAACTTTTGCATTTTGAATCCTGTATGTGTATTACTAATTCAGAAGACAATAAAAGTACTAAATGTTGACTATTCTTTTTTTTTTTTTAAAGATTTTTTTTATTTTTATTATTTATTTGACAGAGAGACACAGCGAGAGAGGGAACACAAGCAGGGGGAGTGGGAGAGGGAGAAGCAGGCTCCCTGCAGAGCGGGGAGCCCGACGCGGGACTCGATCCCAGGACCCCGGGATCATGACCTGAGCCGAAGGCAGTCGCTTAACTGACTGAGCCACCCAGGCGCCCGAAATGTTGACTATTCTTTCTTCTTCCCCCCCACAATTGTAGGATTGCGTATGTTGACTTCAAGTCACAGGCTGATGCAGAGAGAGCCTTGGACGAGAAGCGAGGAACAAAGATCGGTGGGCTTGCTGTAGTTCTGGGCCATGTTGAAGAGAAAAGCCAAGGCCGAGAAGGGAGAGGTGAGAAGCCCAGCACATGGAGAAGTAAGGGATGCTACAGCTCTGTAGACTGAGACTTGCCAGGGTTATCAGCAGGGTTCCCCAGAGAGGGGCTAGCAGGAGGATAGGGACACTTCCATACAATGTCTGCCTGTATCAGAAATGTGTAAGTCATCCTTCTATTAAGCCAATGACTAGTGTCCTAGTTAACTATAACCATGAAGTCTGCAAAAACATGGCACTTTGAGATCCATCAGCTTAGCTCCCCTTCTTGGGTACCTTCTAGGATTCTGTTTGGACAGGCTCTTAAACCTGTGGTTTCAGAATTCAATATTTAATTCTCTTCAAGTAGAGTTTTTGTCTGGTTTAAATCAGAGACCCCAAACCAGTGTCCCTAAGCTGCCTAATCTGATGGGTAGACGTCGTAGCTTATCTAGTATTCACAGGGAAAAAACCCCACAATTTATTATGAATATTTTTAAGAATCAAGGAGTTTCACATAAAAATCTGGATTTCCAGCTTCTTTTGTTGCGGCCTCAGAGAATCAGTGCCCTGGGGCTGTGTTCCTGCGTGTCTGCGGTCATCTGCACAGGAGAATCAGAGGTTTCTTCTTAGCTGTTCCCCACAGCCCCCACGATTCGCTCAGTTCTCTCCTACTTTGAAGGAGTGAACAGCACACTTACACTTTGAAAAAATAGTCACTATGTTTCTCTTGCAAAGTAGTACTTTTCTCACCGTAAAGGTGACATTTTAATATTTCTTATGGGTTTGTGTCCTTCAAAAGTGGGAAAACGAAAGCTAGAACAAGAAAGCCACACGTTTCAAGAAAAATGGGAGCGAGCTTATTTCTTTGTGGAGGTCAAGAATGTTCCTACATGTTTAATATGCAAACAAAGTGTGTCTGTGTCGAAGGACTTGGACCTCAGACGCCATTATAAAACAAACCATAGTAGGAATGATGGGTATACTGAAAAGATGCGTGATAAAAAACTTAACAAACTGAAAAAAAGACTGAAATTTCAACACGACTTACTTTTGAACGTGAATAAAATAAATGACGCTGCTATGAAATGCAGTTATATGTTAAGTGAGAAAATTGCCCGGGCATCGAAACCTTTTACAGACGGCGAGTTTATAAAGGAATGTCTCTTGAGGGCAGCGGAGATTATGTGCCCTGAACAGAGACAAGCATTTGCCAATCTGAGACTAAGTGGTAATATTGTTTCACAGCGTGTTGACAGTAGGGCAGTGAATTTACAGGACAAGCTGCAAGAGAAAGCTAAATCATTTGTGGCTTTCTCCATTGCGGCTCATGAAGGGGCTGATGGAGCTAATGCCCCCCAGTTGGCTGTATTTATTCATGGTGTTGATGGCACTTTTGATGTGACGGAAGAACTTTTGGACATGGTTCCCATGACAGGCGCCACGTCAGGAAATGACTTTCTTGTCTGTGTTGAGGAAAGCCTTAAAAAATTTAATGTAGACTGGTCACAATTAGTAAGTGTTAACACAAATGGCAATTCGGCACTGGTTGGTGTTGAACAACTTGTTACAAAACTTAAATCTAAAGTGTCAGGGCTTTGCAAAGACATGGAACTGAAGTCCATGCATGGCCTCATTCTCCAGGAATCACTTTGTGCTAAAAAGTTAAAAATGGATCATGTCATGGACATAGTGATTCACAGCATAACCTGGATCCGGTCACATGGCTCAGACCACAGAAAGTTCAGTGCTTTGTTCAGCGAGTTAGATGCACAGTATGGAAGCCTGTCTTGCTCCATGGGACATAAGTGGCTGAGTCGTGGCATGGTGCTCAGGTGGTTTTTCAAACTGTTGGAAGAAATTGATTTTTTCATGTCTTCTAAAGGAAAATCGGTTCCTCAGCTTACTAGCAAAGATTGGGTCAAAGATTTAGCCTTTTTGGTTGACATTATGACTTACCTAAACACATTGGATATTTCTCTGCAAAGACACCCACAAGTGGTTACACAGATGTACGATTCAATTTGCTCCTTCCTAAGAAAACTGTGTCTTTGGGAAACTCATTAGGCAAGGAACAATCTGGCCCACTTCCCTAAGCTGAAATTAGTTTCTGAAAATGAAAGAGATGGCCAGAACTATATTTCCCGAATTAAAGAGTTGAAGACTGAATTCCAAAAATGGTACTCTGATTTCAAATTTTATGAAAACGAGCTGACGTTGTTCTGTTCAGTTCACCTTTCTCGATCAACATTAATAACGTGAGCGAAGAGCTACAAATGGAAGTTCTTGAATTGCAGGGAACACCCTACTGAAAACGAAATATGATGGTGTCGGGACCCCAGAATTCTATAAGTATCTTGGGAACAGTTACCCTAAATATAAAAACCACTGTGCAAAGATTCTGTCCATGTTTGGAAGTACGTACGTTTGTGAGCAGCTCTTTTCTGTCATGAAACAACATAAAACTAAATATTGCTCCCAGTTAAAGGACTTGGAGATGAATTCTCTGCCACAGGTTGCTGCACAAGATTCCCAGCCTTGACCTTGGGGCTTAAGAAGGGAATGTCAGGTGTCAGATTTCAAATCTAAGGAGAAAGAAATTATGAGACTTTAAATAATTATTTCTACTTCCAAATTATATTTGTTCAACGTCAAATTTAAAGTGCAATCTCTGGCGTCCTATGTTTGTATTTATCACATATGAAATGAAGTTTGATTATACCTTGGCAGTTTATTTTTCCTGTATTTGGCCTTTCTGCCCTTTAGAGTGATTCAAGTTGATAAACCTCTGCCCTAAAAGCAGCCACGTTTTTCCTAAAGGCACTCATGAGCCAGGGATGTGAACCAGGGAGTGAGCTGGATGAATGGGATGTTTAGATGCCTAGCGCAGCTCTGTCCCCAAAGATGACAGACCTGCCGCTCTGATCTTGGGACTCAGGCCAGTTTAACCCCACCCTCCACCCCCCAACAGAGCGGGGACAGCATAGCCAATACTCACCTCTGGGTTTCTTTGGTGTTTCCATTTTGGATTTACACATTTCTTTGATATTTTAACATTGTTGGTTAGCATTAGAATAAATTGTGGTTGGCCCCAAAACCATTCTGCCTCCTACAGGCAGGGATGGGCATTGTCTTGGCATCAGGGCCACCCCAAGGGGATGCAGAATGAGGCCCATAGCTACCATCAGGGTTTTAAAGAGCTCTGTGACCCAAAAGGTGTTTTTCCACTGTGAAACTGGGACAGGACTCTCACTGTTGCAGAAACTGTATCTTGAAAAATCAGTCCAATTATAGAAGTGATATATACTTATTGTAGAACATTTGGAAACTATAAAGAAATAGAGGGGAAAATCTATAATCTCAACAACCAGAGGTTACCCCTATAAATATTTAGGTATGTTTGTTTCTTTCAATTTCCTATGTATTATTTTATATGGTTGAGTGCATTAAGTCTGGATCATTTTGTAATCTGCTCCCCCCTCCCTCCCTCCCCCACTTAACAGTGAAATCCTGGGGCACCTGGCTGGCACAGTCAGTCGAGCATGCAACTCTTCATCTCCGGGGTTGTAAGTTCGAGCCCCATGTTCAGTGTAGAGATTACTTAAAAAATAAAAAAATAAAATCTTAAAAACAAAAACAGGGGGCGCCTGGGTGGCTCAGTTGGTTAAGCGACTGCCTTCGGCTCAGGTCATGATCCTGGAGTCCCTGGATCGAGTCCCGCCTCGGGCTCCCTGCTCGGCAGGGAGCCTGCTTCTCCCTCTGACCCTCCCCCCTCTCATGTGCTCTCTGTCTCTCTCATTCTCTCTGTCTCAGATAAATAAATAAAATCTTTAAAAAAAACAAAAACAAAAACAGGGAAATCCTAAATATCTGTCAGTCTTCCAAGCTCAAGTTGAGTTTATTTGCTTGCATCAGGTGTGTACTGATGGGCCTTTGCCAACCAGGGTGAGTTCTCTTGGCATCAAATAAGCCATAGGTGATTTCCAGGTGTGGGATCCCTTTTCTGTTCTGCCATGTTCTGAGAAGGCCAGAGAAAATCCCTGCTGTCCAGGGAAGGGGAGGCAGAGTGCATCTGATGACACTCAGGACAGCCTTTTTGGGCAGAGGTTCTGGGACCATTAATGAGTGTGAAGAAGCCCCGCTTTTAGATCTGACCTTAATCTCTGCAGCATTTGATGCCACTGCCCACCTCTTCCCTCCCCTTGAAATCTCATTCTCATTTTTCTCCTTCCTCTCTGAATGCTTCTTTTCAGGCCCTCTCCTCCTCCTTGAATGTTGATTTTTCTCCAATGACTTTTTCTCCCTATAACTTACCTGCTCAGTGGGGAGTGCGATGTGGGACTCCATCCTAGGACCCTGAGATCATGCCTGAGCCGAAGGCAGACAGTTAACTGGCTGAGCCACCCAGGGGCCCCTACCAGTGACTTTTAACCTTTTTGAGGAGAAGAGGACAGGGGAGGTCAGTCAGGGCTCTCTTCAAGCAGTGGTTAAAAGATACCAACCTTCTTCCAATAATTACGTACATGTGTACCTACACCTGTGTTTTTTTTTTTTTTTTTTTTAGATTTTATTTATTTATTTGACAGAGAGAGACACAGCGAGAGAGGGAACAGAAGCAGGGGGAGTGGGAGAGGGAGAAGCAGGCTTCCCGCAGAGCAGGGAGCCCAATGCGGGGCTCGATCCCAGGACCCTGGGATCATGACCTGAGCCGAAGGCAGACGCTTAACGACTGAGCCACCCAGGCGCCCCTACACCTGTGTTTTTATTACACTTTCAGGAAGTCCCCTTGGAACCATCTAGTCCCATGACTTAATTATTATGTGCAAGGCTTCCGTTGTGGAATCTCGAGCCCCACTCTTCCTTCTTCTTCTTTTTTTTTAGGTTTATTTATTTGAGAGAAGAGAGAGTGAGCAGGCGGGGGGGCAGAGGGAGGAGAGAATCTCAAGCAGACCCCATGCTGAGTGCAGAACCCGATGCAGGGCTTGATCTCACAACCCCAAGATTGTGACCTGAGCTGAAACCAAGAGTCAGCTGCTCAACTGACTGAACCACCCAGGTGCCTCAGCTCTTCCTTCTAAATGCCAGCCTGGAAGCTGCTGGACCTCTCCATTGGGATGTCCCACAGGCCATTTCAATGTGTGGTGTTGACGATTGAATTCATCATTTCTCTCCCCAGCTCCTAAACCAATTCTCCCCTGGTTTTCTTATTTTAGTGAATGGTACCATCATGTACCCAGTTCTGTCTCAAGCCAGAACCCTGGCAGTCATCTTGGACTCCTTCTTACTCATTTCCCATTTCTATTTAGTTGCAAAATCTTGTTGATTATACTACTTAACTAAGGTTTCAAATCTTCCCACTTCTCTACAATCCCATTTGTAGTGAACACTCCGCTAGCTGGGACCACCATCATCTCTTGCTTGAACTTCTACAAAAACCCCAAAATGGTCTCCCTGTTTCTAGTGTCTCCGTCTACAACTCTTTGCCTTCAAAGCATTGTCCACCCAACAGAGTGACCAAAAAATAGGGCAAAACAAAAAACTCAAATTAGGACACATTACTCCCCTGCTTAACATTCTTGGCTACTTTATCATTTATAATAAAACCCCAACTCCTCTAACTCAGCAACAAAAAACCAAACAACCCAATTTAAAAATGGGCAAAGGACTTGAATAGACATTTCTCCAAAGATGAACAAATACAAAATAAGCACATGAAAAGATGCTCAGCATCACTGATCAGTAGGGATATGCAAATGAGATACCTCCTCAGACTCATTAGGTGGCTGCTATCACACAACAAACAGAAGACAAGTGTTGGACAGGCTGTGGGACTATAAAATAGTGCAGCCACAGTGGAGAACAGTATGGTGATTCCTCAAAACCTAAAAGTAGAATTACCATATGATCCAGCAATTCCACTTCTGGGTGTATACCCAGAAGAATTGAAATCAGGATCTTGAAGAGATATTTGTATACTCTTGTTCACAAGAGCTAAAACATGGACACAACCCAAGGGTCTCTCAGTGGATGAATGGATAAGCAACATGTGGCATATACATATAGTGGAATATTATTCAGCCTTTAAAAAGGAGGAAATTCTGACACATGCTACAAAATGGATGAACCTTGAGAACATCATGCTAAGTGAAATAAGCCAGTCACAAAACAAACAAACAAATACAGGATGATTCCATTTATATGAGATACTTAGCATAGTCCGAATCGTAGAAACAGAAAGTAGAATGGTGGTTGCCAGGTGTATGGGAGGGGAAATGGGAACTTCATGTGTAATGGGTATGGAGTTTTAGCTTTACAAGATGAAAAGAGTTCTGGAGATGGATGGTGGTGGTAGTTGCACACCGTTATGAATATATTTCATACCATTGAACTATACACTTAAAAATAATCAAGATGGTCAAGGTTATGTGTAGTTTACACAGTTATTAAAAAAAAAAAGAAACAGAAAAAAAAACAAAGCCTGAACTCCTTACCTACCATGGGACTACAAAGCCATGTGTAATAGGAGGTCTCCTGTCTCCCTGATCTCTTATCTACTTTACTCTTCACTGTATACCTGCCACTTGCCTTCTTTCTGTGCCTTGAGTCCTTGGACAGAGCTGTTTCTGGAATATTCCTCTCCAAGTCTTCTGACCACCCAGGTCAGAGCTTCAATGTTGCCTCCTCAGAGAAGCCTCTCCTGGCCCACCTTGGAGTGACCACCTCCCCAGTCATTTATGCTTAAGGTGGTTTCTGTCAGATTCCTTCACTGTAATATTACTTGTTTGTAAGTTCTCTCAAGGAGAGATCCTAAGAGACTCTCTAAATATCCTGTTCCTCATCCTACTTTTCCCTAGTAATTTTAGCATCTATTGCTGATTTTTTCCTGAAACAGTTATTACTGGGTATCTGCCAAATGGCAGTTTTCAGTTTTCCTCATTCTACGTTGATTGGTTGGAATTCTTTTTTTTTTTTTTTTAAGATTTTATTTATTTATTTGACAGAGAGATAGCGAGAGGAGGAACACAAGCAGGGAGAGTGGGAGAGGGAGAAGCAGGCTCCCCGCCGAGCAGGGAGCCCGACACGGGACTAGATCCCAGGACCCTGGGATCATGACCTGAGCCGAAGGCAGACGCTTAACGACTGAGCCACCCAGGCACCCCGATTGGTTGGAATTCTGTGGGGAAGACTTTTCCCTTCACCTTTTTTTTTTCTTCATTCATTCAAGTATTTATATCCGTGTGGACTCACAGATTCTTGTTTTATTCTATAGCTTCTTCTATGGATTATAATCCATTATGATCATTATTTATTTTGTCTGTCAGGTTGTCCCAGATTTGGCATGGGAGCCCATTCAAGTTTGCCTCCTGTGTCCACTGATATGGGTCCCCATGTCCCCGTTAGGATTTGAACCCTTCCTTACCTTCTAGCACCACAAGATGTGGGAGGCTCATCTTGTAACTTCCTTGCCACAGCCCTGAAGATATGGCTATTCTCCAAGAAGCCATGGTGCTTTTCATTGCAGAATGGCATGAGACACCAAGACCTGGGTGCTGGGTGACATCGTTGGTGTTGGGCGTTAGGACTTTCAGACCCTCTCAGTGGACAGTCAGGAAATGTACGTACATACGCATGGATACCTACCACAAGCTGTTCAGACATATTTGTATTTCGAAAACCATGAGTTCACAACGATGCCTCTACTTCCGGTCCAAGACCACACTGTTTATTCTAGCTGACCCCTTTCTGTATTTATAACTGATTTTTCTGATAGTGAGAAATCTGGCTTTCATCACAGTGTATTTATTTACCTGTTTAATGCTAGAATACGCATATTTTCTGCATTTATTTTTTTAAGATTTTATTTTTAAAAGATTTTATTTATTAGAGAGAGTGCACATGAGAGAGATTGGGGGAGGTGCAGAAAGGAGGGAGAGAGACAAGCAGAGCTTAGAGTGCAGAGCCCGAGGGGGCTCTATCCGAGGACCCTGAGATCCTGACTTGAGCCAAAATCAAGAGTCATATGCTGGGGCGCCTGGGTGGCTCAGTTGGTTAAGCGACTGCCTTCGGCTCAGGTCGTGATCCTGGAGTCCCGGGATTGAGTCCCGCGTCGGGCTCCCTGCTCGGCAGGGAGTCTGCTTCTCCCTCTGACCCTCCCCCCTCTCATGTGTTCTCTCTCTCTCTCTCTAAAAATAAATAAATAAAATCTTTAAAAAAAAAAAAGTCATATGCTTAACCCACTGATCCACCCAGATGTCGCTAAAAGATTTTATTTTTAAGTAATCTCTATACCCAACGTGGGGCTCGAACTTACAACCCCAAGATCAAGAATTGCATGCTCTCCCTACTGAGCCAGCTGGGTGCCCCCAGTATTTTTTGAATTTCTGACACACACTTCTCTGAAAAATAAGCCTACTACTTAGAGTACAATATTGTACAGTTTTTCTCCTTTAGTCTTAGAGTGTATGGTCAAAATACTCTCTTCTAAAGTTGCTTAGGTAAGTGCTCCCAGTGTCCTCGGGTTATTATTCATTTGTAGTACACTTAGGGTCATTTGTTCCTGTTTATAGTCCTCTCCGGGTCATCTCCACTCCCCCTCTTCCCCAATTCCTTGTGGATTAACAAATGTGTTCAGAAGTATGAAATCTAGTCATGATTCTAAAAGTCAGAACTATACAGCTGTATCCAGAGAAGTGTGGCTTCCCCATGCCTCCCATTCTCTGGTCTTCTTACCCCGGTCGTCCGCCCAGTAACCAATCTCAGTGTCCGCTTTATTCGTACTGTATTTCTTTTTGCACGTGTATATTCTCTGGCTCCCCTTCTTTACACGAGAGGGAGCCTATTCTAGATCCCGTTTGCACTTTGCTTTTTACACTTAAGTTTCTTGGAAATGACCAGTAGACATTTTGAACTATTTTACTTGGGTGCCGCTTACTCAGCAACAGTGTCATTTCATCAAGTTCACTGTCAGTGTCTGTGAAGTTGTTCAATAGTCTTGACTCTGGCTCAGGAAAAACAGCACCCGCTGTTTGGCGGAAGTGCAGGGCTCTGAGGAGGGGAGGCGGAGGGAGGTGAGGCCAGAGAGACAGGCAGAGGCCAGTTTGGCCAACTGCGCCCCCCAGGCACTTGCAGTGTTGGGGGGTTGATACTGGCTGACTGGGCTGGGGCAGGGCCAGGGCGGGAAGGCAGGGGGACCAGCCTGGAGACTCCTGCAGGGGTGTGGGTGGGGGGGCCTAAACCGAGGCAGTGCGGGAGGGGATGGAGGAGGGTTACTTCTGGATATGGAGGGATGCCAGACGAAGTCAAGGATGCCTCCCAGACTTCTAGCTTGATGACCAATAGAGAGAATGAGGGCAGAGGAGCTGGTTTGAGGGATCCTGAGGGGTCTCAGTGGTAAGCGGTGGGTGTCATCAGCAGAGACTGGTGCTTTCAGCCAGGGCTGTGCCTGGAACACCAAAAAATAATATTCATTGTGGGAGTGGCCTGATGGTAAGTGAAAGAAGCCAGGCCCCAAAGGCTACTTGCTGTATGGTTCCATTTCTATGACCTGGAAAGGCAAAACCATAGAGACAGAGTGGATCAGGGGTCATGGGGGCTGGGAGTGACAGGGGACGGACTACAAAAGAGCATAAGGGAAACTTTGGGGGGCTGGCAGTATTCTTTCTGGATTATACCATGACTGTACATGTTTACTAAAGCTCATTGAACTGTACACCCCAAAAGTTGAGTTTTACTGTATGTAAATTTCACCTCAGTAGTTGACTTTTTAAAAAAATGGAAGGAAGCCCAGGGGACACTGATGGCTGTGAAGCAGTGAGAAGGTGGTCCAGGGGAGAATGCAGCTAGTCTTGAGACTCTGTGGAATAGAGGGATTGAGTGTCAAATTCCAAAGGGTCAAGTAAGGTAAGACCCAGAAGGTTTCCAGCAGATGTAACAACCACGAGGCCATGGATGAGCTCACCAGAGGGATTACTTTTTCCCCCTATAGCGTTCCCATCCTCCCCAATAGGGTTCCCATCCTCCCCCTGTAGGGTTCTCGTCGTTTCTAGGCTTCCCAATAGACAGTGAGCTGCTGGAGACAAGCATGATCAGGAGCCCCAGGAAGGCTGAGGAAAGGCCCAGCAAAGAGAAGGGCCCAGCACATTTCTGAGAAATAGCAGTGATAGGGATCCCCGAGGCAGTATGAGTTCTGCCACCCAGCACCATAATTATGGGGCCAAGTGCAAAATGAAAATGCAGGACTCCTGTTCAACAGTTGTTAAGGTTTCAAGACAGGAACAGCGGAGCATTGAACCAATCCCAGGGCCCTTCAAAGTATGGGTCACATACCCATGGAGTTGGCCCTGCTGCCACCCAAAAGTCGTGGTTCCCAAGAAAGCACAGCAGGTATAGGATCTGGCTGGAGAAGCCAGCCGCTGTCTCTACCAAGAAAAGCGCGTGGGCTTGGCCCGAACCAGGAGTGCCTTGGCGCTGCCACCTGCTGGCCACATCAGGCCACTGCACCTCCCTTCGGAGAGCAGGACCTTGGAGAGTGGGAAGCACCGCTCTGATGGCCGGGTGACCTAGCCCTTCCTTTCACTGAAGAGAAAACAGTCCCAGGGGGCATTCTTCCCGGGGTCACACCAGCCACAGCACCCCAGTGATGATGGTAGCATTTTACTGTTACGTTTAAACCTCTTGGTTCTTTACGATCCCTCAAAATAGAGATGATACCCCACATAGATTAGTAAATGAAAATAATTTGAGTTTTCGGCTACTGTGGTTGTCTCCCATGACCCTTCTCTGTTGTCTTAGTTCCCTGTTCACTTTTGAGGGTACCCACTGGCCCAAGTGCTGACCCACCTGGGCCTGGGACTGGGACAGGTGGCTCAGACGTACACCGATCAGCATCATCCCATTACTGGGCCACAGGGTGGGCCTCCAATCCCAGGCCAATGAAGATGCCTTTTTTTGGCGGGGGCTGCTGGAAAAAAATGTTTTCTAGCTCCCTCTGGACCCTAGGGTGTATAGCCATGAGGTTCATCGCTTGACTGCAGCAAAAGACATTTTGCCACCGTGATGAAAGCTACCACCATGATGAAAGCTGACATGGAATGGTGAGGAAAGAAAGACAAAAAAGCAGGTACGGGATGCCATTTTTGAGCTGCTGGATCAAGCTAGCCCTGAAGTGGCTGAGAATCGGGGCACCCGGGACTTCGCAGTGCTGAGAGCCAGCGAATCCCTTGGATATTTAAACAGTTTTGAGCAGCTGCTTGCAATGAAAGGTGTCTAATCCCGATCTGCCTCTCTAGCCCCATCTGCTGTAGGTTTTCTTCCTCTCCTCTTGCTCAGGAGTCTTCAAGCCCCTCAGTCCCCCTTGAGTCCTCAGCACGGCACCAGCCCTCTTTCTCCAGGGCCTTTGCACATGCTGTTGGCCTGCCGAGGGCACTCTCCCCTCACCCACCTGGCTGACAGATCCCACGGGCCCTTAAGGTCTCAGTCTAGATGACATCCCCTCAACGAGGCTCTTCCTAACTCCAGTTCACTCCAGAAACAGTTGCTGAGCTCCTGCTCTGTCACGCATCAAGCTAGGCCCAGCACCCTGTGGGAGCTCTGGAGATGCTGGTGATCTCAGCGGAGGCAACATGAATCAAAGGCTCATGCTCATGTCCCCAGACAAAGAGGAACCAGACCTGGACCAGGAAGTGAGAGTGTGGCTGGGTGAGTCTGGAGATTTCAGAGAAAGCCCGTGGGGCTAGAGAGCAGAGTTGGGGAGCTGGGAATGGATCTTACTGTCATGGAAATGCTGACATGATGAGGAGGGTTAGGAATCTAGATATATTGTGAAGAGAGTCAGCTGGCCTTCCATGTTTGCCCAGCTCCTTTCTGATTCAGCTTCCATTGTTGGTTGACAAATAATACAGTCCTGGTCCAGTGAGAGCTGTATTTCTCCTTGAAGGTTAAATATATTTTTATGTGGAATTTTTTTTATTGTGATATAATTCACATACCATAATATTCACCCTTTTAAGGTATACAATTCATTGTGGGGTTTTTTTGTTTTTTGTTTTTATATATTCACATCACAACTCTCTACTTATAGAATGTTTTCATGACCTCAAAAAGAGACCCCATCCCCATTAGCAGTCATTCCCCATATCCCCCTTCCCCTAGTCCCTGGACGCCACTAATCTCCTTTCTGTCTTTAAAGATTTGCTGATTTTGGGGGCACCTGGCTGACTCAGTTGGGGGATCATGCACCTCTTGATCTGGGGTTTGTGAGTTTGAGCCCCATGTTGGGTGTAGAGATTACTTAAATACATGTTTAAAAAAAAAGATTTGAGGGCGCCTGGGTGGCTCAGTTGGTTAAGCGACTGCCTTCGGCTCAGGTCATGATCCTGGAGTCCCGGGATCGAGTCCCGCATCGGGCTCCCTGCTCAGCGGGGAGTCTGCTTCTCCCTCTCCCGCTCCCCCCTCTTGTGCTCTCTCACTCTCTCTCTCTCAAATAAATAAATAAAATCTTTAAAAAAAAAAAAGATTTGATTGGGCCCCTGGGTGGCTCAGTCGGTTGAGCGTCCAACTCTTGGTTTTGGCTCAGGTCATGATCTTGGAGTCGTGGGATTGAGCCCTGTGTTGGGCTCCCTGCTCAGTGGTGAGTCTGCTTGAGATTCTCTCTCTCCTCCCTCTCTAACTCTCCTCCAGCTCATATGCACTCGCACTCTCTCTCTCTCTCTCTAAAAATAGATAAATCTTAAAAAAAAAAGATTTGCTGATTTTGTATATTTCATATAAATGGAATCATAAAATATGTGGTATTTTGCATCTGGCTTCTTTCACTTAGCATAATGTTTTCAAAGTTCATCCATGTTGTAGCATAGATAAATACCTCTTTTTCTTTTTAAGTAATCTCTACACCCAACGTGGGGCTCAAACTCATGACCCTGAGATCAAGAATTGCATGTTCTGGGCGCCTGGGTGGCTCAGTTGGTTAAGCGACTGCCTTCAGCTCAGGTCATGATCCTGGAGTCCCGGGATCGAGTCCCACATTGGGCTCCCTGCTCAGCGGGGGTCTGCTTCTCCCTCTGACCCTCTTCCCTCTCTTGCTCTCTGTCTCTCATTTTCTCTCTCAAATAAATAAATAAAATCTTTCAAAAAAAAAAAGAATTGCATGGGGCACCTGGGTGGCTCAGTTGGTTAGGCGACTGCCTTCGGCTCAGGTCATGATCTTGGAGTCCCGGGATCGAGTCCCATATTGGGCTTCTTGCTCAGCAGGGGGTCTGCTTCTCCCTCTGACCCTCCCCCCTCTCATGTGCTCTCTCTCTCTCATTCTCTCTCTCAAATAAATAAATAAAATCTTAAAAAAAAAAAAGAATTGCATGTTCTTCAGACTGAGCCAGCCAGGTGCCCCGAAATTCTCTTTTTTTTTTTCTTTTGTTGAAGTCCAGTGTATCTATTTCTTCTTTTGTTGCTTATACCTTTGGTGTTATATCTAGGAAATCATTGCCTCCTCTAAGATCAGAACGACTTATGCTTATGCTTTCTTGTAAGAGTTTGATAGTTTTAGCTCTTATATTTAGGTCATTGATCCATTTTGAGTTATTTTTTGTAAACGGTGTGAGATAGGGTCCAGTCTCACTCTTTTGCATGTGGTCGTCCAGTTGTCCCTGAACTATTTGTTGAAGAGAGTGTTTCCCTGTTGAGTTGTCTTGGCACTTTTGTCAAGATCAGTTGACCATAAATGCATGGGTTTATTTTTGGACTTTCCAATCTATTCCATTGATCTATATGTCAGTCTTGATGCCAGTACCACACAGTCTTGATTACCACAGCTTTGGGGTAAGTTTTGAGGTAAGAAAGAGTGTCCTCAGACTTTGTTCTTTTCCCACACTGTGTGGCTTATTCTGGGTCTTGCATGTTCACATGAATTTGGGGATCAGCTTGTCAGTTTCTGCAAAAATAGCTGGAATTTTTTTTTAAAGATTTTATGTATTTATTTGACAGAGAGAGACACAGCGAGAGAGGGAACACAAGCAGGGGGAGTGGGAGAGGGAGAAGCAGGTTTCCCGCCGAGCAGGGAGCCCGACGCGGGGCTCGATCCCAGGACCCTGGGATCATGACCTGAGCTGAAGGTAGACGCTTAACGACTGAGCCACCCAGGCGCCCCAACAGAATTGTTTTCTTAGTTCCATTTTTGATTGGGGCACCCGGGTGACTCAGTTGGTTAAACATCTCTCTCTTTTTTTTTTAAGACTTTATTTATTTGACAGAGAGGGAGAGACAGAGCATGAGCAGTAGGGAGGAGGCAGAGGTAGAAGCAGGCTCCCCACTGAGCAGGGAACCCAACGCGGGGCTTGATCCCAGGACCCTGAGATCATGACCTGAGCAGAAGGCAGATGCCTAACAGACTGAGCCACTCAGGTGCCCCAAGCATCTGACTCTTGATTTCGGCTTAGGTCATAATCTCAGGGTCGTGATATTGAAACCTGTGTTAGGCTCCTCACTCAGCATAGAGCCTGCTTAAGATTCTCTCCTTTTCCCTCTGCCCCTCCACCCTGCCCACACACATGCACTCTCTCTCTCAAAAAATGGTTAATTCCATTTTTGATTGTTCATTGCTATTTTATAGAAGTAAAATTGATTTTCGCACACTTTTATCCTACAGTCTTGCTGAACTTTTTGTTAGCTCTAATAGTTTTGGGGGGAATCCTGTTGGATTTCCTATATATCAGATAATCTCATCTGCAAGTAGAGATAGTTTTACTTCTTCCTTTTCAAACCAGATGCCTTCCCCACCCCCATTATCCTGGATAGAACCTCCAGTACAATGTTGAAGAGAAGTGGTGAGAGTAGACATCCTTGTCCTGTTTATCTTTTTTTTTAAAAGATTTTATTTATTTATCTGAGAGAGAGAGAATGGGAGACAGCATGAGAGGGGGAGGGTCAGAGGGAGAAGCAGACTCCCCGCTGAGCAGGGAGCCTGATGTGGGACTCGATCCCGGGACTCCAGGATCATGACCTGAGCTGAAGGCAGTCGCTTAACCAACTGAGCCACCCAGGCGCCCCAGTCTTGTTTATCTTAAGGGGAAAAGCTTTCAGTCTTTCACCATTGAGTGTGATGTTAGCTGTGGAAATCTTGTAGATGCCCTTTATCAGACTGAGGAAGTAACATTCTATTTCTTTGTTGAGTGTTTTTATCAAGAAAGGGTGTTGGATTTTGTAAAATGCTTTTCCTGCATCTGTTGAGATGAGTATATGGTTTTTGTCCTTTATGGCTGACACATTTTATTTTTTATTATTTTTTAAAGATTTTATTTATTTGACAGTGAGGGACACAGCGAGAGAGGGGACACAAGCAGGGGGAGCGGGAGAGGGAGAAGCAGGCTTCCTGCCAAGCAGGCGCCGGATGCGGCTTGATCCTAGGACCCTGGGATGATGACCTGAGCTGAAGGCAGACGCCTAACGACTGAGCCACCCAGGTGCCCGGTTAACACATTTTAAAAAGCAGTTACCTGTGCAGGGTAAAGGAATAGGAACCAGGAAAATGGGAGACAGGAGTGCAAGAGATACTTTTTACCATCTGTCCTTTTATATTGTTTGGTTTCTTGAATGTATTTCTTATTTAAAAAATTAAATTATCTTTTTAAAAATTGTGATAAAATAAACCTGAAATAGAATTTACCATCTTAAACATTAAGTATACAGTTCAGTAGTGTTAAGTATATTCACACTGTTGTGCATCTAAGCCCTGGAACTTTTTCATCCTGCAAAACTGAAATGCTATACTCATTAAACAATAACTCTTCATTCCCCCCGCCCCCCCGCCATTTCCCAGCCTCTGGCAACCGCCATTCTATTTTCTGTTTCTATGAGTTTACTCTGGGTAACTCATGAAGTGAAAGTATACAATATTTGTCTTTTTGTGACTCTCCTATTTCACTTAACATAATGTCTCCAACACTCATCATATTGTAGCATGTGTTAGAATTTCCTTTCTTGGGGCACCTGGGTGGCTCAGTTGGTTAAGTGTCTGCCTTTGGCTCAGGTCCTGATCCCGGGGTCCTGGGATTGGAGCCCCGCTTTGGGCTCCCTGCTGAGCAGGGACCCTGCTTCTCCCTCTGCCTCTGGGCACTCTCTCTCTCTCGTCTCAAGTAAATAAATAAAATCTTAAAAAAAAAAAGAATTTCTTTTTTAAGCCTCAGTAATATTCCATTGTGTGTATATATCTCTCTATATATCACATTTTGTTTATCCATTCACTTAAAATTTTTTTTAACATTTTATTTATTTGAGAGAGAGAGCATGAGCAGGGGGAGGGGCAGAGGGAAAGGGACAAACAGACTCCCTGCTGAGTGGGAGTCCCTGCTCAGGCCCCTGAGATCATGACCTGAGCCAAAATCAGACACTTAACCGACTAAGCCACCTAGGTGCCCCTATCCATTCACTTGTTGGTGGACATTGGGGACCTTTTGGTTGAACATGAGTGTGCAAATGTCTTTGAGACCCTGCTTTCAATTCTTTTGGATATATACCCAGAAGTGGTATTGCTGGATCATATGGTAATTCTATTTTAATTTTTAAAAAAGATTTTATTTATTTGACACAGAGAGAGAGCATAAGCAGGGGGAGCGGAGCGGCAGGCATAAGGAGAGGGAGAAGCGGGCTCTCTGCTGAGCAAGGAGCCCGATGCAGGGCTCGATCCCAGGACTCTGGGATCATGACCTGAGCCAAAGGCAGCCCCTTCACCAACTTAGCCACCCAGGCGCACCTCTATTTTAATATTTTGAGGAAATCATCATACTGTTTTCCATAGCAGCTGCACCATTTTACATTTCCATCAACGGTGCACAAGGGTTCCAGTTTCCCCGTATCCTCACCAACACTTTTTTTTTAAGTGTGAGGTATAAATTATCTCTTTAAAGTTCAGGTTTCCAAATCTACAAAGCTGAGGTCTAGACCCTCATCTATTTTCAACCTTACCTTTCAATCCTTTGCACAGGGCAGGGCCCTAGAGCCAGGAGGACAACCAGAGGATTGGATGGGGACAGAGGCTGAGGCCAAGCGGGGGACAGTGGAGATTCAGGAGAGAGAGGACCTGGCTGGGAAGGGTGCCCCTGGTCCGACAAGGTGGCCATGGGCTGGGGTTAGACTCTAGGACCTGGAGACAGCTGGAGTATCTGGGATCTCCATAGTCTCTGGAACACCGGTTGGAGTTCTGGGATCTCCATGGCTAGTCATGAGGTTCCTCCAGTAGCCCTACGGCATGTGGGCATCATTCATGGAATCAGTATTTACTGAGCACCAATAAAAGGATGAATCCTTTTAGGATAAATTCTGCATAACCTCAAGAAGCTCATTGCTGAGCAGGGAGCCCAATGCAGGGCTCCGTCCCAGGACCCTGGGATCATAACCTGAGCCGAAGGCAGATGCTTAAGCGACTGAGCCACCCAGGTACCCCTGTTCATGTATTTTCTCATATTAATTTTGATTTTTAAATCTTGCATTATAATATCATGTTGATTACCGAGTTCGGCCTTAAATTTTGCATCCAACTGCCTCATTTGCCCTCATCCTACTCATGGTCCTGTGCCCCGCTAAGACCTCCAGAATTTAGCCAACTGGACTGTTGGCCTTTTCCCAATAGGCCCCCTGCCTGAGATGACCTCCCCCATCCCTGGCCTCCTGGTCAACTCTCGGGACTCAACCATCTCTTCCAGGAGTCCTCCTGTTATCCCTAGACTGGGTTGAGTGCTCTTCTTTGCCCCTAAAACACCAATCACAACACATATGGGTGAGTATGCGTACAGATCCCAGCAGAGGATGGAAGGGAGGAGGAAGAAGGCTGGGGAGAAGATGTGGTCAAGAGAAAGAAGCCACAGAGAGGTCCAGAAAGATAAGATCTAAAGTGTCCTTTGGGCTAGCAACCAAGGGGGTGTATGGGGTCCCCCCAGAGCGTGGGGCTGGAGGCCCCTGCAGGGCCTGAGAGGGACTGGCACATCTTTTCTCAAGGATTCCAGAAGCTTGCTCCAGTGAAGGATAATAGAAAAGAGGAGGTATTGAAATGGAAGGTGTGGCTGAGGGAGATCATTGCAGTGGGCCCCCAGCAGGGTGGGGAGGGCTCAGGAGAAAGGGTGTTGTTTTAGAAATGATTCCAGCTTCCCCTGGAACCTTGAAGGGGAGCTAGGGACTTGGCTGGATATAAATCCGGCTGGGAGAGTGCCCTGGGGAGGTCTGTTTTCCTCTGTGAAGTAGAGGGTAGGGTAACAGTCCAGAGGGAGAGGAGGGGGAGGGGAGGAGCCCCTGGAGAGCAGAAGCGGGTTGGTGCTGGGGAGGTGGGAATGAGAGCCTTTCTGGGCCCTTGCTTGGAGCAGGATGGTTGTCCCCCAGGCTCTGTCTCCTGGGGGACAGGCCTGGCCACTGGTGCAGTGGGGAACTGAGAAGACAAAGGCAGACACCCCAGGCCTCTGGGCTCAGGGACCAGCTGGGTGCCCTGGAGTTGAGGCTGTGAATTCCTCTCAAGGCCAGTGGGGTGCTCACTGCTGCCTTGTACCCTTCCTTCCCCTCCCCCTGCCCAGAGCGCTGACCCTCTGCTTTGAGCAACTGCCCCGGAAGCAGCCCCTGTCCCTCCACCTCTGCCGCGGCCTTTCAGTGGACTAGCCTTCCACGGCTGAGCGTCTGCCTTCGGGCTCGGGTCCTGATCCCAGGGTCCTGGGATGGAGTCCCGGGTCGGGCTCCCTGCTCCACGGGGAGCCTGCTTCTCCCTCTGCCTCTGCCGCTCCCCCTGCTTGTGCGCTCTCTCTCTCTCTCTCTCTCTGTGTCAAATAAATAAATAAAACCTTAAAAAAAAAAATACCTGAGGCAGTTTTTCTTTGCTGGTTGGGGCCTAACTGAGGCATTGGGTTCCTGGAGGTCTGGATCTGGGAATTGGAGTTTACCCTTCTGAAGATGCATAGACTCCCTCCAGTGGGCTGTGGGACCCCCTCACGCTGATGTGAGGCCCACTGTGGCCGGCTGGGTCTTGGGGGTGCAGAGGTGCCCTTGGGTGCCCAGAGTGGGCCCCTCAGTGCAGACAGGTGCAGTCGGTAGTGGGGACTGACAAGAGGGCTGTGCCGAGCAGCGGAAGAGATGGCCAGTGGCTGTTCAAGGCAGTGCCCGCGGCTGTGGGCTCGTGTCAGAGGCTGGTCAGACTCCCAGTAGGAAAATTCGAGGAAAAGAATTACAGCGATACCCAGTGGATGTGGTGACCTCACACCTCTCCCACATCCTCCTCCTCTGCCGAAATGTAGAGTGCTGTCTCAGCCCCGGAGCTCTGGGAGCAGCAGATAGCCCCAGCTGGGGCAGGTGGGATCACCCTTGGCTGGAGCTGCCACCAAAACCCCCACACTTGGCAGAGCATCGATTGAAATGTGAAAGACCACACACTTTGACCCCACTGTTCTCCATTTAAGTATTCTACAGGTATAATTGTAAATGTGCAAAATAAAGTGTGTAAAAAGTTTATTTACTATGGCAGTTGGTAGAAGCAACACATAGCAAACAAACCCAGATGCCCAGAAGTAAGGACAAATAGTTAAATAAAGGATCCTTCCACATGAGGAATGCTCTGTAGCTATTAAAAAAGATGAGGTAGCTCTGCATGCACTGATGTGGAGTTCCAGGATAAATCTAGTCAATAAAAAAGGGCGAGTTCACATGAGTGTATAGTATGTAGATAGCATTTGTGGTCAATATAATAAATACGCACGTGTCTATTTGCAAATGCAGTGACTGGATCTGGAAGGATATGCAAGAGACTGCTGCTGGCATTGTCCTGGGACACAGTGGCCAGGGGACATGGAGGGAGGAGACCATTTACTGTGCATCTTTTTGAACTTTGTGTACTTTTATACCATGTGTGTGCTTTGCAATACAACAAGTAAGTCATTTTTAGAAAACTTAAAAAAAAAAAGCAGCATTTGGAAACCAAACTCCTAAGCTCTTGCCACTCTACTCTGTGTAGACCCTGGGGTCCTAGTTACAGACCCTGCGGTCCTGGTTATCCCTCTACAGGGATAGAGGAGAGCATTGGAATCCTGGCAGCAGGAGAATCACACTGGAGGGAGCCTTACTTAAGTTTCTGGGCATTTGGGTAAGCCACTTATGGTTTCCTTTCTGGAATCTCCGATTTAGAACCCCTGAGGATATGGATCTGAGCCATCTTGGCTTTACTCTTAATACTTAGTCATAGCCTTGGAAAAGGGAAAAATAATTCCTGCCTTCATTGAATAGATGAAAAACACAGGCAGAAGGGCACAGAGTGGAGAGGCAGGATCTCTTGTTTGCCACCCCATTATATGCTAGGGCAGGCTCACACCACAATTTCCCTTCATCCAAGGTCTAGTGCATTTGGACCTTGCAAGGGAGGTCCACCCTGCCTGTTCAAAGCCATCATCTGCTCTTTCCTGTTCTGGCTATAAGCAATTTATTTCATCTGGTGTTTACTCACCTTTCATTTATTTTTAGATGCTCTGCGTTTGTCTTTTAAATTTCAGCTTTGAGGTATAATTGACATTTAAAATTGTAGGATATTTAAAAGTGGACGCATCATGGTGATTTCATATACTAGACACTGAAAGGGTTCCCCTGGTTAGTTAATTGACATATCCATCACCTCAGATATTTATCTTTTCTGTTTTGGTGAGAACACTGAAGTTCTACTCTTGGCAAATTTCGATTATACAATATGGTATTCTCAACTGTTGTCACTATGTTTTACATTTGCTCCTCAGACTCCTTTATCTTTTTTTTTTTTTTTAAGATTTTATTTATTTATTTGACAGAGACAGTGAGAGCAGGAACACAAGCGGGGGGGGGGGAGAGGGAGAGAGAGAAGCAGGCTTCCCGCTGAGCAGGGAGCCCGATGCGGGGCTCGATCCCAGGACCCTGGGATCATGACCTGAGCCGAAGGCAGCCACCTAACGACTGAGCCACCCAGGTGCCCAGACTCCTTCATCTTATAGCTGAAAGTTTGCACCGTTTTACCAATCTCTCCCTATTTCCCCAATTCCCCAACCCCTGGCAACCACTTTTCTACTCTGTTTCTAGGAGTTAGATTTTTTTTTTCTTTTCTTAGGCTTCCACATATAAGGGATAACATGCAGTATTTGTTTTTGTCTGGTTTATTTCACTTAGCATCATGACCTCCGGGTCCATCTACATTGTCCCAAATGGCAGGATGTCTTTCTTTCTTTTGGCTGAATAATATTCCAATTGTGTATATATATATATATATATATACACACCACATCCTCTTTATCCATTCATCTGACAGGTTGTTTCCGTATCTTGGCTATTGTGAATAATGTTGCAATGAACATGGGGGTGCAGATAATCTCTTTGAAATCCTGTTTTCATTTCCTTTGGAAATATACCCAGAAGTAGGACTGTTGGATCATATGGTAGCTCTATTTTTTAATTTTTTGAGAAACCTCTATATCATTTTCCATAGCGGGTGCACCAATTTACATTCCCTTGCATACCTTTTATTTTTATTTTTTTTAAAGATTTTGTTTTTAAGCAATCTCTACACCTACCATGGGACTCAAACTCACAACCCTGAGATCAAGAGTTTCATGCTCCACCAACTGAGCTAGCCAGGTGCCCCAACCTTTGCATGCCTTTTAATTCAATCCTTGGGCATTTAAGAGAGTGTCCCCTCCTTTTCTCCTACCACTCTCTCTGCTCAGTAAACTCCCATCCCGCTCCCTCCCTTTCCTTTCAGAAGACAACCTCCCATTCTCCCAACAGACGGGAGCTACCATGATTCTGACACCCACACTCTGTTCAATGAGTGGATGTTTACTAAGCACCTTCCACGCACCAGGCACCACCTGGGCACTTAGGAGGCACTTACTGAGCCAGACTGACAGGTCAGCCTTGCTGCCGCCGCCCCCCAGCCTACATCCTGGCATACACTTACTGGTAGCTACACAGGTACTCTTACCTTTAGTCTCAAATTGGTCTGGACCAAGGGGTAGCCCCTTTATTCAAGAATCCTTCCTCACTTAATCTTGTCCTCTCCTTTTCTTTCTGACCTTCCAGTTCTTCCTCTACTGGCTCCTTCTCCACAGGCTATCCCAAAGTTCATCTTCCTCCTTGAACAGCATCAGTAGGGGGAACATTCTCTTTCCTTGGCTTCTAAAACTACCCTCCCTGGGGCGCCTGGGTGGCTCAGTCAGTTAATTGTCTGACTTTGGCTCAGGTCATGATCTCAGGGTCCTGGGATTGAGCCCTGCGTGGAGCCCTGCCTTAGTGGGGAGTCTGCTTGTCCCTCTCCCTCTGCCCCTCCCCCCCCACTTGTGCTGTCTCTCAAATAAATAAATAAAATCTTAAAAAATAAATAAAAAATAAGACTCCCCTCTCTGGCTCTGCTTCTGCCTCTGGGCCTTCTTCCACTTCCAGATGTCTCCTACCAGGCCTGGGCTGCCTCCTGTCCTCATTCTGGCTGCTATTCTGGGCAGGTTCCTCATACAGCCTGTGCCTGTGGTCATGTGACCATCTCTGCAGGACCAATTGCCTGAAGCAATGGGTATTCCTCATGCACTGAATATGTCCCACACTGAGCTCCTTAGCTCCCCCCCAGACCTGCAGCCCTGCTTGTGTCACTCCATTCACACACACACTCAACAGATAATGGAAGTAAATTATCCTTTCTCCCTCTCTATCCAAGTCACCAAGTCTGTCAATAGTAACAATGGCTAAAAATTGAAGGCTGGGGTGCCTGGGTGGTTCAGTCGGTTGAGCGTCTGACTCTTGATTTTGGCTCAGGTCATAATCTCAGGGTCATGGGATCGAGGCCCACGTTGGGCTCCCTGCTCAGCAGGGAGTCAGTCTCCTTGAGGATTCTCTCTCTCCCTCTGCCCCTCCCCCCATTTGCCTGCGTGCTCTCTCTAAAAAATAAATAAATCTTTAAAAAAATTAATTGAGGGCTTGGGGCTTATTATTTGCCCTAAAAAAATACACGCAGCATCTCACTTAATACCCATAATGACCCAAGAGGCTGGTACTATTATGATCCCCATTTTATAGATGAAGAACCTGGGATGACAGAGTAGGGTCCTAGCTCCTCTACTTACTAGCTATGTGACCCTGGACAAATTGATTTACCTCACTATGCCCTAGTTCTGTAAAACAGAGGTAACTTTCTTGTAAATGAATCAATATGTAAAAAACTGCAATACTGCTTGGAACTTAGTAAAGCGTTATGTAAATATTAAGCATTACTATTTTTCTATCCCAGACTGACTCCAAAGCAAGGGGCTTGAACACTAAACAATACTGGATCTTCCCACTACTTCTTTTTCCTAAATCAATCATTCATTCATTCATTCAACAAATAATTTTCACCTCTACTTGTGTCCGCCAATGCTTTAGGTGCCAGGAATATAGCAGAGAACAAAATCTATGTTCTCATGGCTGGGGAGGGAGCAAACAGACAATAAACAGTCAAGAAAAATGCCAGGTTGTAATTATGTACCTGCAGATGACTCAATTAGGGTGATGTGATAGGGAGTCCCTGGGTGGCACTTTTCATTAGGAGGTCAGGGAAAACCTCTTAGGAGGTGACATAAACAGATCTGAACAAGGAACCAGCCACACCAATATTTCTAGAATATTTTCACTTGATCATGCCTACCGCTCATCTCTCCAGCCTCTTCCTATGAGTGCCCTAATCTTGCTCTCTGCCACACTGCTTGAAAACACCAGGGTCTTCGGGCACCTAGGTGGCTCAGTCGGTTAAGCATTTGCCTTCAGCTCAGATCATGATCCAGGGGTCTTGGGATCGAGTCCCTCATCGGATTCCCTACTTAGCAGGGAGCCTGCTTCTCCCTCTCCCCTTGCTCCTCCCCCACCCATTCATGCTGTCAAATAAAATCTTTAAAAACAAAAACAACCCCCCCCCCAAAAAACACCAGGGTCTTATTCCACCATCCCTTGGCCCATGCCATTCTTTCTGTCCCCCATAACCCAGGAAGTGTACCCTGGTCCCCATCTCAGAGTTCAGAAAATGAACTTCCTGGGGGATCTGCACAGGTCAGAAAGCAGGGTGCTGACCGCAGAACTGGCCCCAGCCTCCTCCCTGATCAGAGCCCCCAGGAGTAGCTGTGGATTTCCTACATACTCAGTCCCAGGAGTATGCTAGTTAAGAATTGCAAAATAACTTGATTGCTCACAAGAATCCCCATGGGCCCTTGTTAAAATACAAAATCCTGGTCCCCAACCCAAACCTCTTTAATTAGAATATCCAGAGGTGACTCTGAACAGCAGTTCAATTGCGGAAATATCGTCATGGCTGAAGGTATCAGGCATGGTTTTGTAGAAACATCTTAGGTACCAGATGCCCAGGGTATGTCCTAGGCAGGCTCTATACTGCAGGAAGTGCTCTGGGTTGTTTGGCACCAATGAAGTTTGCCCACAGTGACCCATCAAAATAATCGGCAAGATCACAATGCAAAGAACCTTCTGTGCCTCCGCCATTGAGGGAACTTTTCCTTTGGCTTTTGATCGACTCCTGGGCCATTTGGTGATACTGAATGCGCAGTCACATTTTAATGTATGCTTTAGTCCCAAATTAACAAAAAGGGAACTTGTGAGTGGTCAAAGGGTTGGTTGGCTCTGTGCTTGGTCAGGTTCCTCTCCCCACCCCAGTTATGACACCTGGTGACCACCACAAAGTTATCTCTCTGGGCCTGTTCCTCATTGGGAGAAATACCTAGTGCGTGAGCTTACTTGACATTAAATGTGTTATCTGTACACTGCTCACAACATACGCGACTGTATTAAAAAAAAAAAAAAGCTCTCAGGAGGCAGCTTCGGACACGTGGCCCGGGAGAGAACCACCTGCAGGCGGGGATTTTCTGGCCCTGGTCCGTTGGCGGGCGGGGCTGAGATGGGCCCCCAAGGAGGGCGCTGTGAACCTTGTGGTCCCTGAATTTCCGGAGGTCTCGGGCTCATCAGCGGGGAAACGGTGGGCGAACTGCTTTCTCCACGGCCGCCGGGCGGCTCAGCGTGGAGAGCGGGCCGGAGCCGCGTAGCATCTCCAAGGCCTCCCGAGTCGACAGGACCTCGACATATTCGGGAACCCAAGACCACCCCGATCCAACCGCCCGGGGCTCGGGAACGAGCGGCGCCAAAAACGTCCGTCCCACAGCGCAGGCGCCCGGAAAGCGGGCCGCGGAGGGGCACTTCAGGAACCGCGCTCTCACTACCCAATCAGCGCCGGCCTTGCACAAAGCGAGTCCCGCCCCCAGGGCGCCGCCACCGAATCCCCTCCCCCTCCCCTGCCCGCCTCGGCCCGCCCACTCCCGCCTGCGCCCCGCCCCGCGCCGTTCTTGGGTAGAGGCTCGCGATTGGTCCAGGGGATGGGCGCAACCTCTGATTGGTCGAGACGGAGTCACGAGGGCGCCGTCGTCGCCTTTCCAGAGGCGATTACTGGGCAGGCTCAGTCTTTCGCCTCAGTCTCGAGCTCTAGCTAGCAGCCAAGTGTACGCGCTCCGGGATCTTCTGTACCAGCGGCCGCCATCGACGTCGCTTGGGTTCCTCTGGGCTCGTCTGCGCCACTCGCTCGCCACACACTCTGCCGGCATAAGCCGTCATCATGGTGAAGCTCGCAAAGGTAAGAAGACGGCTTGCGCAAGCATGGACGTCGAGGCCTGCTTTCTGAGGAGCGCGCGCGCGGCGCCGCGAGGAGGAGGGCCTGCGCGCCGTCCCGGGCGCGTTCGAGGGCGCCATGCTGCGGGAAGTCTCGCGCGATTAGTGGGGAGGTCTCGCGGCTTTTGGCTATTTGGTGGTGAGGTGAAGAGCTTCGGGAGGTTCCGCGGGCGGTTGATGGGGCGCGGAAAGACTTCGAGACTGATTGGGGAGGGGGCGCTGGGCCCCGGGGTGGAGGGATGACACCAAACTCCTGCGACGGGCCCAAGGGGGGCCCCGCCTCCTGACGCACGTGCCCCAGCGCGCGGGCCGCCACGTGGGCCGCGCCGCGTGTGTCCCGGCGTCTGTGGAGGGGACCTGGCGGTGAGGCGGGGAGCGGCGGGATTGCTTTAGATGGAGGCCCTGCGGCCCACGGGATGTCGGCTCTGGCCAGACGGGCGGACACGAGGTGGGCTCCAGGAGGAGGCCCAGCCTCATACTTTCTGTGCCGTGCTGCGCGCACATGGGGACCTGCGGGGTATCCCCACGTGGCCCCGCCGGGTCTGGAAGAGGCGGGGTTGTTACCACGGGAAAGAACTTTATGGGAAGACCAAAGGTAGTGAGGTTAAGGTCTGATTTAAAAAAAAAAAAAAAAAAGTTAAAGATCTTCCCCCGAATTTGGATTCAGGCGACAGTGTAGGATGTGGTGCCAGAATTTACCAAAGGCTTCTTTTCAGATGTAGTTCCCCGCCCTCGGTGAAGGGCTACGGATTGTTGGCCGTTAAAATTGGCCAGTTGTAGTCTATTAAATTCACGTCTGAGGTAATGGTTGATTTTGCAAATTCAGTTTTAAAAACGGATGTGCTTAAGGAAGGCAGGAGGAGGGGGGAGATGATTTTCTTTGTAGCTGCCTTTTCATTCTTGGGTCGTTTTTGTAAAACCTGACAGGAATAATGGGGTGGGGGTTGACAGTTTCTGTTTTAACGTTGACCTCAATAACAGTTTTCATTTTTATTTTAATATCTGGCGGCAGGAAAGGCGGATTTTAAGAAAGGGAGATGACTGCTTTTTACTCTAAAGAATGATGGCAAAGTATGAATGGTCTGAGATGTTGTAGGTGTAATGTGCTAAATGTCTATTTTAGGCTGGTAAAAATCAAAGTGACCCCAAGAAAATGGCTCCTCCCCCAAAAGAGGTAGAAGAAGACAGTGAAGATGAGGAAATGTCAGAAGATGAAGATGATGATAGCAGTGGAGAAGAGGTAATTATATATGACTTAATGGAGACGTGTGTTCAACTATGAAATGGAGAGTTAAAACAGGTGGTGTTAGATGTCTGAAAATACTGACAAAAATAAGATTATATTCATTCATCCATGGCCTGCTGAGATAATTGTTTCCCAAGCCCTTCATTGACATGTTGACATAGGTAAGTATTTGAATTTGAGAGAAAAGATTGGGAGTCTCCTTTCCATGAGCACTGTTTAGGGCTTGGTGTTACATGTTTTGTTAAGTAGTGACATTTTTCTAGTTTGAGTATGTTAACCTAACATACTAGTTGAATAAACAGCCTGGACTGTTAACTGTTAAGTGGCATTGCTGTGCATTGTATTCAGGTTTGAGGTTAGCTTTACCAGAATAATAATAGTAGTTATTATTGTTATTTCAATTATTTTCCCAGCTTCCAAGCGGGATTTAGTCTCTATTCCATTGCATATGAGCTTTGTGATACTGGTTACTGTACCTCTTGGTGTGGGTTGAGGGTTGCTACCTCTCTCTGTGTTAACCTGTTACCATTCCTGGCTACTGTTTGCTCATTGTAAAGACAACTACTGTATTTGTGCTCAGATTTCTTGTGTAGAATTTAATCAAAGTTTTACTGATAATACATTACCCAATAAAACCAGCAGTGAACAAAAAGTGTAACTTAGATGTAGGTGAATAATGGTTTTTATCAAGCTTAAGATCTCACCTGTATTAATTTTGCAAGGGCTAACTGCCCAGTGTATTTGATACTCATTTTATTTTTTGGTTTTAATAATGAGCCTTCAATGAACTTTATACCACCACCCACTGTAGGACTTCTAAATGATTTAGTAGCACTTAATAAGTAGAACTTTTTATGTGCAAGACTTCTAATTACATATGTCAACTCATAATTTCTAACAATATGGGAGGTTGGTGCTATTATCTTTCACAGAGGAGAAAGAAGTTGAGGCTTAGAATTTTTTTTAAAGTGTTGCCTAAGGCTGTCACATAGTGGCAGGTGGGGTCCACACAGTCTGTTGTCAGAGTCCATGTTAGGCTGTGCTGCTTTAAAGGTGGGGTTATGATGGAGGTATTTGAACTGTTAAGAGGGGTTCCTTATGCTTGAGTATTTGAAGATGAAGGTTCTCATTTCAGGCACATGGAAGGACCCGTGTCATGGCCCTATAGTTTAACATGCTAAAATACATATAATGCATGTGGTCTGGAGCCAGAACCAGTTCCAGAATTTAGTACTCACTCATGAGACCAAGGTTGTCTTTTTGGGTTTGGAAACAGACTTATGTTTGGTTTTATTTATTCTTCAGGTTATCATTCCTCAGAAAAAAGGCAAGAAGGCTACCACAACTCCAGCAAAGAAGGTGATGGTTTCCCCAACAAAAAAAGTCACAGTTGCCACACCGGCCAAGAAAGCAGTTGTCACCCCTGGCAAAAAGGCAGCGGCTACACCAGCCAAAAAGACGATTGCGCCGGCCAAAGCAGTAGCAACACCTGGCAAGAAGGGGGCCACACCAGGCAAGGCATTGGTAGCAACCCCTGGTAAGAAAGGAGCAGCCACCCCAGCCAAGGGAGCAAAGAATGGTAAGAATGCCAAGAAGGAAGACAGTGACGAGGAAGATGATGATGACAGTGAAGAGGAGGACGAGGAGGATGAGGATGAAGATGAGGATGAATTCGAGCCAGCGGTGATGAAAGCAGTTGCTGCCGCCCCCGCCTCAGATGATGAGGAGGAGGATGATGAGGAGGAGGATGAAGACGATGAGGAGGATGATGAAGATGAGGATGAAGATGGTAGGGAGTTCTTTCATTAGTTCTTGGGCTACTTTTGTAAGATACATTAGGGGTGAGGTTTTGGTAGTAATGCTACATGTTCCATGACAACCTGGGAGTTAGGTGAAAACCATTCCAGGGATTTTCTGGGGTGTTTGTGGTACACTAGACTTAAGTTACCCAAAATGATTGCTTGCCCGAGAAATAGCTTAAAGTGGCACGTTTTGTATTTTTCATAATGGGGGATTTTGCTTCCAATTAATCTGTTAATCCCTTCCATAATTTGCTAAGCACAGTGGTATTGATAGGATTATATTTTCCTTAGATTTTCCTAGAACTAACACTGTTTTTGGTAGAATTCTCTTGAGTTTTTGACTAAGTTGCATCACTTTCAGACTCTGAAGAAGAAGCTATGGAGACTACACCAGCCAAAGGGAAGAAAGCCCCTGCAAAAGCTGTTCCTGTGAAGGCCAAGAGCACAGCTGAGGACGAAGATGAAGAGGATGATGATGAGGATGAAGATGAGGAGGAGGAGGA
>NC_138371.1:7374647-7430824 GCF_054177405.1 Leptonychotes weddellii
TAACACTGTTTTTGGTAGAATTCTCTTGAGTTTTTGACTAAGTTGCATCACTTTCAGACTCTGAAGAAGAAGCTATGGAGACTACACCAGCCAAAGGGAAGAAAGCCCCTGCAAAAGCTGTTCCTGTGAAGGCCAAGAGCACAGCTGAGGACGAAGATGAAGAGGATGATGATGAGGATGAAGATGAGGAGGAGGAGGATGAGGAAGATGAGGATGATGATGAGGAAGAAGATGAGGAGGAGGAGGATGAGGAAGAAGAGGAAGGTAATCAAGTTAGATTTTGAAGTACACTGCTAAAGATTTTATTTAAAGGAGACACTTCAAGGGGCGCCTGGCTGGCTCAGTTGGTAGAGCATGCAACTCTTGATTGTGAGGTCATGAGTTTGAGCCACATGTTTGGGTACAGAGGTAACTTAAAAAGGGTGGGGGGAGGCACTTCGTTATGTGTGGCTACTCACTGGTAACCAGATTGTTTGAAATCTTGTTCAGAGCCTGTTAAAGAAGCACCTGGAAAACGAAAGAAGGAAATGGCCAAACAGAAAGCAGCTCCAGAAGCCAAGAAGCAGAAAGTAGAAGGTAGCAGGAATGGGGGGGATTGGGGAGGGTTAGGATGCCTGATAGCACAAGTGATGAACAACAAAGGGACTTAATACTGAAACCTGATGTGATATTGTGATGTCTGATGTGCTCTGTGTAGAAATGGCATAGTGGAAGTTTAAGTTTATGCCGTACTTTACAAGTAGACTAATTTGAATTTATATTTTGCACAGCTACAGAACCAACTACATCATTCAATCTTTTTGTTGGAAACCTGAACTTCAGCAAATCTGCTCCTGAATTAAAAACGGGCATCAGTGACCTTTTTGCTAAAAATGATCTTGCTGTTGTGGATGTCAGAATTGGTGTGTCTAGGTGAGTATGAGGGAGTTCTGCACATTACTTCTAGGTTTGCAAGTCTTCAAATATTAGACATTAATGAATTAAGTTACTAGATTATCAAAATCTAAAATCCCAGATTGAAGTTTCCAAAATTTTTAAGTTTTGTTATATTACTAAATTTTTAGTAAGTTACGAGATTTGATGCTTGTGTTTGTAGAACCATCTAAAAATAACTGGATTTGGGGCCCCTGAGTGGCTCAGTCGTTGAGTGTCTGTCTTTGGCTCAGGTCATGGTCCCAGGGTCCTGGAATCGAGCCCTGCATCAGGCTCCCTGCTTGGCGGGGAGCCTGCTTCTCCCTCCCCCACTCCTCCTGCTTGTGTTCCCTCTCTCGCTCTGTCTCTTTCTGTCAAATAAAATTTTTAAAAATATGTATACGTATAAGAGTACTGGATTTGAAAAGCTGTAATAGTTAATGCTTTTAGATAGGATTTTCTTAGTGCTTAAAACAGGTTCTTTTGTCAGTTAATATCAATTGTTATGAGCAGTATGGCTAATAAGAAAGACCTCAAAGGTAAACTCGCATCAGTATTTATTATACCTGACGCTGTAGTAGCAACAGTTTATAGAGCCTTGATTTCTGTTAATACTGTAAGTGTTTTTTTACTTAATCCTTGTTTGCATCCTCACATTAGTGTTACTGCTTGCCCAGTATGTGGTCTGTAGTTGTGTTTTTGTGGGGTTTTCCCCCCACTCATAATTTTGCTTTTTTCATCTTACCGCCTTAAAGGAAGTTTGGCTATGTGGATTTTGAATCTGCTGAAGACCTGGAAAAAGCCTTGGAACTCACTGGTTTAAAAGTCTTTGGCAATGAAATTAAACTAGAAAAACCAAAGGGAAAAGACAGTAAGAAAGGTATGTAAGGCTTTAGGTAATTGTGATCGTGCTCTCTAACTTGTTAATGGATATGTATCTAGCTGGAGCTGAGTGGCCAGACTAAATAGTTTCGCTTTTTTCCTTTGGGTTTTCTTATAATGTGAGGATTAAATGAGTTCAACTGTTAAATCCATTGCTTGCTGGTGATAAAAATTCTCAAGTCAGGTAAGCAAGAAGAGACTTCATTAAAAAAAGAATTGGTTAATATAGAGAGGTCTTTCCTCACTGGAACTAGATTAGGTCCCAGCTATTCTCTTTGTATCCTTTACTTTCTCTCTGTTCACTTGCCGTGTTTCAAAATGTATGTTGATAATTTTTTAATTCAAAAAATATTGAGCACCTATTTTAGTTTGAGCTCCGTTCTAAGTATTCAACACAAAGTTTGATTTCAGTTACGACAGCAGCTTGTGTTTTTCCACTGCTGCATCTCCATATAGCAGAGTGCCTTATATATTGTAGGATCTCAAATTATTTGAACAGAACTTTTCCATTACTTGATCTTCGTGGGTGAGGAGAGTGTCTTTTAGGCCATGTTTCCAGTTTTGTCTTTTTTATCTAGATCGGGATGCAAGAACACTTTTGGCTAAAAATCTGCCTTACAAAGTTACTCAGGATGAATTAAAAGAAGTATTTGAAGATGCTGCGGAGATCAGATTAGTCAGCAAGGATGGAAAGAGTAAAGGGTATGTTTTGTGTCTATGGAATGTTGAGTTTTATTTAAATTAATGCATTTCCCTGATTTCATAAAAAATTTTGATCTCACTTTCAAGGTGTGTGATACTGGGCAAATTAACCCTTAATCAGTGCCTCCGTTTCCTGTCTGTACAGTGGAGATAATAGACTTAATCCATAGTGTGATTTTAAAAGGCGAGCTGATATGTATAAAGTATTGTGCAATGTGCCGAGCTTTGTAAGTAATAGTTATGCAGTGACGTGGGGAGACCAGGAACAAATGTTCTAGGTGTACTTGGCAACCTTGTGTAGTATGGGAGGAAAGTTTTAATTGAAAAGCGGAAGATGGCAGAAAACTAGAACATTTCAGTTTGTTTGAAACAAAAGAACGTTTTTATTGTACTCATTTCAAACAAGTTTCTGTTGCTGAGATTAAAACATTTGTGTTAGAAGAATATGTTTTTTCCCCCCCCACTGTTTTGCAGGATTGCTTATATTGAATTTAAGACCGAAGCTGATGCAGAAAAAACCTTGGAAGAAAAGCAGGGCACAGAGATAGATGGGCGGGCTATCTCCCTGTTCTACACCGGAGAGAAGGGTCAAAGTCACGACTCTAGAGGCGGCAAGAATAGCACTTGGAGTGGTGAGAATTTAGGGAATCCCAGGATTGATGGGTGAAATCTTGTAGATTGACATCAAACAAGTTACACCTCTTTGTAATAATAAGTCTTGAGTGAGAGCTATACGAAGTCCTTTTGCATTAGAACGTAGACAAATTAGCTTCCTTTGATATGTATGCTTTTTACTTACTTGGTGTGCGTTTTTAAATTAGAATGGTCTAAGAAGATGCAGACAAGTAGCTTTATCTCTAGGTAACAGACCGAGCATGACAAGTACTCAGTATTAACAGGTGGAAGTCCACCTGCATCAGCATTGGTATGTTAACTCTTCCCAGTGTGGAAGTTCTTGAGTAAGGTGTTGTAGCTGTGACTAAACTTGGGGACCATTGCTTCAGAGTCTTTATTTGGCGTTTTTTGTTTTTTTTTTTGTAGGTGAATCAAAAACACTGGTTTTAAGCAACCTCTCTTACAATGCAACAGAAGAAACTCTTCAGGAAGTATTTGAGAAGGCAACTTTTATTAAAGTGCCCCAGAACCAAAATGGCAAATCTAAAGGGTAAAATAACTAGTATCTTTAGGTTATCAATTATGGGCTCTAAGAAGGTCTTGCATAGATCTAAAAGTGGGGGGGGGGAGTAAAATTATTTTTTCCTGGCTGTTACTGGAAGCTGAATCATTTTTGCTCCACAGATTTGTATAAAGAGCATGACTTAAGTATCTCCTTGAGGTAAAAGGCTTGGTGGCGTTAGATAACAGCATAGGAGCCATGTGCTTGGTAACTTGCTCTAAGTATTGATTGTTTGTCCGCAGGTATGCGTTTATAGAATTTGCTTCATTTGAAGATGCTAAAGAAGCTTTAAATTCCTGTAATAAAAGGGAAATTGAGGGCAGAGCAATCAGACTGGAGTTGCAAGGACCCAGAGGATCACCTAATGCCAGAAGCCGTGAGTTATATTTAATAGGGCGTGGTGTTGTGGGTCAGCACTCCTCGGTGCATTGCTGCATCGGTGGTTTTGGGGGGGGGGGGGCTCCAATTTAGAGATGAACATTTTTGTTTTCCTCTTGTTGCTGAGTGAAGGATACTGGATATGATGACTGATTATCTGAGAAAATAATTGATGAAATCTCAAGAAAATTCCTCTAGATAGTCAAGTTCTGATCCAGCTGTCTTCTCTGCCCCTGGTTACTGCCCTGTGCAGTGATTGTAAAAAGCTGCCTGCTTAGGGATTGCTGTCTGCCTTGTTTGCATTGCTTCTCCTGCTTTCCATAAAGGATCTGAGACAGGATCTGAGCTGCTCTAGTAATCAACATAAGCTTAAGATGGTGGTGGCTGTTGTATGCCTTTTGTTTTAATTCAGCACTAGTTCGCTAAGTTGCTTTTTACCTGCTTTTTTTCAGCCTTTAAGTGAAAGGCTAGCATCTGCTAAGATGCGCATTCTTGGCCAGTAGTCTTAACACTGGACATTATTGAAAGCCAGCATCTGGTTATTACGAATTGTGGCTTTAGGTAAAATGTGCAATTTTTCTTCCGTAGAGCCGTCCAAAACTTTGTTTGTCAAAGGTCTGTCTGAGGATACCACAGAAGAGACGTTAAAGGAGTCGTTTGATGGCTCTGTTCGGGCAAGGATAGTCACTGACCGGGAGACTGGGTCTTCTAAAGGGTAAGATGAGCAGGGAATGTTCAGTGTCTGCTAAGGGGAGACCTCCCATCTAGCAAATCTTCTCATTGAGCTCCTTTCTGTCGATTGGTGGCAGTTTATGGATTCGCACGAGAAGAAGAGACAATTCACAGTTAGCATTATTTTACCTTCTGTCTTCGCAGAGGTATATTTTGCTGTTTGTGAGACATTTCTGAGGTTCAAGCAGTCAGTAAATCCAGTTTTCAACCTTCCATAGCTAGCTTACTGTATTACTTGGGTCTTTTTTCAGTTGAGCAAGTCTACTTCCTATGGGATCAGTGTCTAGCGTGTGCGGTTAATCTGGGCCCTTGTTCAGTATGTATTCTATAATGGGCAATTTCACTTGGCATTTTAGGTTTGGTTTTGTAGACTTCAACAGTGAGGAAGATGCGAAAGCTGCCAAGGAGGCCATGGAAGATGGTGAAATTGATGGAAACAAAGTTACTTTGGACTGGGCCAAGCCTAAGGGTGAAGGTGGTTTTGGAGGCCGTGGTGGAGGCCGAGGTGGCTTTGGAGGCAGAGGTGGTGGCAGAGGAGGCCGAGGTGGATTTGGTGGCAGAGGCCGGGGAGGCTTTGGAGGTAAGAAAGCTGGGGGGCTTCCTTTTGTATGCCCTGGATACTGTGGCATATGCACTTCGGAATGTGCTCAGAGCCTCAATCTCCCAAGTTCTCACTGATCACTCTGGGGAGGGGAGGATTCCTGGCAGCTTTGCACTCATTCTTTAATGATGTCTTGCTTTCTTGTAGGGCGAGGAGGCTTCCGAGGAGGCAGAGGAGGAGGGGGAGACCACAAGCCACAAGGAAAGAAGACGAAGTTTGAATAGTTTCTTCCATCCCTCTGTCTTTCCCTCTTCTGTTTGAAAGAAAAGGACTCTGGGGTTTTTACTCTGTTACCTGATCAATGACAGAGCCTTCTGAGGACATTCCAAGACAGTACAGTCCTGTGGTCTACTTGGAAATTCGTATAGATAACATTTCAAGGGAGATACCCTGTTGGTTTTGACTGGATATTCATATAAACTTTTTAAAGAAATGAGTGATAGAGCTAATCCTTATCTGTAAGTTTTGAATTTATATTGTTTCTTCCCATGTACAAAACCATTTTTTTCCTACAAATAGTTTTGTTTTTGTTTTTTGCGTTGGGGGGCGTAAAGGAAAGCAGAATGTTTTATCATGATTTTTGCTTCAGCAACTTTGGGACAAATTAAAAGTCCTAAACTCTGGTGCCAGACTTGTACTTCCTAGAGTGTTTCTCCTGGACTATTACCGAAGGTAGAGCATGGCAAAGCCAGCTCTGCCACTCCAGATCCACCCCACCACCCCTCCCGGAAATGCTTGGTAAATTGGTTTGAAGTATCCTGGCTACGGGTTTCGGTGAAATGGCTGGTAAGGTGACATGAAAGGCTTGTTGGCAATCTGCTGTGGCTTACCCTGCTTGTAGCAGGCCTGAGGTTATCCGGTATCCTGAAGAAGTTCTGGAGAGGGTCCAGGAGCACATTGGTCAGGCCTCCTGAGGCATGCAGCTGAGAGCGTGGACTCTGGAATTGGCAATGACTCAGTAGAATTTGTACCAGATGACTGGACCAGTGGGGGCTTTGGGACCGTGAGCCTGGGGAGGAAACTATCAAATCCACCAACAACCTCAGGTTAAACCGATGAGAAAGAACTTTGGTATTAGACTATGTTCATACTCCCTAATATAAGTACTCCTTGTCCCATCTACCTCTGATAAAAATTAAGGGCCATATGAAAGGTCTATTGCCAAGGGATTAACAGGATTACTGAACAGTGACCCAGATGCTACAGAGCAGAGATTTTAAACCTAACCATCCAAATCCAAACGCCCATGGACTCTTAACCACCTGTTTTTTTTTTTTTTAAAGATTTTATTTATTTGACAGAGACACAGGGAGAGAGGGAACACAAGCAGGGGGAGTAGCAGAGGGAGAAGCAGGCTTCCCGCAGAGCAGGGAGCCCGATGTGGGGCTCGATCCCAGGACCCTGGGATCATGACCTGAGCCGAAGGCAGCCGCTCAACTGACTGAGTCACCCAGGCGCCCCTCTAACCACCTGTTTTAATCAGACTAGTCAAAATGTAGAAGGGGCACCTGGCTAGTAGAGCATGCAACTCTTGGTCTCAGGGTTGTGAGTTTGAGCCCCACATTGGGTGTAGAAATTGCTTAAAAAAGAAAATCCTTTAAAAAAATACATATATAAAAAAATATATATGTGTGTGTGTGTGTATACACAGACTAGAGAATTTTTTAGGCTTAGAGGGCAGTCTAAAGGAAATGGACAGTTCTGTTTTGTCCTGTTTGAGTTGCACTATGGGATGAGGAAATCTAAACTCCCCATGTATCATCTGACTTAAACCAGTCTTGATGCAAGTACTGTGGATGTAGAGGACCAATGGCCTCCTTGGAGGGTGAGCTTGCCAGTGGAAGTTTGGTGCTGTGAAGAAAGCTCAAGCCAGCAGGAGCACATTCTCTGACCAGTCAAACCTAAAAAAAAACTTGGCACCCTGTTTGCCTAAATTCAAAAGTTTGAATTGGAGCAAATCAAGAATATTGTGGGTTAAGTCTGTTAGCTCTTAAATTACAGCAAAGGTGAATGGTGGTCAAAATTTCTATCAGTGGCAGATGAATGCCCCACCACTGGACTCGCAAGAAGGCCTGTGAGGTTGGTGTGAAGATCTTGAGACCCAGCAAAGGATGACGAGGGCCTCTGTGACCCTACAGCCTTGCCTATGTAGGTGCTTGCCCTGGTTGCCTACTCTTGTCTGGCAGGCTTGCAGGTTTAAACCTGAAAATAAGGTATTTGACCATTAGGAACATGAATTGGGGTTGCTGTAGGTGCAGGCCCAGCACGGCCACTGCTCAAGTACTACTCAAATGCTGTTAAATAGGATTTGACCACCCCAGACTTGGGGTTCTTGTGGGGTCCTTGCTGGAGGGAATCAAACCTACTGGACCATTAAGAGTTTCTCTTACATGTATACTTTTTGAGAGCGTGCACAGGAGGAGAGGGAGAAGCTGACTGCCAGCTGACCAGAGAGCCCATCCTGGGGCTTGATCCCAGGACCCCGAGATCATGATGTGAGCAGAAGTCAGACGCTTAACCGAGTCACCTACAATGAGTGAATTCTGATTCCAAAGAGTGAATGTTTCTGATACTGTGCCTGGGGTGTGCCGGGCATTTACCTCAGCCCCTCTATAAACCTGCTGTGGGCAGAAAATTAAGGTTCATTCTCACTTTCTATTTGGTTCATCACCATTAAGGGTGACAGTCTAGCCAGCCTTGTTATTACTGGTTGTTCCAGAGGTGGTGGTCTGACTTGGGTGGAATGGAGAGGAGGTTGGAGGGTGTCGGTAGCCCTGGAAGGCCAGAGGAGCGTTCAGGTTTCTTTTGAGGGACTGGAATCCTGCAAATATCTTAATCCTAGGCCTCCCTGAAGGCTGGTTTTGGATTTGGTGGGTTGGGTGAAGATTTTGCAGCCATTTTAGAAAAGCGGTTCCCTTTAGCAAATGGTTGTCGCTGCATCTGTCATTCTTCCAGCAGGTGGCAGCACATCCACAAGGATGTGAAACCTGAGGCTTCGTTTCAGGCCAGTGTGTGTGTGTGTGTTAAAGATTTTATTTATTCGTTTGAGAGAGCGCACACAAGTAGAGGGAGAAGCAGGCTCAGCCCGACATGGGGCTCGATCCCAGGTCCCCAGGATCATGACCTGAGCCGAAGGCAGACACTTAACCATCTGAGCCACCCAGGTGCCCCACAAGGCCAATGTGTTCTTTTTTTTTTTAAAGTTTTTTTTTTTTTTAATTTATTTGACAGAGACAGCGAGAGAAGGAACACAAGCAGGGAGAGTGGGAGAGGGAGAAGCAGGCTCTCCGCCGAGCAGGGAGCCCGATGCGGGGCTCGATCCCAGGACCCCGGGATCATGACCCGAGCCGAAGGCAGACGCTTTAATGACTGAGCCACCCAGGCGCCCCAAGGCCAATGTGTTCTTAACTTCAAACTTATCCTCAGGTTAAGTGCTGGGGCTTGGGAATCTGCAAGGAAGTACACTCAGCACACTGAGAGATGCTTTAGAATCCACAGACAACTCCATTTTATTGAACACTTGTCTTGTGCCCATTCTCAGAGTTATCCCATTTTTCTGAGCTTGGTTCACTAATGATCTCTTTTGTATCTCAATCTCTGTCTCCCCTCAGCCTAAAAAAGTGCCAAGACTTTTCTCATTAAAAAAAAAATGGTCCCCTGGGGCACCCGGGTGGCTCAGTCAGTTAAACATCTGCCTTCCGCTCAGGTCATGATCCCAGCATTCTGGGATTGAGCCCCGTATTGGGCTCCCTGCTCAGCGGGGAGCCTGCTTCTCCCTCTCCCTTTTTCTACTGCCTCCCTTACTTGTGTTCTCTCTCTCTGCTAAATAAATAAAGATTGTCCACTGACCCGACCTCCCCACCCAGTAATTCCCACTTCCCTTCATTGCCAAACTTTGAGAAGGACCACACTCTTGCCTCCCACTCCTTTTCCCCAGCATTGTGGCTTCTGTCCACCTGCTTACCTGCAGCATCTGATAGATGATCTCTCCTTCCATCCTGAGAAAATGGGCAGACACAGTAGAGTGGTGGCTTTGTGATACTGGGCTGAGGTGGAGAGGGAAAGAAAAGAACAAACAGCCCTGGGATTAGATCCTTTCAACAGACTCATTTTCTCCAGTTAATAGATGGGAGTCAGTGGCTGTCCCTCTCAGGTCAGGTAACCCAGCAACTGAGGGTAAAGGCCTGGAGAGTTCCTCTGTTACTGGTCCCTCCACACGGAAATGTGAAAAGAACACACATGTCTCTGACAGCTCTGAGTAGAGGGGCTCGGTTTTGTTCATTGTTCTGCCTCGTGGGCCTAGGACAGTGCCTGACATAGAGTAGGTCTTCAGTAAGTGATGAATGAAGGAACCCTGGAGAAACTGCTTCCTCCAACTGCAGGGAAAGCTGTGATAGCAGGAGAGAATCTAGGCCAGGAGTTCTTAACACATATTTTTAAAGTTCTTAACATTTGTGTATAGGGGATTCTGGTAAAGCCTTTGAACCTCTCAGAATAATTTTCTCAAAATTATTTATTTAAAAGAAAGGAGTACAGAGGCAACTGGCTGGCTCAGTTGGGAGCATGTGACTCTTAATCGCAGAGTTGTGAGTTTGAGCCCCGTGTTGGTTGTAGAGATTACTTTAAAAAATCTTTAAGGGGCGCCTGGGTGGCTCAGTTGTTAAGTGTCTGCCTTCACCTCAGGTCATGATCCCAGGGTCCTGGGATCGAGCCCCGCGTCGGGCTCCCTGCTCGGCGGGAAGCCTGCTTCTCCCTCTCCCTCTCCCACTCCCCCTGCTTGTGTCCCCTCTCTCGCTTTGTCTCTCTCTATCAAATAAATAAAAAAAAATCTTAAAAAAAAATAAAAAAATAAAAATAAAAAATCTTTAAAAAAATAAGGATGACAAGGGAAACCAATTATATTGAGGTAAAATTATTAAAATTTTTAAGCACAACTTTTGTGATAGAATTATATTTGTTCACTAATGCATTAGATAAGATGTATTTGCATTTAAAATACAGTTAAGCTAGGGAGTTTGGTTCTGGTAATGATGGAGTGGCTTAAAACAGATTAACCCTCCTCCTGTTGGTAACAATTACAAACTCTGTACAAAATATAAATCAACTTTTGAAGATGTTGGACAAATAATAGCAGATAGAAACTGGGGCACATGTCTGTCATCCTTTTTTTTTTTTTTTTTTAAAGATTTTATTTATTTATTTGACAGAGAGACAGCGAGAGCAGGAACACAAGCAGGGGGAGTGGGAGAGGGAGGAGCAGGCTCCCCGCCGAGCCGGGAGCCCGATGTGGGACTCGATCCCAGGACCCTGGGATCACGACCTGAGCCGAAGGCAGTCGCTTAACCAACTGAGCCACCCAGGCGCCCCACATGTCTGTCATCCTTGAAAGAAGACAGGAGTACTGTGTGAGATCCATCTTTAATGAGCTTTCCTTTCCCCCTGAGGGTATCCCCCAGTTAGCATGAATCCTCAGAGTTTAAGCAGAAAAGGGGGTCTTACTGCACTGAGGAGTCAGTTTGTACTTTGAGTCTGGAAATTTTCCTGAAAATACAGGAGACATAGAGCCGTAAAATCTGCACACTTAATGGCCTCCAAATTCTCGGCCAAGTCCTAAATTGTGTATGCTGGGGGCAAGTCCCTAATTAGCCCAGGGGAAATCAACAGTGGAGGTGAAAGAGCTGACTGTGATGCATGGCCTGGTGCTAGGGAGAGAGAGTTTGGAGCTCAAGTTCTGCCCAATTAGAGGGTTTTGATAAGCACTTCAGGCTTTTCTTTAAAACTTAGTAGGGCCATACTGTAGAAGTAACAGCCACATTCCAGGCATAAGGACTGAACCTAGGACTAAGGGCAAAATGCAAAACCAAAATAGGCCCACCTTAACAAAGCCTAAACCTTGAAACTAAGCCCCCACATTATAAAGGTGATCTTTTGGGAATTTAGTTGCCTCCTAGAACAAAATAATATTCAGAGGAGGATGATAGAATTCAGACTCTACAGGGCAACATGCCATGTCCAGTAAGAAAAATTTACTAGGGGTGCCTGGATGGTTCTGTCTGTAGAGTATGTGACTTTTCATCTCAGGGTTCTGAGTTTGAGTCCCATGTTGGGCATAGAGTTTACTTTAAAAAAAAATTAGGCATGCACTGAAGTATGAAAATGTAGTCCACAATCAAAACTAAAAGATCAATAAACATATAACTCGCATATTGAAATTTGTAGGCAAGGACTTTAATCGTTACAAATATGTTAAATAGGGGCACCTGGGTGGCTCAGTCGGTGAAGCGTCTGCCTTCGCCTCAGGTTATGATCCCAGGGTCCTGGGATCTAGTCCTGCACTGGGATCCCTGCTCAGCGGGGAGCTTGCTTCTTCTCCCTCTCCCTCTGCCCCTCCCTCCTGCTCATGCTCTCTCTCTCTCAAATAAATGAATAAAATCTTAAAAAAAACACCCAAATATGTTAGATAATTTTCAGGAAAAGATGAATATATCTAATAAAGAAATGGCGAATATCTGGAGAGAGATGGAAACTCTAAGAACAGAACCAAATGGAAAGCCTAGAACTGGAAAACAAAATATCTGAAAAAATTCACTAGAAGGGCTTAACAGCAGAAGAAAGATTTAGTTAACCAGAAGACAGATCAATAGAAAATATTGACAGAGTTCAGGACATGCTACCCCAAAACATATAGCATCTTGGCATATTGAATATTTCAAGCTGAAGGAATTTGAGAAACGGCAGATGTAGGAAGGACTCTGTGACCTTCCCTGAAGCAGGTCATAGACCCCCCCAAGTGCAAGGTGCCTTCCCTGTACCCAGAGGAAAGGAGCACCCTTATCTCTGAAGACAGGAACACTGAGAGGAATTTGAAGAACAGGCCTTGCTGTCTGCTCCAGTTTAATGAACTTAGCTCATACCTTCTTTTTGGTCCTATCATGTGCTCTCACAGCTCTCCACTCTTCATCAAACCTAACAAAGACACTCAGGGGACACTTTTTCTCCCCCTACGTTATCCAAACTGAAGCTCAAAGAGAAAAAAGATTGAAGAAAAAATGAAGAGAGCCTCAGTGACAATATCAAATTGCCTAACATGTGTAATTGAGTCCATGAAGGGAAGGAGAGAATGAATGGGGCTGAAAAATAATGCTTGAAAATTTCTAAATTGGATGAGAAACAACCCACAGAGCCAAGAAGGAAGCCACATCTCTACACATCATAACTGAATTGTTTAAAAAGATAAAAACTTTAATACAGCCAAACAAAAAAGACCTATTACCTGTAAAGGACCATCTATAAGAATGATGGCTGAATTCTCATCAGGAAAAATATAAGACAATGGATGATATCTTTTTTTTTTTTTAACATTTATTTATTTTAGAAAGTGTGAGTGGGGGGAGGGGCAGAGGGAGAGACTCTTTCAAGCAGACTCCTGGCTGAGCGTGGAGCCCAGAGCCCAACAAGGGGCTCCATCCTTTGACCCATGAGATCATGACCTGAGCCAAACCAAGAGTTGGAAGCTTAACTGACTGAGCTACCCAGGCACCCCAAAATGAACAATATCTTTAAAGTGCTAAATGAGAAATATCAATCTACAATTCTGTATCTATGAAGTATTCTTTAAAAGTGAAGGAGAAATAAGTCACTTTCAAATAAATGGAGATGAGAGAATTCATTAGCACACTTGCAGTTCAAACCACAGGAACACCTGGGTGGCTTGGTTGGTTAAGCGTCTGCGTTCAGCTCAGGTCATGATCCCAGAGTCCTGGGATCGAGCCCCGCATTGGACTCATTGCTCTGCGGGGAGCCTGCTTCTTCTTCTGCCTGCCGCTCCCCCTGCTTGTGCTCTCTCTCTGACAAATAAAGTCTTTAAAGAAAAAAAGTAGAAACCTCAAGTGAGATTAGGTAATATTACAAAGTGAGTGATAAGACATTTTTGGGATGCAGCTAAAGCAGTGTTTAGATGGAAATTTATAACTTTAAATGGTTTATAAAAGAATGAAAAAAAGGTTTAAGATTAATGATCTAAGTTTTTAGCTTAAGAAGGTAAAAAAGGAAGAAGAAATTATGCTCAAAATATGCGGAAAAAGGAATTAATAAAAATAATGAAAATTGATTAACAGAAAAATCAAGGTAAACAGGAATTCACTGGAATGATTAAAAGGATTAGTACAATCAATAGCAAGACTGATAAGAAAAAAGAACTGAAAACACAAATAGTCAATATCGGGAATGAAAGAGGAAATATTACTACAGATTTTTCAAATATTAAATATAATGAGGGAATATTATGGACAGCTCTATTCTAATAAGTTTAACAACTTAGCCAAAATGAGCAAATTCTTTGAAAACACAACTTTGCAAAACTGTGGACACAAGAAGAAATGGAAAATCTGAATAGCTAGGCCTGCATCTATGAAGACATTGAACTTATCATTTAAAACACTCCCACAAAGAAAACTCCAGGCTCAGACAGCTTTATAAATCAATTTTATCAAATGTTTAAGGAAAAAATAATACCAATCTTACACAAACTATTCCAGAAAACAGAGGAGGAGGGAACACTTTCCAATCTGTTTTATGAGCATTGATACCAAAATATGACAAGGACATTACAAGAAAAAAATAAAAAGGCTAATGTTCCTCATTAACATAAACAAAAATTCTTTAAAAATATTAGCAAACTAAATCTATCAATGTATGAGAATGATACTACATCATGGCTAAGTGGGGTGTATCCTCGATTCAAATTTGCTTAATATTTGAAAATTGGTATAATTCACCACGTTATAGAATAAAGGAGAAAATACAAATGTCCAAATAAAAGTAGAAAAAGCATCTGTCAACATTCAACACTCAATATTCATAATAAACAAAACTCAACAAACTTAAACTGATGAAAAACATCTATGAAAAACCCACAGCTAGCATCATACTTCAGAGTGAAATGTTGAACATTTTCCACGACAAGGATGTCTGCTCTCACTATTTCTACTTAACCTTGTATTGGAAGTCCAGTGCAATACGCCAAGGAAAAGAAATTAAAAAGCATAAAGATGAGGAAGGAAGAGCTAAAACTCTTTATTCACACATGGTATGATTTGTCTATGTAGGAAATCCTAAGGAATCTACCAAAATACTATCACTAATAAGCAGAATTATAAAGGTTACAAAGATGTAAAATCAGTATAAAAATCAGTTCTATTTATATACAAAGCAGCAAGCAATTTTCTTCTTCTGTACTGGGCAGCTCAACCAAGAAAACTTGTAAATTTTCTAGGAACATCACAAATGATCATTTCAGGACCTTGGATAGAAAGACATCTCCTTCATGTGGTTAAAAATAGCTGCCAAGTAAGCCAACCCAAGGATAAAATCTTTTCCTTCAAAGGGTTTCCAGAAGAGGGCTTGCTTTCTCATTCAGAAATAGTAAGACTTCTGTGGTTAGTTTGAACAAATGCTTTAGGACTTGTCCTTTGAAAGCCAGTGAGAAACATTTCATATATTGCTGTCCTATTTCCTGGTAAACTTTTTCAAATGCAGTGATTGAGAGACCTGCTTCTGATAAAGTTGATGACTTTTATGAATGTTAAAAAACATCTTGCAGAGATTTGGGGAACGTCTTTATTGTCTGTGCCTGTCTGTGTAAAAAGCATTGAATAATGATGACAATGGAGAACTTTCTTTATCACTTAAGTTTGCAAAATCAGTTTTGCAGGAGGTCCATCTGAACAGAGAATGAAGCATTTCTTTCCAGGCAAATTTTTTTTTTTTTGGCAAAAGCCCTTTTTACCACATTGACAGCCTTTGTAGTTTGCACTCAAACTCGCAAACTCACAAAGTAAGAAAAGCGTCTGCACACCCACAGTGACCCCAAGCAACTCCCTTGAGAGGTGTCTGTGGTTTCCTCCAAAATGCAAGTCTGCTGTTTCCTCAATGACCAGCTAGCTTCCAATGTTAAAAGATATGTCATCTCGAACCATGAGAGACTATGGACTCTGAAAAACAAACAGGGTTCTAGAGGGGAGGGGGGTGGGGGGATGGGTTAGCCTGGTGGTGGGTATTGAGGAGGGCACGTTCTGCATGGAGCACTGCGTGTTATGCACAAACAATGAATCATGGAACACTTCATCTAAAACTAATGATGTAATGTATGGGGATTAACATAAGAATAAAAAAAAAAGATATGTCATCTATTCTAGAACATATCACACCATTTGACAAGGGAACTGCATCCACTGTTTTCCTCTGATCCAATCCAGAAAATCGCTCAGTAATTTCTGTGCACCTGCCCTTGCCTTCTACATGTCTCTAACAGTGTGGGAGAGTCTTCTTCGGCTAAGCAATTTCAGAGTGCGCTTCAATAAAAGCTTATTGTGAAATAGCCAATCCAAGGGTTGGGAGTGTTCCAGCTTTTCTGAATTGAGCTTTCCTTAAACAAAACCCCCTGCATCTTTAAACGTATTTGCAGGAGAGACAGACATGCCACGCCCTTTCAGTTTTGCTGGTTTCATTGTTCCATTCACTCGCAAGAATTTTCCAGCACAAAAACGCTGGCTCTTGTGTTTTCATGTTCATTATTAAAAGTGAAAGTGGATAATATAGGTGCGCTGGGGTGGCTCAGTCGGTTGAGTGTCTGCCTTCAGCTCAGGTCATGATTCCCGCGTCCTGAGATTGAGCCCCACGTCAAACTTCTCTGTCTCCAATATTCTAATGGCAGTGTGATTTCGTCCAGTAACTTTTGATGTGTCAACCTGGCTGAGCGACAGCCCCCCATTCTTCAGTCAAACACTAACCTAGGCGTTGCTGGGAAGGTGTTTTGTGAGGTGATGCAAGCTCATAGGCAATTGATTTTAAGTAAAGGAGATTATCCTGGATAATCTGAGTGGGCCTAATTCAAACAGTTGAAAGGCTTTAAAGAGCAGCATGGACATTCCCAAAAGAAGAAATTCTGCCTGTGTACTTCAGCTCCTGTCGGTGGAGAGATCCAGCTCACCCTTCCTGACCTTTTGCCTTTGTGGATTCTGGGCTTGCCAACCCCCCCCGCCCCCACAATCAAGAAATACATACACAATACAATACATCTCAATATATATAGCCATCCTCATTATTCTTGGATTTCATATTTGCAAACTCAGCTACTTGCTAAAACTTCGTATATCCGTACAATGAACAGGAAATGAAAAGGAGCTATTGAGTGCGCCTGGCTGGCTCAGTGGATAGGGCATGCGACTCTTGATATCCAAGGTGTGAGTTCAAGCCCCACGTTCAGCGTAGAGCTTATTTAGGAAAAAAAAAAATATTGAAAAGGAGCTATTGATGATAGGAAGCAGATTAGTGGTTGCCTGAAGAGCAGGGAAGGGGGAGAGGGAGGCAAAGAAAGAAGGAAGGAAGGGAGAGATTAGATGGGGGTACGAGTGATGGATAAGTCCGCTCTCTTGATTGTGGTCATGGTTTGACATAAGTATGCATGACCCAGTTACTACATCATACACGTTCAATATGTGAAATTTATCACATGTCAATATGCTTCAATAATGATGTAAAAGAACCCCCACATCTTGGTTGGAATTGTATTAAAAGGTGCCTGGCTGGCCCAGTTGAGGAAGTGTGTGACTCTTGATCTCGGGGTAGCGGGTTCGAGTCCCACATTGGGTGTGATTACTTAAAAATAAAACTTAAAAAAAAAAAAAAGTATTAAAACCTGAACGTTAACTTGAAAAGACGGACATGGTTACAATACTCAGTGCTCCACCCTGGAACACGTGTTTCACACCACTAAGAAAAACATTCACATTTCTTCACGCCTTAGGAGTAGTAAGGCTACTCCTAATAATTTTTTTTTTTTACTCCTTTTTTTAAGTGGTTTTTTTTTTCTCAAATTTTTATTTAAATTTTAGTTAGTTGGGGGCACCTGGGTGGCTCAGTCAATTGAGTGTCCGCCTCTTGGTTTTGGCTCAGGTCATGATCTCAGGGTTGTGGGATCGAGCCCTGCATCAGGCTCCAGGCTCAGCAAGGAGTCGGCTAGAGATTCTCTCTCTCCCTCTCCCCTGCTCTCTCTCTCTCAAATAAATATATAAATCTTAAAAAAAATTAAATTCTAGTTAGTTAACATTTTTTTTACTCCTAATAATTTTTTTCTGGTTACTTTCATAGGGTCTTTCCCACTGTTATGTAATCTAATCGATTGTTAACATATAAGAAAACACATCTGTTCTTCCTATGAGTGTTGGTCTTGCATTCAAGACTCTTTGCTCCACTGTCATAAATTTGAAATGGTGCAGTTGGTTTGGGTTTTTTGGAGTAACCAACTGTATCATCTGCAAATCATATAACCTCCTTTTCACTAGTCATATTTCTCTTGTCTGTTTTGCTGTTTCATGTCTTTTTGCATCGTGAACTTCCAGCCCTAGTTAGCTCATGGCCGTGGGTGTGCATGTATGTTTTGCCCTTGATCATGATGAGAACCACCCTAGTGTTTTACATAGGATGCCAACTTTTAAGTTGAAATTGCTGTTTAAAAAAAAAAAATCTGGTATTAGGGACATTGTCAAGCATTAAAATAGAAAGACCAGAATAATGAACCTTCTAACCCACTTCCCCCAGCTTTGTCCACCTTTGTTTCATTTGTCCCTCCTCCTTCCCCCAACCCCCGGGAAATTTTGAAACATATTCCCAATATTATATTATCTCATCCATATTCCCAATTTTCCTAATATAGTGTCCATATATTTCCAACATTATATTAATTTGTCTGAGATATTTCAATATGTATCTTTGAAAGTTAATGATTCTTTAAAAAAGGTAATCCTGTTATCACATCGTACAAATTAAACATTAATCCCTCGATATCATCAAATATTCAGTGTTCAGATTTCCCTGATTGTCTTTTTTTTTTTTCCACTTGGCTATCAAATCTTCATTCAAAGGAGCCACACGTGGCTCAGGGGTCTCTTTCAATCTGTGAATTTTCCTTCCCTCTTTTCATTTTTCTTGCTGTTTGTTCATTGAAGACATCGAGTAATTTGCCCTGCAGAATGAACGTCGGTTTTGCCGATAACAGCCCTGTGGTGGTGTTTACCATGTCCCTCTGCCCCCTCATATTTCTAGAGAATAGATCAGATTGAGGTTCAGGTTTTGGGGCAGATATAGGTGATGTCATAGGGCATGTTGCCGGAACCCAGACTCTGAGAGGGAGCTTTGCAGAAGGAGGTTTACTGGGCAGGGCTCTCAGGCTCAGAGCCTCTACGGAAGTGGGGGAGGAGGGAGGGGATAGAGGGGCGGCTGGGCAGGGATGCACCTGAGACAGAGTTCTCAGTGCCCATGGGAGCTCTGGAGCTGGAACAACCCCTAGATTGTTCCGGAGGGAAGCGAAAGTGGGGCTTTTGTACCCTCTCATTGTCCTGTCTCTGGGGCTGCGGTACAACCTGTGGACACCTGCAGGGAGGGACCCAGGTGTCAGCAGCCGGCCAGGCCACACTTCCGGCAGCTGGGGGAAGGCCTGCTGCAGTCCTAAAGGCGGAACCTGAGCAGCGCTTGGATGGATACTTCCTACCGCATCACACGGGGAGACACCCTGTCTGGCTGTCTCTCTTCCGATGTTAAGATTGATCAGTGGGGTCAGCTGTTGCTAGCTAGCCTGCCTGGTCTAGCCATTGTAGGCTGCCCCATCAGCGTTTCCTTAGTAGTTTAAAGAGCCACTGATGATCATATTAGATTCATTTTTTCATGAGTCACAAAATAATGATATGCTAATTCTACCACTCGTTCCTTATTTATTAGCTGGAAGTCTATAAAGAATTTTTCTCCTAAACTCTTTGGTTATCCTGAGGTATAGTTCATACAGAATAGGCAGAATAATTGCTCGGTTCTCTTGATTTTCCAATGAAAACATATCTAGTGATGCTGGGGCCCTTGGGTGGCTCAGTCAGTTAAGCATTTTCTTTCCGCTCAGGTCGTGATCCCAGGGTCCTGGGATCTAATCCTGCGGGCGGGCTCCTTGCTCGGCGGGGAACCTGCTTCTCCTTCTCCCTGTGCGCCTGCCCCCAGCCTCAGTGATGTCCTGCTTAGAGGAATGCATTCTCCTCACCATAAACACTGCTTCTGGCTTAGACCCATGACACCCGCCAGCCTCATGAGAATCTCTCCTTGAGTTTTTGCCAGAAATATGAGAAAGATACTCATTTTGTAACTGAAATAATTTGAGTTGGTTCCTTGGTGAGGGACAGATGGGTTACCCTAGGTGGAGCTGTCACACAGAAAGGAACATCTATTTGCAGAGCCGAAGACTCCCGGAACGGGGTGAGTGGGTTTCTTGTATTTAGGGTTAGGATGAATGCTTAGAAAGGGGAGCTTTGTCATCGTGTGTGGAGATGGGCACAAGGTCGCGCATGTGTCTTAAGGAAACGTGCCTAAACTTGTATGTTATGTTAATGAGGTTTGTGTGCCTTCTTGGGTGGAGATTTTACATTATAAGGAGGCAGAGGTAACAGTTGGACAAGGAGAAGGGGCTATGGGCATGCTCCAAGAGCCAAGAGCTGGAATAAACTGGACGGGGTCTTGGGGTCCTTATCTTGGGTAAGGAATGCAGGGCCTTGCTTACCTTTGAAACAGCATTGGGAGTTTTACCACTGATTTATTGTCTCTGGTATAGTTAGGCTATTTCCCAGCCTGGAAGAGACTGTTAATTTTTGCATTCCTTTTAAAATCCTTCACTACTGAGGTGGGGGTTTTTTGTTTGTTTGTTTTGTTTTGTTTAGGTTTTTGCATTTCTTGCAATTCTGACACCTCCTAGGAAGTTCTGCAAGAAGTGTGCTTGGGTGAGGAGGGCATAAGTCACGGAAAATAGCTGGGGGTCTAAAATGACTTCTCGTATCACGAAAGCTGTATCTCCTCTTTCTTTTTCTGGGGACCCCCTAACTCTTCCTGCTTACTTTTTAAAAATTTTTTTTTTATTTTGGGAGTGTGATCTGGAAAGACCATCTAAGTCTGAAGCTGCCTGCTAGAGAATCAAATCAACTCAGAGAAAAGAAAAGCCAACAGGTAAAAAATCAATCATTTAAGCACCTGGACTCAGCCATGCCTGAAGCCCTAGAGATTTGTTACATCCACAAAAAGATCTTTTTTCTTGACCTAGTTTGCAGTTGGGTTTCTATTAGTTACCAGTGACTGCAAACGGAATAGGGGAAATCTTTGGGACAAAACCGAAAGAACCATATTCTTCCAGGGACTTGAGCAATCTTACTGTGGGACCCACTCCCCTGGTAAGAGAACAAGATATGAGAAGGGGAGATGTGTCTCAGTTAGGTGCAGATACAGAGGTGCTGGTGCGAAAGCTGCGGGGTGGATAGAGAGGTGGGGGAGAGCAGCGACAATCTCCAGAAGGGGAAAGATGGACCCTGCCTAGTCCACTCTCTCTAGCAGAGACCTAACAGAGGCAACTCTAGCTTGCAAAAGGTGCCCCGAGGGAGCTTTCCGAGCCGCAGCTTGTCAGCAATGCCCATGGGTTACTAGAGGGTCAGAGGAACTCAGTGGCAGTGTGGGCACAGGGTGGTGGGTGAATAGGTTAACTGTGTCTAAGTCAATAAGAGTGATGAGGAAGACAGCAAGAAAACCCAGCTTTGGTGAGAATGATCCAGAACACAAGCCCTTTGGGGTCCCAGAGATAAGGTGAAGGCTGGGTCTGCCCTGGACAAGGGGGAATGTTGATCAATAGGATTTAGGGACAAATGGGTGAGCAAGTACCTGGTTGCTCAAGACCAGGAACTGGATAGGGGTTCTGGCCGTGTGCAGCCTGCAGGAGTCCTGGGCCATGCAGCTGTGTTCTCTCTGCTGGGTTTGGCACCCAGTTTATATCAACTTCGTACAAGGAATTGGAGAGTTTGTCCTTCTTCACATCAGCCATGGCTTACATAGGCTGGAGCGACTTGTTTCTTTGGAGTCTGGAAGAACACCCAAAGGACCTCTAGAGACTCCAGGAAGATGATTCTTTGATAATGCTTTCAAATTCTTCCTCACTTATGGGAACATAAGGATTTTCGTTTTTTGAATCTGTTTCTTTTATTAATTTGAACCATACTTTTCACTAAGATTTAAAAATCTATTCACATATTCATATGGGAATTGTAGTTCTTATACTTTTACATTATAATCTGCATTAATTACCTCAACTTGCTAATTATATTTGACTTTTTTCTCCTTTTATTAAGTTTGGCATGGATCTAATGCTTTCTTTTTTTGTTCAAGACTCTACTTTTGGGGCGCCTGGGTGGCTCAGTTGTTAAGCATCTGCCTTTGGCTTGGGTCATGATCCCAGGCTCCTGGGATCGAGGCCTGCGTCGGGCTCCCTGCTCCGCGGGAAGCCTGCTTCTGCCTCTCCCACTCCCCCTGCTTGTGTTCCCTCTCTTGCCGTCTTTCTCTGTCAAATAAATAAATAAAATCTTAAAAAAAAAAAAAGAGAGAGAGAATCTACTTTTGGGGGCCCCTGGCTGGCTCATTTGGTGGAGCACACGACTCTTGATCTTGGGGTTAGGAGTTCAAGCCCCATGCTGGGTGTAGAGATTACTTAAAATTAAAATCTTTAAAAAAATCTACTTTTGGATTTCTTCATCAATTCTACTGCTTTCACATTCACCAAACTTAACTTTTATCTTTATTATGCCTTTATGATTTCCTTCTTCTGGCTTTGCTTTAGTCTGTTTTACAGTTCTCTCCCTGAAATTTTGAGTTGAAATGTTAGATCAGTTATTTATATTATTTTTTTCTTACAAAAATGAATGCATCTGGGCGCCTGGGTGGCTCAGTTGGTTAAGCGACTGCCTTTGGCTCAGGTCATGATCCTGGAGTCCCGGGATCGAGTCCCGCATCGGGCTCCCTGCTCGGCGGGGAGTCTGCTTCTCCCTCTCCTGTTCCCCTCTCTTGTGCTCTCTCTCTCTCTCATTCTCGCTCTCAAATAAATAAATAAAATCTTTAAAAAAAAAAATGAATGCATCTAAAGTTGTTAAATTTTACAGTGTTCAACAGTCACCGATTTAGGGCAAGGGCCTGACACTTAACACCTTTGACATCATAATGACGTAAGTTGGCATTATCCCATAATGATATGGTATTCCTAATTCAAAATAATCAGACATTATAGTTTCTATTTTCTCTTTTTTTTTTTATTTTTAAAGATTTTATTTATTTATTTGAGAGAGAGAACAAGCAGTGGGGAGAGGCAAAGGGAGAGGGAAAGAGAGAGAGAGAGACAGAAGCAGACTCCCTGCTGAGCAGGAAGCCCCATGTGGGGCTTGATCCCAGGACCCTGAGATCATGACCTGAGCTGAAAGCAGACACTTAACCGACTGAGCCACCCAGGTGCTCCTCTATTTTCTCTTTGACTCGACAGTCACTTAAGAAAGAGGCTAGGATTGTTGTCATTGTTCTTCTCCCCCCTTGCCCCCATCCCCTGGTCAATATTCTTGTTTGCTTTACTTTTGTGGGTATTTTCTGGTTTATCGTATCATGGACTTAGTAGTGTTTGGCCTGTCGAATTTTTGCTTTGGAGAAAACTTGATGTTTTCTTTCCTTTTAATACACATATGTGGTGAAAGTTTCATGTCCAAAAGGAAGGTACAAACTGTGTGTGGTACAGAGTTTGATATGGATCTTTGATACAATCTTATTCACGAAAGTGTTGCATCTTTGATGGTCTTTAATTTTTGTCAGTTCACTCTATTCTGGGTTGCATATTTAATCACACTATTTAGTATGTGAAAGACTCTCACTACTTTTGTGTTTCTGGCCACAGCTAGACTGGTGCAGCACTGCTGGGTCCTCTGCTCATGCCACAATCAAGGTGTTGGCTCGCTGCATTCTCATCTGGAACTCAGGTTCCTTCCCCAAGCTTATTTCCGTTACTGGCAGAATTCAGCTCCTTGCAGTTGTAGAACCAAAGTCCCCATTTCCTTGCTGGCTGGCAGCCAGGGGCTGCTCTCAGCTTCTGGAAGCTGCCCTCATTCTTGGTCACTTAGCCCCTCCAGCTTTAAGTCTGCAATGGCATCTGGAATCCTCCTCCAGCTTCCAATCGATCTGACTTCTCCTTCTGCCACTGGCCAGAGAAAGCTCTCTGCTTTTAAGGGCTACGAGATTAGATTAGGCTCACCTGGATAATCTCCCTGTCTTAAGGTCCACTGTGCCATGAGGTGCAACATAATTATAGGGGTGATATCTCATCATATGCACAGGTTCCCGGGGAGCAGGTGGGATGTCGGTGGTGGGCGGGCAGGGTGTGGATGTGTGTGAAAGGCATATTGTCATGCACAATGGCTCTTCATTATACAAGATACATTTTATGAGAAACTTTCTATTTTTCAAGTGCCAGACAGCACAGCTTTACGTTACATAAAACAAATCTAGCAAGAAATGTTTGATCAGGTCTGGGTGAGCTGGGCGGATTTGAGTCCTGCCTTTCACCTGGCAGCTGGTTTTAGTTAACTAGAGGCAGCTGTGGGGGATGGTCAGCTGTTTGGGGACCTGAGGGTCACCCCAGACCGCACGCATGGCTTCCGTGTGGTTGGTGGTTAGCGTTCAGCTTTTGCGGCCCAGCCGCCTGAGCGCAGATCCCCCCGCTTGACTTAGGGCGGCCCGCTTTAGCAAGTGGGGCCACGGCCCTGTGTCTCCCGGATGAGCAGCCGGGTCAGACCAACCCTGCCGCAGGAGGCCCCTGGTCTTTTACTTGAGCTGAATTTTATGTCACTTGCAACCAAACATATACTAACCGCTGTTGGTTATACACAGTGTTAGCTTTATATAAAAATTAGAGTACTGCATCCTGTCTGCGATGGCTCAGCCGCTAAATGATTACAAGGACAGCGAACTATTCCCTGATCACCTAAGCCCTCCGTTCAGACCTCAGAAGGCCTGGGAGGGTGGGTAGGCCTGTGATTTCTGTCGGTGGGTAAAGCAAGAATAAGTCCTCCTTCCCCTGAAAGAGCCTCCCTCCCTAAGGTGGCCCAGAGGACCTCGAAGCCACCTTGCTCCCTCCAAGGCCACCATGTCTGTCCGGATGTTGGCACACTTCTGCCTCCTAAACTGTGCCTCTCAACTCAGTGAGACAGGCTCACGGTAGAGAGCCTTATACAGGGGCGCCTGGGTTAAGTCTGAGTCTGGATTCCCGCTCAGCGGGGAGTCGGCTCGTCTCCCTCCCCCTCTGCCCCTCGCCCAGCCCGCACGCTCGCGGTCTTTCTCTCTCTAGAATAAAGAAATCCTAATAAAAGGGGGAAAAAAAAAGCCTTATACGGATGAGCCGAAAGAAAAGAATAAAATCCGGGGAAGCCCACTACCAGCAAACAATTCCTGTGAAACAGTTTGGTGTGGAGCTTTCCAGCGTCTGCGAGGCACACATGCCCTTAGGGAACGCGGGGGGCTTTGGGGTCCAAGTAACGCAAGTTAACAGGGTTCCACAAAACCAGCTCAAATCCTCCCTCCCCATTGTCGCGCTATCCTACGAGGTCAGTAGGGGGCGCTGCCGCCCTCTCCCGGGATGGCCCGGGAGCCCAGGACTCCTCCGGCGCCGCCCCGCCCCGCGCGCTCGGTCCCCGCGGGGCCCCGCCCCCGGGCCGCCGCTGCCCGGCCGGACCCGAGGGGGTCAGTGCGCCGCCCGCCACGGCCAAGCTGCGGGCCCGCAGGTGCGCCCCGCCAGAGCCCCGGGATTCGGCGGCTTCCACCGTCACTCACCGCCCTCCGCTCCGCATCCCCCCCCACCGCCCCGCCCGTCGGCAAATTGCGACTGTCCCCACTAAAGCCCGGGGCGGTTCAGGGATGGCCTCTGGGGCGCCGGTGGGGCTGACCGCCCTCGGACGCCCGCGCCCTCCGCCACCTCCTTTCGGCACCGCGATTACAAGCCCCCGGGGGGCAGCTGCCCAGCCTAGGGGCGGGGGCAAGAATTCCGGGCATTCCTGTTAGATTCGGCCGCGCCGGATTAAAACAAAGCGCTAGGAGATTCCTAATCGGTCCCCAGCGGGGTCAGTAAATCCCCGCCCGGGCCGCGGGTTCCCCCTTGAGCCGCTCGTCCGAGTCGCGGGGGCAGCTGTTTTAAAAACCCTGGATTCGCACCCACTCCCGAGGGTCGCAAGTAACCCGCCTGGGTTGGGGCCTGGACGCGCGCATTTTTCAAAGCTCCCTGGGGGGGCCTTTCAGACAAGCTGCGGGGCTTGAGTCCTGTCGGAAAGGATTGAGCTCGGTGCCTGGCCTCTCCTGGAAGGTGTAAAATTTGTTCCAAGATGCAAGTTTTGAAGTAAATTCATGCAAAAGTTGCATTCCGTCCCATTATGTGTCTGTTCGTTTTAATATAAAAGCAATTGTTAAAAGAATTTTCAGAAAGAGATAAATTTATAATTCGTACAGACACAGAAATGACCTTGAGATTTATTTTAGTCACCTGAGGGCAAGCGAATGCTACAGCCGGTTCAGAGACATTTGGAGTGAAGGCATTGAATTCCAAACGGAGGCAAAACTGGTTTTTCCACGGCGGGGGGTGGGGGTGGGGCGGCACGTGTTCCCCTAGCCATCTGAACGTGCAATTTAAAAAAGGTGCAAAATAGCTCAAGGACAATGAACTGGGCTAGGAGCGGCCCGGTTGGCGTTGTGCTTTAAAGGTTAGCGTATTTTTGAAACAGGTTTTTCTTCCCAATATTTTAAGTAACTATCTGGAAGAAAAATTTTTTTTCTTACAGCGCTAATACTGCTGGGCTCCCCCAAACACCAAAATATCAAATTTCAAATCACTCATTGGATAGAACACTTTTCTACTCTTTGGGCTTTGGGGCAAAAATCCACAAATACACCCGCAAGTTACTACTGAGGGAAAAAGGAGGGCCTGAAGCTCTTGGGAGACAGTAGGTTAAGGGGTTAAGAAGAACAGACCTAAGTTCAAGTCCTGCCCTGTCACACAGTAGCTGTGGGACCCTTCTCCTGGGAGCCTCGGTTTCTTCACTTGACCATGGTGTATAATGGGGTTCCAGAAGCTTCTCTCCCTGCTCCTTCTCAGCCCGAGTGGACAGAGCAAGTCACCTGGGAACATGCTTTCTTTGCTCAGGCTAGGGTTCTTTGGGTGGTCTCCTATAGTTATGTAAACGTGGCCCAATGGGCACCCTTGGCTACCCCTTCTCAAACCCCCTTGGAATGCAGAGCTGGTGGCTGGGGACCAGGGAAAGCTATGTCGTATTCGAAGCCCGGGGCCTTTGGGGAGAAAAGGGTTTGAGACCCATCTCCCTGTCAGCCTGCTCCTCAGGATCAGGTTGAGGACGGACTAACATTTATTGTCAAGGCTAAGAGAAGGATCTCTCTGTGTGTGAATTGTGGGCCCCCCTACAGCTTGGGCGCGGAAGGCAGCATCTAAGAATGCGGGGGACTGTGCAGGCCCACGTTCCACAGCGCCACCGTGTGGAGGGCCAGGCAACAGCTGAAGAGGGCGGCTCAGGCTTTCCTGAGGGTCGCTGGATTTGTGGACTTGGGACTTTGGAAGCCCTTGAAGTTCTGTGCAATTTGGGAGTGAGTGGGCTCCAACAGGGAGAAAAAATAATTTTTCTGAGACCTCCCTGGAATAAAAGATAAACAAACAGAAGCTTAGTCACATGTATACCTCCTGAATGCATGGGAAAGACCCAGGAAAATGGAGTCAACCTCTACAAAATGGCCAAAGCCACCACCCTAAATACTATCTTCAGCTAAAGATTAAAGAAAGATGTTGGGGCAGATGGTGTGTGTTGGGGGGGGGGTAGTCACTTATGGGAGGTTACCGGGAAAAGACAGCGAACAAGCCTAAGGTTGTTATGTAGATTTCAGACCCTCCCTTCTGCCTTGATGCTCCTCCATCCTCCTCTTCCGGGGGTACAGAGGGAGACCCAAATGGAGATTTCTTTTACAAGTTTAAATGTCCTTTACAAAAGGGTCACATCTAACTCAGTTTTCAGAGCTTCTCCTGTGTCCGCTCTTTCTTAAAAATAACCAGCTCAAGATAATTCTCATGCCAAAGAGGCATATTTTGGTGTGTCATGTTCTACTTCAATTTTCTGCCAACAAGGGTAGAGCAGGGACTCGGACTCCATCACTCAATGAGAAACATTAAAATGTATCTGCGTTTGTACCCTCAGTGAAGGTCATACCCATTCTACATGTGAAATGCCAGGCAAATTGAATAAGCTCCAGAAAATGGCCCTTGCCATCATTGTTACTGGGAAGCAAGATTGTAAGACCTGAAAGGCCTTTGTGTCTGTTTCCCAAAATGATCAGCAAAGCAGACCTTGGAAAGGCCAAGGTCACACTCCTTGGAGGCAGCCAGGTTACACTCCCAGGCAGATGGAGGAAACGAGGGCCAGCTGGGTGGAAGGGCCAGAGCTGGGCCAGGAGCTGGCTGAGGGCTGGTCAGCTGGGGTGCCCTCTGGGCCGGGCCATTCTTCTGCACACCTGGCTTAGGGTGGGCAGGGTCTCAGCAGTTTTCCCGGTCACCAGCCCCTTCTTTTGTGAAGCCCTGTTCCTGCTGAGGGGACAGTGGTGGGGACGCCTTGGGGCCATGTTCCACGTTCCCAGCCTGAGGTTCCTGGGGCCTGGGACTGGCTGCCTCCCCATGCCCCCCAAGGGGGACTGAGGTCAAGGGCATGTTTCTAGGGTTCCCATCCGATCTTGTTTGTTCCTGGCTCTGGAAGCGGTGATGAGTCCTCAGTGCCTGCAGGAAGCATCCTAACCCTTAGCCAGATGAGGTTTTTACCAGGACGCCCCCACCCCCGTCCCTCCCATCTCCACATCGTCCACACCAGGCAGCTGGCCCCTCCTCTGGATGCCCCACTGTTTTCACTCACTTCTGGGCTGTGGCTCATGTTCCCGGCCTGGCACATGTTCTCCTTCCCCTTCTACCACAGGAATGCCACTCCTCCTTCGAGACAAAGGTGCAGCGTCAGGCCCAGGGCTGAAGCCCCGCTCCTCATCCTGTGCTGGGGGGCCTGTTACACTGGTTCCCATCGGTGGGCTCCCTGACCTTCCTCCTTTCCTTCTGCTCAGCTAATTGCTGGCGCCCCACTCGTCTGCCAGCTCCGTCAGCCCAGGCCTGGGCCCCTGAGGTGGGAAATGGGATCAGGAGCAAGGCTGCCCGTGGGGCCCACGGCTGAGGCTGAGGAAGTTCCCATGCTGGGAATGCGCAGTCCGCTGAGAGCTCCCAGTCCACGGGGCCCAGCTGGAGGCACCAGTGAGCCCAGAGGAAGGGGGTGCACACCCACCACCCCTGCTCCTTGCCCCGTTCCTCTCTCAGGATCAAGTCTGAACACCTTCCTGAACCCAGAAGACCTCGCGGGCCCTGGCTCCCTTCTCATACGCATCCCTAGCCCCCCACCCCAGGGAGGAGCTCTTTCCTGCTTCAGCATTCCAGCTGCCTCCGTATAAGCCCTTCCTTCTGCCTGCCCGTTCATCCCTCAGGGCACAGCTGAACCCAGTGCTGCCCCTGGACCCCCACCCAGGCCTCGTCCAGTGGTCCTTCCACCTCCTGGGCTCCTGGATGGTGTCCCCCTCCCCCCCCCATGCTCTTGTCCTCTGTGGACTGAGCTCTGGTTAGACAGAAGCCCCACGGCCCCACTCTGCTTTCTGGAGTCCCTGGCTTCACAGGGTGAGAGGGACAAACAGGGCTGACAACTTGGGTCTGTGAGCTGTGCTCAGAGGGCTGTGCGCTCGGTTTAATTCTCTGTTGCGGCAATCTTGAAATTGGTAACTTTCTAAAACCAAGGGCCCTGCATTTTCATTTTGCACTGGGCCCTTCAAATTACCTAGGTGGTCAACAGAGAGGGGAGACGTGGGGAGATCTGTGCTGACGAGGAATAGCAGCAATGTCCCTTTTCCTTCTCTGAGGGCTTGGACCCGGGCAGCTGGGGCCATGAGGGACACCCATTTAGTCTCATGCCCCCCGTCTGTCCTCTAAGATGTTGCGTTATATGAGGACCCAGCCCTTCCTTTCACTTCCCGGGAGGAGAGGCCCAGGGTAGACATGTGGGGGCATCTGACCTACTCCCCGATGCCTCGAGCTGGGCGCAGGCGGCGAGCTGCTGGCTTGCTCACTTCTGGCCCCAGTGACTCTTGGGGGCGATAGCTGTTCTCCCCACGCTAGAGGTAAGCAACTTAGGCCGAGGTGCCCCATACACGGCAGTCCCCTGGACCCCCAACCCGGGACCCCACTGAGCCACTGTTTCAGTGCTTCTTGTCAACCTTATCGATGCTTCCAGGTTGACTGAAGGGACATCAGGGAGCCCACCGGCCCCTGCATACCCCCACCCACCGTAACATCAGGCTCATGGGCCGCCATGTTTTTCCCCCACACCACCTCCTCCAGGGGGCAGCTCTCTAGACTCTGGACCCTGTGGTTTCTGCTTTAATCCTGGCACCCGCATCCCTCTAAAGCTCTCCAAGCGTCCTTGTGCACCCACCAGCCAACAGCAAGGGAACAAGCTGTGTCTTCAGAAATCTCTGGCAACCCCGGCCCCAGACTCTCTCTGATGGGAATGGTGACAGGAAGTCGCACACCAGAAAAACCAGCCCCCTTTTATTGAGAAAATAGTGTTGATTCCTCAATCTTTTCCCAGGTGCCTCCACCCTGATGTGAGGTGGCATCCTTCTGCACCCATCCCCAAGGACGCCTGAGGGTTCACTCCATCCCTTCATAGGGGCCCATGCTGGTCTGCTCAGGCCCTGGAGAAGTAGGCAGGCAGGGAGGGCAGGGTTCCGGAGCGGGACTGAAACAGGCATGGGGGTGCCCTGGGTGGGGGGTGAGCGGCCGAGGGAGGTGGTATCTTGCTGGAATGAGGGAAGGGAAAGGAAGACCACCACCATCTCCGGAGGCCTGGCACTCTCTCCCTCCAAATTCTTCATAAATAAAACTTCACAGTAATAGAGGACTGTCCATCTCAGGGCCAAACCGGCTGCTTTCCGGCTGGGGAGCCAGCCTGGGCGGGACCGCACGAGGCCCTCGGCAGCTGGGCAGCACCGTGACTGCGGGGGCTGGAGCACTGCTCTCTGGCCCTGTGTCGGGGTGCGGGGCGGGGCTGCAGCCCATCCGGAGGTTCTGGGCATTGCTGAGGTAGTCGGGGCGGCCAGCCGCGCTTCCAGACACAGCCAGGAGTGAAGCCGCCTGCGAGCAGAGACCCGGCAGCAACTCCAGGTCTGGGGGCGGGGGTGGTGCTGAGGGCCTTCCGAGCTTCCATCTCCTGGAGACCCAGGGGCGCGGGCTTGGGGGCGGGGGTGGGGGGGGACGGACCTTGGGGGCCTGTGAGCCTGCACAGGGTTGAGCTTCTCCTGAAAGGGCTGCTTGGGCCCGTGGGGGAGGCTGAGGCATTTCAAGGGAGGAGAATCTGCTCTGTGAAGACAAGAGGGCCACCCCTGACCCATCCTAGGGCCAGGCCTAACCCGGGTACCTGAGCACGGGGTTCCTTCAGAAGCCACCAAGGCCTCCCACCAGGTCACAGGCAGCCAAGCCGGGAACCCAGGTTAGGAGGGCGACGAGTGGCCGCGGGCCTTGCTCCCAAGACCACCTTCCGCAGGCGGGGCAGTTACAAAGGTCCCGGGGCCTCAGCTCCACTTTCTGGGTCAGGTCCACGCAGGGAGGCCCCCTTCTGGCTAACTGCGCCCATCACACCCCGGGGACCACACAAAGCCCCAACCCCACCCCGCCACCTCCCTGTTGGGGGAGGGGCCCAAGGTCTCCGTCCAGGCCGCCTGGGGCTCCAGAAGCCGCGGTCCGGCCGGGTCAGAGCACCTGCAGCTTGCGGGCGCAGGTGAGGTTGCCGTGCACCAGCCCCCACATGGCCAGCAGCTCGGCGGGCAGCAGCTTGTGCACCACGAGCATGGAGCGGAAGAAGCAGGGCTCCTTGTTCATGCGGCTGTTGCGGTTCCGGGTGATGCCGAAAGTCTTGAAGCCCTCGTGGGCCGTGGGCTGCACGCTCAGCACCTGCAGACACATGCCCAGGAAGACGTCGTCGATGGGGTACAGCTCCAGGGTGTCGCAGGCACTGCGCAGGCGCCGGGCCAGGCCGCCCGCCATGAGGAAGCCGCCGCCGCCCGCGTACGGCGGGTAGCTGGCCTTGCTGTACAGGACGCCCGGGATGTAGTACTTGTTGTCCTTCTTGCGGATGGGCCGAGCGCGCTGCAGGACGTCGCCCACCAACAGGTCTTCCTCAGGCTGCCGGTCAGCCAGAAATTCGAGCAGGTTGCTGGGGTTGACGAAGACGTCGTCGTCGCCCTTGAAGATGAACTGGACGTGGGGGCAGTAGATGTCAAACCACTTGAGGAAGTGGATCTCCTTGAGGGTCAGGTTGAAGAAGCTGTCCAGGAAGTCCCACTGCAGGATGTCGCCGTAGAGACGGTCCTCGTAGGCCAGCAGCTGCTGGTAGTGCGCGCGCTCCTCCTGCTTGGAGGCCGTGCCCAGCAGGAAGAGGGTGCGCACGGCGCCGCCCCCCGACTCCTGCTCCCGGCCCCACGTCTGGCGGATGGCCTCGCGGCGGTCGTGCTGCGTGATGACCGACTTGACCACCACCAGCAGGTAGACGGCGCCGCCGCACTTCTCGGGGTGGTTCAGCAGCATGGGGAAGTACCGGCAGTGACGATAGGTCAGAAACTGCTGGAAGTGGGGCTCCAGGCCCTGGAACCAGGGCTGCTGGGTCACGTTGATATTGGCTGAGCAGTTGGTGGTGCTGATGTCCCAAGTCTGGGGCCCTGGCGGGGCCATGGGCGTGGGGGCAGCCACGTCCTTGGTGTTCTTCCAGAAGCTGTTGGGGTTCACCAGGTGTCCGCTTGGGTTCTGGGCCTTTTGTGGCTCTCGGGTGGGCGGCGGGGGCTCTTGCAGAAACTGGTGGGGGGTCAGGCTGCGCTGGAATACTGTCACGGCCACAAGCAGGGCCAGGGACAGGCACACGCTCTTGTAGACGGTTTTCTTCCTGGGGGCCGGGGTTGGAGGGTGGTACAGAGGAGAGAGGAAAGCATGAGTCCCCTGTGACTTGTTCGGAGCTGCAGGGGACACAGACTCAAGTCCCGCGGCCCCTGAGTGGTCAGAGGAGGGTCCTGCCTCCTCTCCTGCCCTGCCCTGCCTCTGCCAGGACCAGGGGACCCACGCAAGCCCTGCAGAGTCAGGCTGCCCGGGTTTAAATCTTGACTCTGCCACTTTGAGCGGGTCCCCCTTAAGGTCTCCAAACCGTGATTTCTTTTTCTCCTCAATGAGGATAACAAGGACTCGGAGCACTATCTAAGGAGTCCGGCTCGCAGTGGGTATGCAGTCAGGGGAAAGCCGTGAGTCTGTAAAGATGACCTCTGGTGGAGGTTTCTGCCTGTTCCCCAAGCCCAGCAAGCCACCCTGTTTGCTTTCATTTCCCTGTGCAAAGCTGGTGCACCCTGGGGTGAGCCATGAGGCGGGGCACACACAGCACTTGCTCTTACAGCCTGGGAGCTCAGGAACCTGTGGGGGACACTGGACAGAGGCTCTAATGTGGGACCTGAAGAAGCCTGTCCCTTCCGCTTTCACCCCATCCATCCGACCCAGTGCAAAACTACTCACAAGTCTGATGGGGGCCTGAGAAGGGGGCAGGCGTCTCCTAGCATGACCGCCGCCGCCCTCTTACTCTCCTCAGTCTGGGCCCCACTCTCTTAACATCCCTCTAGGAGAGAGAAGGTCCCCCAGGTCTACTGCCCTGGGATGGGTACACATTCAGACCCCCACTCTCCAGGGACCCTCCCTGCCCAGAGAGCCCCTACCACACCCATTTCAGAAGCAGAAATTAAAGCCTTTTGCAGGAGGAGGTGCAGACAGACCCAGAGCAGAGGTGGGGGGGGCGTCCCCAGGACCCTCTCTCAGGTCACACTCTGGAGGTGGCCAGGTCTCCTGCGCAGATCTCTTTTGTGGAGATACAGGGGGTGAGGGTTCTTGGGGAACAGGCAGGCTAGAAGTGTGGCCTCACAGGGCCAGGCCAAGAGGGAGACAACCCCAACTTCCAGGGGGGAAGCTGCAGGGCCAGGGAAGAAATAGACTGCAATGTACATCACAGGGACTCTGGAGAAGCCTGGGGTGGTCCTCAGGACTGGCTGGTTGAAGGTGCAGGCACCCAGGGCAAGTGAATGTTGAGCCCCCTGGAGCGACATTTTCCCGTGGGGTCCCAGGGTTTCCTGTGTATGCGGTGGGAGGAACACTGGGTCACCCCAGGTACTGGAGTGGGGTGAGACTCGACCCTCCCAAAGGGGAAAGCAGAATGTTCCGGGTCAGGGTCTCCTGCCCTGGGAGTTTCAGCGAAGCACACCTTCCCCCTAGTTGGGGAGGTCCGGACTGGGGGAAGTCCCGCGGGGGTCACCCCAGGGAAGGGGGATGCGGCGGGGGTGTCTCTCCGCTCCAGGCCGGTCCACCTGCACCGCCCCACTCCATTTGGACAAAAGTCCCGCAGGGGAGGAAGGAAAAGGGGAGAGGGGGAGAGGTGGGGGACTGGAGGCTCTAACTCCCCCGAAGGAAGGAGAGCCCTTGGGTCCCGGAGTGGGATCAGGGTGCCTCGGGGCCCGGGCCCAGGGGAGCCGAGCGCCGCCGGCGTGGGCAGCGCGCACGGGCCCCGCGGGACCCGGCCCCGTCCGGCTGGTTCGGGCGCCGCGCACCGCCGGGCATCCCGACCGCCGCCGCCGACCGCGTCAGTCCCGAGAAACTGAGGCCAGCCCCAGGGCACCCAGCGCGGCATCATCCTCCGGTCCCCGGGAGCGGCCCGGCGCCCCCCACGCCCGTGCGTCCCCCGACCTCGGGGGAGGGAGCCGGGGGTCCCCGCGCCCCCCGCCCCGGCCCCCCCCCCCTCAACTCACCACAGAGACATGGCGGCCCGGGCCCGGGCGGCGGCGGAGCAGGGCGCGCGGGTCGCAGCTCTGGGCGCCGCAGCTCGGGGACGGCGGGCGGCGACGGGGACGAGGCGGGCGGGAGCGAAGGCTGGGCCGCGCCCCCGCCGCGACTTTCCTCTTCCCCGCGGCCGGAGGAGGGGCCGGGAGGGGCGGCGGCGGCGGTCCAGGTGCGTTAACCCCTTCGGCGCCCCCGGCCCTCCCGCCCCTCGGCCGCGCGGCCAGCCCTTCCGCACCAGCGCCAGTGGCCCATTTCGCGGAGGCGGAAACCGAGGCCCGACTCGGAGTGGCCCAGTAGGGACTTCGGAGCCCACGAGGGTCACTCTCGTCCCCGAGGACTCCGTTTCCCCCGAGGAGCTTCCCTGGGGTCCTCGGCCCCTCTGGACGCGTGTAACCGGGACACCACCCACCTCCCACCTTCCATGCGCCCCCAGGTCCCCACCATCTCCCTCTGGCCCCATTCGGGATTTTTCAGTGGTGGGGGAGGCAGAGGAGGAGAGGGCTTCCCCCCCCTCCCCCCCCCCCGCTCCTCTTCCCTCTGCCTTCTTCCCTTTTCCCCTTCCCAGGCCGACCTCCCTACACCGCGCTGTTGGGGCCCCTGGGCGGGCTACCTAGGGCTGGTCTGCAGGGAAGAGGGACTGGGGGAGCAATGTCCCTGGGGAAAGAGGCTCTGAGGAGGCTGGGCTGCCTGTGTCAGGGGCCACAGCTCTGGAAGCCTTCTCTGTGCCCCCAACTGGAGGCCCTCCTCACTACAAAGGGAAGGCCTGCTTGCCTAGCCACGACCTCCTCTTTTTTCATCCATCAACAAATATTTCACTCAAAACCCTTTTTGTCCCCAGCCTTTATTAATCTGCTTGTGTGTATGCGGGACCGAGCCATTCCTGTGTAGTGGGCTCAAGCAGACATATAACACAGAGGGCCAACTTTGGCCCAGCAGGATCTGGGGTGATAGGTGTTTCCATCAGGTGACTTCCAGAATCCTCTAGCTGGTAAAAACCTCCGCGGTTGTCCATGTGTCTGTTGTAGTTTTGTTCCATGTAGAGGTCCCATCACTGAGCTGACAGGAGGACCTCAAAAATGCCAGAGAATTGAAATGGGAGCATTTCACAGTCCAGTAAATAACAGCTAACATTCATCAAGCAGTTACACTATGCGAAGCACGATTCTAGGCTCACACAAGAATCACTTAATCCTAGAGGCACATACTATTATTATTCCTATCTTACAGAGGAGGAAATAGAGGTGCCCAGGGGCGGGGAAAGCCCAGTGGGCGAGGTCTCAAAGCCAGGCAGGCCCTGAGCCCTTGGAGGAGAGCAGTGACAGGGAGGTATTTTCCTGCTAAGGGGTCCCTAGGGAGGTCAGGAGGTCCCTGAGTGCAGAGGCTGGTTGTGGGAAGCCAAAGGAGGCTGCTCCTACTGAGCTGGGCCCCAGGATCAGTAAAATTTGCTACTGGGATGTTGTAAACTCTAATCAGGGAAAGTAATGTTCTTCCTGGCGGAATTCCAAAGAAAAACCCTAGGGCCAGTGCTCTTTCTATTGGCCTTTCCCAAGTACCAGCACTGGAGGAAAGTCTGACCAGCAGACCAAAGTCCCCCTTGGCTTGGCTGCCTGCCCCTGAGGCCACCTGCAGCCCCACCGGCCACCTGTCCCACAGGGCACTGGCACTTCTCTCCACTGCCCAGGCTTCTGGGTTCTCCCTCTTCACCCTGCAAGCGTGGCCAGGAGAGAGGGCCAGGCCCGCCTGGCTGAGGACATCCCACCAGGCCTCAGCACTGACCCCTCACCCAGAAGCTGTGGGATTTCCTCAGGTGCCCCCGGGGAAGGGGTTTGGAGCCCAGGTTGGAGACTCTAGGGGCCTGGGGGTTGGGTCAGGGCTCTGCACTTCCGGGCTGTCAGTAGGGGCAGGTGGCTTATCCCCTTGAGACCTCAATTTCCTGCCGGTACAGGGTGATGTGGGATGACGCACGTGAAGTTCGTAGACTAGTGTCTCTTACACGGTGGTATTATGATACCTTGACTGCTGTTGATATTATGATTGTTAATCTTTGACCCAACCCAAGGCCTCAGAACACACCGGGGCTCAAGGAGGTGGTAAAGGGGGAAGCTGCTAAAGTCCAGCTGAATGTTTGCCAGTGGAATCGCGTCCATTAGAGGAACATTTGTCATCATGGATTCATTTGATCTGTGCTTAGGTGGAACTGGGCCTGGGGAAATGGATGAAAATTAAGGACTCAGTCCCTGACTGTGGCGTGGGGGTGGGGGATGTGGGCGCCAGGCCAGAGCCTGGTCAGTTTTCACTGTCGCTCTGACAGGTTCCCCTGCAGGGTGCTTGGGCCGGGCCCTATCAGGAGCACTCTGAGGCTCACCCACCTGTCCGGGCCGGCAGAGCCCCAGCAGATTCCTGCTCATTATCTCAAGCCACAGGCCACAGCTGGGGTGGTTGAGCAAGGCCCCTGAGGAGGGGGCGGTCAGGCTACAGATGGAATCTGTCCCTGTCCCGCTGCACCAGGAAGCTGCAGGACCTCAGATCCCAGGAGGTGGGGGTTTGGGGTGGGGCTGGGTATGGGGAGTGGTCTGTCTGGAGCCTGGAGGGAGGGCGGAGGAATGGGAAGAGTAGCTGGGTAGGCAGAGGCAGGCTGGAGTCCCAAGCAGTGGTGGCTTCCAGGTCCCTGTCACCGGTTATCCCCTCTTCCTCTCAGGCTGACGTGCTGCCCTGGGAGGGGGAGCTCTCCTTCCTCCCAGAAGCTTCCCTTCCTTCAGTCTCCCTGCCTTCCCCACACCTCCTGGGCCCCTTCCCTCCCCCTTCCCATCCCTGCTCCCTTGTTCCTCTCCCGGGTCCCTCTCCATCCCTATTCCCATATAGCTGCCCCACCAATCCTCTAGAATTGATTGGAATCCAGACCCTGCTGGTTTGACGCTAGCGTAGTGTGGGCTTTTACGGGGACAGGGTGGGGTGGGGGTGGGGGTGGGGAGACATCTGGAAGGTCAGAGGTTGCCTTGGGCCAGCCTTTGGCCAAAGAGGGGCTGACTTGGGCCTCAGAGCACCTGAGCGCCAGGTGTGAGCGGGGCGGTGGCTGCGGGGTAGGGAGCTGCAGCAGGCCATGCTGGTGAGTGTGGGGTGGAACTCAGTTGAGTATTTAAAGACCCTGAGGAGACGCCTACACTCCAGGGCAGTTACAGGACATGGGCAGCCATGGCCAGGGCTTCAGGTGTGGCCGTCTACACTCGCAGAGGGCCTGCTCATTGGCAGTGGAGTGTCAGAAGTCCCTCTTTAGTGAAAAGAGTGTCCCTGAAGCTGTGTGCTTGGCAAGACAGACTGCACAGTCCCCTCTCCCCGTGCCTGAACAAGTCTAGCAACCCAGCAGAGCAGTACCATGGGTCCAGAACTTTCTCTAATTGGTCCCGGATGCCCCGCACAATGACCTGACTGGAGAGTTAGCCGGTCTTGGACCATCACGTCCTTGAATCTACCCAGGGAGAAGCTTTCCCGCACAGGAAGGGGAGTGGGTGTCTGCTGGGAAATCTGTTTTGTGCTTGTGGTACTAGATGCTTTAAGTGGGGTAGCACTGATTTCATTGTAACAGACCAGCTGGTGAGGAGCTGTGGGGTGAGGCCTACCATCCTCACCTACCTCTGGTCCTTGGCGGCCACCCACATCCACTGCAGAGAATGACCCACCCTGCAGGGCACCCTGAGAAGAACTGCCCAGTCAGGAGGACACAGCACCAAGAAGGAAAGAAAGAGACCCAGAAGAAGCTAGCAGAGAGGTGGGGAGATGGAGGAAGGGCGGAGGAGGTCGGGGGGCAGGGAGGACAAGGTTTTAAGGCATGGGTGGTCTGGTCTGGAGTCTGGGAGGCCCCCTCATGCAAGGGAAGATTGGGCCAAAGAGAAGCTCAGATCACAAGGGGTTCTGAGAAGATGGTGGGAAGTTAAAAGGGGCTCCCTGCAGGGTCTCCATATGAGCAGCACAATGAACCACATCCTGTCGTGAGGAACCCTGAGATGTCCTTGTATGGCCAAATGCTGATCAAGCCAAGACTGACCCACCCAACCAAGAAGGTAACCTTGCCATAACCAGTGAAGATGTTTTAAAATTATAGTTTCAGGGCCTGCCTGCCGAGAATCTGATGGAACCTGGGGAAGGGTATGTTTCCAGTTTCCCAGGTGATTCTGATGTACAGGCAGGCCTAGGATCCACTGGCACTGAGAACCTCCAACTCCAGCTCTCTTGGTCAGCTGTGGGCAAGGGGCAGAGGAGGGACACAGAGGGAAGACAGGACGGGGAGGCAGCTGTGGAGGAAAGTGGGGGCAGAGTGCAGGAGAGCTGACGAATTCCCTTTTCTCAGCCAAGCAGGTGGCAGTTGAGGAAGCACAGGTGGGTCTGTGAGCTTGACAAGTGTGGGAAAGGGTGGCACAACCTCTGGGGGGGGGGTGTTCTGAGGGAGAGACAGTGAAGAGTGCTTAGCATCAAGCAAGGGTGTTCCTGTGCATCCAGGCCCAGGTTTCTGTCCACCCTGGCGCGAGGATTATCTAGGGCTCTTTCGGGTGTGAGTGACAGAAGCCCGACTCACAGCAGCTCAAGCAAAAGGAATGTATTTGCTCCTGTGACAGGAAACCCCTCTCTCTTGCTCTCTCTTGTTCTCTCCCCACATCCCATGCCCCTGGACAGCCCACCTATCTCTTGGCTCTTCTACATCCACAGGCTCCTTCCATGAGGAGGAGGAGAAGAGCAGATGTGCAGATGGCCTCGGGCATTTAGCACTCTAGCTTGAGGATCCCAGAGGAAAGAGTTTTTTTCCTCTGAGCCTCTCAAATCCCAGGGAAAGGGCTCTCACTGGTCTTGCCTCGGTCACATGGCCCAACCTGGGTCGGTGATCGTGTCTGGGGACCTGGGTACGATGACCGGCTAGGTCTGGGTGTCCCCTGTGGTGGTTGGGGCAGGGCCCTGAGGCTAGCAGCCCTACAGAAACTCCCTGGAGCGGGCAGATCCCTCAAAGGCAGCTGTTATTATCAAAAAAGGCAGCGGAAGGGATGCCGGGCCAGTCTCCCCACTCATGCCAAATCCCCTTGGCCCTTCAAATTGCCCTCCAAAAGAAACCCCTAAGACTGAGAGCCCCAGAAGGAAGAAGAAAGGGGTGGGTGGCTGTGTGGGAAATGTTCCCACATGTTTTCCTGACAAATCCTTCTCTCCTGGATGGGAGGAGACCCCCGGCTGGCCACTCTCTGGCCCTTTTCCTTTGCTTGGGCCCCCACTGGCTGATCTGGGGGCAGCCGAGGCCACCCACAGCTTTGGGGGTGTGGGAGCCAGTCAGGTGAGGGTGGAGCTGGGCAGCTGGAAAGAGAAGCCCGAGTTCAAAAAGGCCCAGGAACAGGGATCTGGGCAGGGTTGGGAGAAGTGGGGGGGAGGGCTAGGCAGGGCTGGCAGAAGCACTCCCCAAGTGCTGCCCTGGCCCCCAGCAGGCCCGTCAGCAGGGGTGGGGGGCACACGCACATAGACGCACACTCTCTCACAGACCCAGAACGAGACAAATGCACACTCCGAGTGGAGCAACACAGCATACAGACGACACAGAGCCAGAACATACACATGCACGTGGACGCACTTCCAGACACATGCACACACACACGACACTCGAACACACACACACACACACACACACACACAGACACGTTCACTCAGAAGCATGCACATTCAGAGGCACGCACACATCACACTCAAATTCAGACACCCATGAGATGTATGTACAGCCAGGAAATATAGACCCCCCCCCCCGAGAGATTCACATTTCTAGAGAGATGCGTGCATGCGCGCGTTCACACACACACACACACACTCCCTGAGACATACCCACAGTCTCACACACACGGATACGCAGCACACACAGAGACATACCTAGAGAGACACGTACCCTCACGCACATACACACTCAGGCCCAAGGTTTTCCCCAGGTGGGAGGGGCCTCCCCTGACCACCTCATCTGCTACCAGTAAAACCCTACCGGGCAGGCCCATGGGAACCGGCTCAGGACCAGGCACGTTCCTACTGCATCCATGAATGGCCTCTTTTGATTTGCCCCCAGGTCCTCAAGTGTGTGCCCATCCCCACCTCCAGGAGCCTCTTAATACCCCTTAATACCCCCGCATCTACCCCCATCCCCTATTTCAGCCATCCTGGCTTTCTCCCATTTACCAAGATCCCAACCTTCTTCTGCTCAAATGCATCCCGCCCCCTCTTCTGAATCGAGTGAATTCCTGTTCATCTTTCAAAACCCAGCTCAAATGTCCCCTCCCTTGGCTGGCATCACATCTGTCTGTCCCACTAAACTGGACACAACTAAGAGCAGGGGACAGGCAGTTTTCCTGGCAGCAGCAGGGGAGGGGAGGCCCTGAGGCCTGTGGGTTGAACAGCCCAGGGAAAGAATTGCTGGCCTTGGCCACCTGGAGGAGACCCTGGCAGGGACGCCGGCTTGCCTTGGCCATATTCAGAGGATGACTGGGTGTGCCTCCCCCAGCGAGGCGTGGGCATCCCAGACAGTTTCGCAAAGCCCCAGCCCTGCCCCCAGCACACACGTTCTACTCCACACTGACACACATTCACACGCGGGTGGGCATTGTGCCCCCTTGTCCTGGGCAGCTGGGCCGCCCCTCCCCCCCGGCCACCAATGACTCACATCCCCACCCGCCAGGCGGTCTGCTTGGGCACACACAGCCTCCTTTCAGCCCCTCGGCCTCAAACACTAGCCTAGTCTTCCCTCCCGGGCGCCTCCCCTTCCCCAGAGCCGGCCTGGCCTCCCAGCCTGGCAGCTCGGCCCCACGGGGAGGCCACGCAGAGGCCGCCTTCCTCTCTGGATCATAGGGCTCCCTGTCTCTCGTCACCTGGCTCCTGTCCAAGCCAGCCTTGAATGGCTGCCTTTTCATGGCCCAGAGCCTGGCCAGGTGCATTCTGGGCAGCCCTGCTCCCGCCTGTGTCTGCCAGGAAGCTGGAGGGCCTGGTGCTGCTACCACTGAGGCTCAGCTCCAGAAATCCCTCCCAGGCTCTGGGTCACACCTCCGCAGACTCCTCACACCTCCTCCCAGCTGCCCCTTCACCTGCGCTAAACACTCTAGCGAGGCACGGATTATCCTCATTCCCATTTTACTGAGGGAACAGCTGAGGCCCAGAGACAGCTCAGCCTGCTGGTGCATGGGGGAGCTGGACCCCGGTCTTGGTGGAAGAGGGGTTAGTAACATAGTGTATCTCATGGGATGGCACTGGATGTGATGGGGTGGCCGAGCCAGGCACCTCGAAGTGTTCCTCAAATCGGCACCACGTGATGATGGTCACGAAAGTGGTTCTGGGTTTTGTACCCAGCACCCTTCCCTTCTTTTGGTAATAGATGTTCCCGTTTAGTTTTGGGGTGGGCTCGCGACCAGGCTGGGCCAGTCACGGTCCCTGTGACCTGCACTGGGCCAATTTGGGCTCTGCCCCGGGGAGTTTCACAGTAGAAACTAGGAGAGGGCCATCTCCCCTCTGACCTTGGGGATTTTGAGGGTGCCATTCAACATATTGGGCAAATGTGTCACATGCGCCCCATGCCCCCTTCACTCTGCAGCAGGAGAGAAACAAGACAACCCACGGAGCAAAACAGAAACAGAGTCTGAATGGGGCCAGAATCATGGTTCTAGAGGCCTGGTGGTCAGCAAAATAGAGTTCCTCCCTCAAAGATATCCATGCCCTGATCCCCAGAATCTGCAACTCTGGTAGGTTATTACAGGCAAAAAGGATGCAGATGTAACTAAGGTTAAGACCTTGAAATAGGGTGGCTAGCGTGGATTACCAGATGGGCCTAATCTAATCACAAGAGCCCTTGGAAGTAGAGAACCTTCTCTGGCCGAAAGCAGAAGAGATGCAGCAGAAAGGGAAACTGGGGAGATTCTAGGCGCGGGCGGGATTTGGCATATGCCTTTACTGGTTCTGAAATCTAGGGAGCCACTTGCAGCCCGGAGACCAGAGCGAGCTCTCCCCCCAGCTGACAGCCAGCAAGGGTACGAGGACCTCGGTCCCGCAATGACAAGGAACTGTGTTCTCCCAGGCTGAATGAGCTTGGAAGCAGAGCCTCCCTATAAGAGCCCAGCTGGCCGTCACCGTGATTTTGACCTTGTAAGATTCTGAGCGGAGAAACTAGCTGAGCCAACCCAGGCTTCCAATCTCTGGAGTGTGAGAGAATAAATCTGAGTTGTTTCAAGCCACTGAGTGCGGTCATGTAGTTACAGCAGCATTAGGAAGATAATAGACAGACACTGCCTCCCCTGATTTGGTTACAGGTGCCAATAATTTTTTGTTGGTGTTTTTTGTCACCCACAACCAAAGTCTCCTAACAAATGCCCTTGCTGTCATCCCATTCCTTCACCGTCCCCCGCAACAGCCTGCCCTCACAGGTGGATAGGAGACAGGGCACCTCAAACTTGGGACAGGTGCCACCACAAGCTTGAGGACAGCAGAGTGTGGGAGGGACAGGCCCTCTTGGACCTCACAGTCTGTATAGGCCCGGCTCTGCTCCTTCCTCGCCAAGCTGGATCCCTCCCTTCCCTGCAGCAGGACTGAGGTCAACGGGGAGAAAGCCAGTGCGTAAGAGCTAGGGAGGAGTGACTCGTCTGAAAACTTTCTATGTGGCTTAGAAAGGCTGGCAGGGTCAAAAGACATGGCGGCGGGGGTGGGGGTGGGGGGGCGGAGGGTTCTGGTCCAAGATGGCAACATAGGAGACTCCTGAACTCACCTTCTCCCATAGACACACTGATTCTCCAGCTACACATGAGAGATTCCCTCTGAAGGAAGTTCTGAAACTAGCTGAGCAGTAACTACACATCAGGGGAACAACAAAGTATCTACACTGAAAAGGTAGGAAGGTCTGAGACACACTCTCCTTATATGCCTGACCCCCAGCACAGTGACAATTGAGAAGGAACTCATAACTCCAACTGCTCCCTGAGGAACCAAGTGGTTTGACCCAACATCTAGCACCCCAACTTTTAAGACTTCCACCTGAAGGATGGGTCCCCAAAACACCCAGCTCTGAAAGCCTACAGGGCTTGTGTCCCTGAGACCCACCAGACTATAGCAAACAAGGAAAGAGTTCTTTTTTTTTTTTTTTTTAATTTTATTTATTCATTTGAGACACAGAGATACAGACAGAAAGAGAGAGCATGAGCAGGGGGAGAGGCAGACAGAGAGGGAGAAGCAGGCTCCCCGCTGAGCCAGGAGCCTGATGTGGGGCTCGATCCCAGGACCCCGGGATCATGACCTGAGCTGAAGGCAGACGCCCAACCATCTGAGCCACCCAGGTGCCCCAGAAGGAAAGAGTTCTTAACTAATTTCCCCCCACCCCCTGTCCGAGGGCTCTACTATCAAAATTCCAAAGGCGTTTTTCATAGAAATAGGAAAAACAACACCAAAATTTGTATGGAACTATAAAAGTCCCTAAAATGCCACAGCAATCTTGGGAAAGAAGAACAAAGCTGGAGGCATCACCCTTCCTGATTTCAAACTATATTACAAAGTGATAGGAATCAAAACAGTATGGTACCAGCATAAAAACAGACATGTAGCTCAATGGAACAGAATAGAGAGCCCAGAAATAAACCCACGTATGTATGATCAATTAATTTACAATAAAAGAACCAAGAATATACAATGGGGAAATGATAATCTCTTCAATAAATGTGTTGGGGAAACTGAATATTCACATGCAAAGGAATGAAACTGGACCCTTATCTTATACTCTACCCAAAGTCAACTTAAAATGGATTAAAGACTTGAATGAATTGCAACCTGAAACCATAAAACTTCTAGAAGAAAACATAGGGCGTGAGTTTCTCGACATTAGTCTCAGCAATTTTTTGGGGTTTTAAGGCAACAAAAGAAAATTAAACAAAGCTGGACTACATCATACTGAAAAGCTTCTGCACAGCAAAGGAAACAATCAAAAATTGAAAAGGCAACCTAAAGAATAGGAGAAAATACTTGCAAATTATATATCTACTAAGAGGTTAATATCCAAAGTATATAAAGAACTCATACAACTCAATAGCAAAAAATCTGGTTAAAAATGGGCAAAGGAACTGAACAGACATTTCCCCAATGAAGACATCCAAATGTCCAACAGGTACATGAAAAGGTGGTCAACATCACTAATCATCAGGGAAGGGAAAATCAAAACCACAATGAAATATCAGCTCATACCTGTTAGAATGGCTATCATCAAAAGACAAGAAATAACAAGTACTGGTGAGGATTTGGAGAAAAGGGAACCCTTGTGCCGTTGGGTGGGAATGTAAATTGGCATAGCTACTATGAAAATAATATGGGGGCACCTGGCTGGCTCAGTGGGCGGAGCATGTGACTCTTGATCCTGGGATTGTGAGTTTGAGCCCCATGTAAGGCACAGAGATTACCTAAAAAATGGGGGGAGGGGCACCTGGGTGGCTCAGTTGGTTAGGTGTCTGCCTTTGATTCTGGTCATGATCCCAGGGTCCCAGGTTCGAGCTCCATGTTGGGCTCCCTGTTCAGTGGGGAGCCTGCTTCTCCCTCTTCCTCTGCCCCTCTCCCCTACTTGTGCACTCTCTCTCAAATGGATAAATAAAATCTTTTTAAAAAATTAAAAAAAAAGAAAGGAAGGAAGAAAGAAAGAAAGAACGAAAAAGAAAGAAAGAAAGAGGAAGGAAGGAAGAAAGAAAAGGAAAAGAATATGGAGTTTTTTGTTTTTTTTTTTAAAAGATTTTATTTATTTATTTGACAGAGAGAGACACAGCGAGAGAGGGAACACAAGCAGGCGGAGTGGGAGAGGGAGAAGCAGGCTTCCTGCTGAGCAGAGAGCCCGATGTGGGGCTGGATCCCAGGACCCTGGGATCATGACCTGAGCCGAAGGCAGATGCTTAACAACTGAGCCACCCAGGCGCCCCAAGAACATGGAGGTTTTAAAAAAATAAAACATGGAACTACCATATGATTCAGCAATCCCACTTGTAGTTATGTATTTGAAGGAAATGGAAACAGGATATCAAAGAGATAGATGCACATTCCCGTCCATTGTAGCATTATTCACAATAGCCAAGACATGGAAACAACCTAAGTGTCCATCAACAGATAATGGATAAGGAAGAAGTCGTATATGTATACAACTGGAATATTATTCAGCCACAAGAGAGGACATCCTGCCATTTGTGACAACATGGATGGACCTTGAGGGCATTACACTAAGTGAAATAAGCCAGGCAGAGAAAGACAAATACTACATGGTATCACTTAATATGTGGATTCTTAAAAAAAAAAGTCAGACCCAGAAACAGAAAAGTGGTTGCCAGGGCCTGGGGAGTGGAGGAAAAAGGCAGAGGTTAGTAAAGGGGTACAAACTTCCAGCTGTAAGATGAATAAGGTCTGAAGATCTAATGTGTAACATGGTAATGATAGTAGATAACACTGTATTGTATAATTGAAATTTGCTAAGACACAATTTAAATGTTCTCACACACACAAAAATATATGTGAGTTGATGGATGTGTTAATTCACTAGATGGGGGTAAGCTTTTCACAATGTCTACCTATATGAAATCACCATGATTTACACTTAATTTTATTTATTTATTTATTTAAAGATTTTATTTATTTATTTGAGAGAGAGAGATCATAAGCGGTGGGGAGAGGCAGAGGGAGAGGGAGAAGCTGAGCAGGGAGCCTGACTCGGGGTTCAATGCCAGGACCCCTGTATCATGACCTGAGCTGAAGGCAGACGCTTAACTGACAGAGCTACAAAGGTACCCCTATTTTTAGAGAGACAGTGTGCGAGCTGGGGTGGGGAGGGAGGGGCAGAGGGAGAGAGAGAATCTTAAGCAGGCTCTTGGCTCTGCTCGGAGCCCAATGTGGGACTAGATCTCACAACCCTGAGATCATGACCTGAGCTGAAACCAAGAGTTGGACCCTTAACCCACTGAGCCACCCAGGTGCCCCAGTGATGTACACTTTATTTTATTTTTTAAAAAAGATTTTATGTATTTATTTGACAGAGAGAGACACAGCAAGAGAGGGAACACAAGCAGGGGGAGTGGGAGAGGGAGAAGCAGGGGGAGTGGGAGAGGGAGAAGCAGGCTTCCCGCGGAGCAGGGAGCCCCATGCGGGGCTCGATCCCAGGACCCTGGGATCATGACCTGAGCTGAAGGCAGACGCTTAACGACTGAGCCACCCAGGCGCCCCTAATGTACACTTTAAATATCTTACAATTTTACATTGTCAATTATACCTCAATAAAGCCGGGGGAAAAAAAGAGAGGAAGGGGTGAAATGCCAGTTTTCACTGAATAGCGGGAGACAATGGTGTCTGAGCCCCTAAGTTGCCCACTTCTGTGCCCCAGGCTGCCCTCCTGCAGCTGCAACCAGCTCCCCTTCAGTTCCTTCTGGAAATCTCAAGGTACCACCAGCATTTTTTGTTGTTGCTCCCAGTGGGTCCTTAGCAGCTCTCTGGAGCCGTGTTTTCTGGAATCTACGTCTAGGGCCAAAGCTCCTCAGTCTGCCATCCTCCCCCTTCCTGGCTCTGCTTTTCACAAGCATTGATTGAGCAACAAGGGCATACAGGCTGACTGCCAGGCGCTGGGATGGGAATGAGCATTTCTCAGCTACAACACCAAAAGCAGGATCCGTAAAAGGAAAAATTTGGTAAGTTGGACTTCATCGAACTCAACTTCTACTCTTTGAAAGACATTTGGAAAAGAATGGACAGACCAGCCATAGACTGGGAGAAACTCTTTGCAAAGCAGGTTTCTGATAAAGAACTTGCATGTCGAGTACAGAAAGAACTCTCAAATGTAATAATTAGAAAACAAAGAACTCAAAATTAAAAAAATGAGCAAAAGCCTAGAATGGATTTCTCACCAGGGGAGGTCTGTAGTTGGCAAGTAATCACATGAAAGATGTTCAACTCCATCAGTCACTGGGGAACTGTGAATGAAGATCACGGAGACACACATCTAACAGAATGTCTGAATTACAAGACTGGCCATATCAAGTGTTGTTTAGGATGTGGAGCACCTGAAAATCTCATACAATGGCGGTGGGAGTGGACATGGGTGTGTCCACCTTGGACAACAATTGGACAGTTTCTTTTCTTTTCTTCTTTTCTTTTTAAGTAGGCTCTATGCCCAGTGTGGAGCCCAACGCAGAGCGTGGAGCCCAACGTGGATCTTGAACTCACGACCCTGAGATCGAGACCTGAGCTGAGATCAAGAGTCGGACGCTCGGACGCTTAACCGACTGAGCCACCCAGGCGCCCCCAGTTGGACTGTTTCTTAGTAAGTTAAACATATACCTACACCTGACCCAGCCATTCCACTCCTGAGTATTTCCCAAAGAGAGTTATGTCCAAAGACTTATACATGAATGCTCACAAGCAGCTTTATTTGTAGGAGACAAATATACCAATGGTGGTCTTTCTGGACAATGCAGTCGTACTCAGGAATAAAAAGGGCAAAGTTACTGACAGATGCCACATAGGGATCATCTCAAACTAAGCATGCTGAGTGAAAGAAGCCCGAGAAAAAAGGAACACATACTGTGGGATTACATTATATACATAAAATTCTAGAAAATGCAAACGGAACTATAATGACAGAAAAGTAAGTTGCCTAAGGGGGAGATTACACAAGAGGCCACGGAGATTATTGGGGGTGATGGGTTGCTCACTCCGTTGCTTGTGGTGATGGTTTCATGGGTGCTCCCATCTGCCAGAGTTATTACGTTGTACCCTTTAGTGATACCTCAGTAAATAGTGGTACCTCAGGAAAGCTGTTAGGGATTGATTGATTGATTGATTGATTGATTGATTTAAGTAGGCTCCGTGGTGCCCAAGCTGGGCCTTGAACTCATGACCCTGAGCTCAAAGAATCGCATGAGTCGCATGCTCTACCGACTGAGCCAGCCAGGCACCCCAGCGATCCCTCAGTAAAGCGGTTAAAGGGAACAAGGAATCAGCTGTGCACAGGCTCCCTGAGGGAATTTGTGGTCTGCGGGGAAGGCCGTGGACGCCCAGCAGTGGCCAAAGCCAGGAGTCCCTCCAGAGCGTGGGGCGTGCAGGACAGAGATCTAAAGCTCTGGTACCCAGCCCGCACTCCTGCACTGGGCCCAGACAGGATGCTGTGGGGAGCAGCCCCGGCCCTCCCCCCATCTGGGAGCTCACGGGCAAGGACCCCACAGTGTGCTTGTGCTGTGAAGGGACGTTGATGATCCTGGGAAGCAAGGACCGAGAGGGGACAGGAAAATCCTCCGGGGACTTAATGTCCCCGCAGAGGTCCCAGGAGGAGATGGCAGGTAGGGGCCTAAGCAGGGAAGGGCCACCAGGGAGCTGGAGCCAGGAGGAGCCTGACCATGTGTCTCCTGCGGGCCAACCCCTCCCCAGGGGCCTGCAGAGCCTTCCTTCCTTGAAGGCGTGGGCCCTCCCTGATCTCAGCCTGGGGTCGGCTCCGTCCCCACGTCCCGCACCCCCTCTCTGGCCCAGCTGCTGGTCTTGCTTCGCCCACCTCCCCGCACAGGGCAGGGTCTCAGAAACCAGGACTCTGCCCAGGAAGTGGTAACGCAGATGCAGGGGGATCCACGTTTCAGGGGCAGTGCCCCTGCCCCAGCGGAGACCCCAGGCTGCTCTGCTCATTGTGGAAGCCCATCCCTCGGCCAGGGATAAGGAACTGATAGGATCCTGTCTGGGGCCGAGAGGTGAGACGTACACAGAGTTGAAAGGCACCCGGTGACAGGCAGTGAGGGACGAGTGGGCGAGATGGACCCTGGGGAGATGGGACCCACTCCGGCATTGCCAAGACAGCTGGGTGCAGACACAGGGGCGCCATGCGCCGGAGAGGTGTCTGGGCTGTGGGCAGCTGTCCTCTCCGTAGGGGCTCCTGGCTGTCCTCGGTGTGCGAGCTTTGGCGTTTGTAAGGGATGAGGCCGTGAGGGCAGTCTCTGGGGAACAGGCAAAGCAGGATTGTGGTGCTGACTTACCCCACCCCCTCGGAGGTAAGCCTGCTTGGGGAGGTGACACCCCCACACCCAGACCTGCCTGACCAAGGAAGCTTTCGGCAGGACAGGGAGAGCTGGGCTTAGGCCCCCTCTCCCCCTATTCTGCATGGGTGGACATCCATCTGAACAGCCTTGGGCTCCCTGCAGAGGAGCCCTCCCCTCCTCTCTACTTAGACCCTCCTGTCTATGGGTGGAGTCCCTGGTGCCCTCCCTTCTAGAACTTTGGATTGGAGACTGGAGCAGAGCCCTGGGTAGGTGAGAGGGGAGGGGCTGGTAGGAAGCAGGTCAGTGAGCGGATGGGATGAGGGGCAGGAACAGAAAAGGGCAGAGCCAGGGGACCCACGGTTCTGGAGACCGGGACCCAGGATCTTTCCTTAACATGGGATGGTCACTTTAGGTGTGGGGAGTCACTGGTTATAGGTGTTAGAGAACCAACAAAGAACAGGAAACCCGGTCCTGGATTTGGTGCTGCAGCAGCCCACCAAAAGGGACTTGAGTGAGGGCAGGGGGCTCGGGCACCTGCTCCAGGGCGCAGAGGGGAGAAGCCAGAGCTGTTCCAGGTGGGGCAGATTTCAGCACCTGCCGGTCCCCACCTTAGTCCGCAGGGAGGGAGCCTCGCGTTCGGGTCAGTAAACTTTTTTATCAGGCATCCGACTGTGTAGGAAAAGGATGGTGGTATATTTCATGCCTGGGCCAGACAGTTTCTGAGAAGTTGTATGTAACTGTTAACTATGATCGTGACCTTTTTGGTCCAGTTTGTTTGGCCTGCAGCTGCTCCTGCCTCCTGGTGACCTCAGAATCCTAGCAGGAGCCCCGACCCTCTAGTCCCCCAGCAGAGCCCCGGACTGATCTGACCACCAGTGTGGTCCTGCGGCGTCACCGTCTGTCCCGCCTTTGCTACCGTTGCTGATTCCCCGGCCATCTGGTCTTGAGGTCCCCCCCTTGTCCCTTCTTAGTCTTAGATTTGCACACATCACAGACGGGACCCTCACCATTTTGCAGTAACAATGAAGGTGGAAAGTTGTTCTCACAAGCGTGAAGATGGCATGGTCTGGAACTTCGTGAGAGAATGGTTTGTTGCTAAAGCATCAGAAGGGACCCAGCCACACAGTCTCTCCTACCGGGAAGGACCGGAAGCAGAGCCGCGGCGTTGACACACTTCCTGCTGGCTGGGGTGAGGTGCACGTGTGTGTGTGTGTGTGTGTGTGTGTGATGGAACCACACACAGTTTCACAGCTGCGGCCTGGGTACCTGGGCCCTAATGGAAGGTGCGTTTGGAAGGAATACACACGGCTTCACTCTCAAGTCTTTGGGTTGCCAGTGACATCCAACTTCAAGATTCATTAGAAGAAAAAAAAAGGCAGGGATTTATTGGCCCAGATAAGCAGAAAAGGTCCGGGTGTGGGCTAGGGACAACTGCCACCAGGGGCCCCGCCTGGCCAACAAGCGCCACCCCGGCCTCTTCCTGGGTGGTGCCTCCTTCTCTCCCCTGCAGAAGGGGACGTGGCACCAGCATTTCAGCTTCGCCAGTGAGAAGGAAAGAGGCTCCCAGCTCAGGCTGGAGCCTCAAGTGCACCTCCCGCCCTGTAAGCCCCTGGAGACCTGGCGGCCAGGCGACCGGGGGAGGCGGGTGCGGGGAGCGGACCCGAGTCCTGTTCGCACCATGAGGGGAGACGCCGACCGCCTCCCTGCTTGGAGGGAGGTCAGCTCCGGACTCCCAGGGCATCACCCGGTGTCGCCTGCCGTGGAATCCCAGGCACAGCCCACACGGTCCGCACGGATGGGGCCCGCACGGTGCCGTGGCACTTTAAAGCCCATCTCCGGGTGTCGGGGTGTCGGGCGTCCTAGGATGCGGCCTCTGCAGCCTCGGGTCCGGCCCTCGGACCTGCTGCAGCTCCGCACCTTTCTTAGTAGTAGATTGTCCCTGAAGTCATTGTGATGAAAGTGCCGGCCCCGCCGGCCCCCCGCCCTGCAGCCACCGAACAACCCAACGACATCCACATCCAGTCATTGGGGTGCTGCTCAGAGGAGGCCCAGCCTGGCTCAACCTCCTTTGCTGTGATGGGGGAGTTGGTCTCCTTGGGGTTCTAGGATAGGCCAGTGATAGCTGGGTCCCCGCCTCCCTCCTTATTTCCATGTGTTCCCTTGGGGGGGTCCCCCAAAAGCTCAGAAATCCTCTCCTCTTTTGCCTGCTTTTTGTGTTTTCCCACCTGCTGGCCACTCCATGCTTTCAGCAGAAGGAGGGCTCTGGCCACGGATTCCCTGTCCAGGGTTTGCTCCCCACTGTCCCCTGAGCCCGTTGCTGGTACTCCCCTAGCCTCTGGCCCCTCTGTCCCGGGGCCACCTGGCATCCTGTCGGTGATGCTCTGGACACAGAAATCGGCTTCCCCCGAAGTGACCCACCAGGAGACTCCCCAGGCCAGGCCTTACTGGATCCTCAAGCCTCAGGGCCCCAGAGCTCCTCCGAGGCCCTGTAAGCCCTAAGATCACGTTGTTCGCCAGGTGGGCCCCTGAAGCCTGGCTTTTGGGACTGGTGCTATGCTGCTCATCTCATAGCCCAGCCACTTCCGTCCCCACTCTTCCTGCCTTCCACTCAGGCACTGAATCCAGCCTCTCTGCCCTGCCTTCTGCCTGTAAGCCCACTGTCCCCAGTAAACCCAAGGCCTTGCCCTTCTGGACCTATTAAGTTACTGGAACCCTCTGCCTGGCTTTTCGCAGAAGATGCTGCTGCCAGAGTTCAAGGCTGACTGGGGCACTGCCTGGGCACCTGCTAGTGTGCAGATGGCTCCCCTTATCTCTTCTCAGTCCTGTCGGTGCCCCAGCCCCGAGCAGAACGCAAAGTCCCAGGGGTCCGGCGGTCTTTCCGGTGAGTGCTCACTCCCGGGGCATGGTGACTGACCCGGGGTGACAGGTCTTGGAGCAGGAGCGGCTGTCTGCGCAGCGCTGGTAGCTGAGGAGTGAGTGGCAGCAGGAGACCAAGCGGCAAGGTCCAAGGCACACCCAGCCTACCCAGACGTCATCCTCACCGATCACCTAATCCAGGAGCAAAGGCTCCGGCTGCTTCCGGTGAGGCGAGGGCCTGCAAGGGACGTGATGCTAAGCACCCTGGGCCCACACCGGGATCTGCGGCGATGTCCCAACAGCTGTGGACAGAATCTTCTGGAGCAGCTGCTGCTTCGGGGGCACACACCACCCTGTTGCTTCCGACCCCGCCCCCCGTGCAGTCCCTGGCCCCCCCAGCCTTCTGCCTCGGGCTGCACACTCCCGCCAGTGGTGTGCTGGCAAATGTAACAGCCAGCTCTTGGCGGGGGGGGGGGGGGGGGGGGGAAGCCCTGGGGGGCGTAGTGTTTCCCAGTTTCGGGGGGTATGTATGCCCAGCACGGCCAATTCCAAGCATCAACATGATGTCACGGAAGACGGAGTTGGTGAGAGATGCCCAGGAGCCATGATTTTATCATATTTCCCCCAAACAGATACAACAGATATAAGAAACCTCCGGGACAGAGACAGTAATTTGGAAGGGATGAGTTTTGAGTATTTATTACTTTTATTTTTATTTTTTAAAGATTTTATTTATTTATTTGACAGAGACACAGCGAGAGCAGGAACACAAGCAGGGGGAGTGGGAGAGGGAGAAGCAGGCCTCCCGCCGAGCAGGGAGCCTGATGTGGGGCTCGATCCCAGGACCCTGAGATCATGACCTGAGCCAAAGGCAGATGCTTAACCGACTGAGCCTCCCAGGCAACTCCTTTATTACCTTTTTAAAATAGAATTTATTTAATTGTAAGTTTATATAATTTCAGTTTTGTTGATGGTTATGTTTAACAGTGCTCATAGAACTCATGAAAATTTAGCGATCGGCTCTTACGAGCGGGAACAAGCTGGCTCGGAGACACCACTGCCTCGGACCCAGGGGCCAGAGGAGGGCCTGGTGGAACCCCTGCTCCCCAGCACCCCCCAAGATCACTGCCCTGCGGCCTTCGCTCCGGCCTCCCCTCTGAGAACTCATGCCTTGTCCCCGCTCCCTCTCCAGGACATGCCCCACCGCCCCCAGCACCTTCACAGCCTTTCCCGGGGCCAGACTGACCCCCGGCCCACCCCTCGGGGGCTACAGCTCTCTGGCAGGTGCCTCAGCAGCCAGGCTCTCGCCCACGTCCCCCAGCTCGGACAGTGGTGACTGTCCTGCATGCCGTATTCTGCCCCCTCCAGAGTGCGTGTCACCTGTCTCCCTCCCAGGAGAGGGTCTCCTGCACCAGCTCCTCTTGTTTCTCTCACCCCTCATTCTGCCCTCATTTTCTTATTTCTCTGGTCCCCTCCTCCGAGACCCCATCCACACTCCCAGTTCCTCCACTGACACCTTCCACAGGGCACTCTGTGCAGGTTGCCGGAGGCCTGACTTTCTCTCAACCCCACCACCTCCTCCGGAAGTCCACCCGTCACTCGCTCTGGCGCTGGTGCTCTGCCCTGATCTCTGGCCATCTGCAAAGGCTAGGAATTCTCCTTAGAAGAGGGAGAGCAACTCGAGGGGCAGGGGCATCCATTTTGTGTGGCTGAGCGGCCTGCAGGGGCCTGGAACCGTCACTAGGCCTTCCTTGCATGCCTGCCCAAGATAGCCGGTGGAGGCAGAAGCTTGTAAGATAGGACTTCCCCAGGGCCCCCGGAGACAAACCGTCTCTCCTGCCTCTCAGCTCCTCCCCTGGTGTGGCCCTTAGATAAGACCCCTGCAGAGCTTATCAAACCCCCCCCTTCCCCCACCCCCCCGGCCCCAGCTCTTTTTGGTTTGGATTGGTTAGCCTGGCCTTAACCCAGGAACCCTAGAAATACTCCACTGGCCCTTTCAAAGGCCGATGCCTGGGGTGCTCTGGCCCCCACTCCGCCCGCATCCTGCCATGAGCCCCCCGGGTGGCCGAGGTGTGAAGACCTGTGCGAGACCTTCCCTGCTCCCCTTGCTCCTGCTGTTGGAGGCCCCACCGAGCAAATGTGAGTCCAACAAAATCACAACACTCCGGGTCCCAGCACAGAGCAGCCCCACGGGATGTTTGCTGAACTGAATCAAAATGTCACACCACGGTGGAAAAACCACCCTGAGAGATTTGGTTCTGAGGAGTGAGGTAGGTTCTGAATGCCTTCGGTGTGTGCGCTGTCTGGGTCAGGCCCTGGGTTTCTTGTGTCCCCGTAGCCTCATCTCCGCAAGGACCACTGGCCTCGGTGGTGTGACCTCCTTTGGCCAACGGGAGAAGAGTAAACCGGATGCAGGCAGAAACCCGAGCAGCCTGGGGGCTTTGTCTCTCTCTGTCACTGCAGCTGGAGCCCTGAGGCCACCAGGGAAGGAGCCCAGGCTAGCCGGCTGCAGGACGAGAGGCCTCATGGAGGAGATCTCAGGACCCAGCCAACAGCTGGCCGCCGGGCACGAGCGAGGCCTTGGCGACCCTCTACCCTCTGACCACAGACGCACGTCTGGGCCCAGCCAAACCCAACAGAACTGCCCCACCGTGGAGCCACATCATTGTAAAGCTGGTAAGTTGTTGTTTTAAGCCGCGACGCTTTGGGTGCAGTTTGTTATGTGCAAAGCAAAGCGACCACTCCTTAGCACAATGCACCCAAACGGTATCTGGAGAGATGAAGATGGTCAGGCAGGCAGGCCGGCCAGCCATCCAGCTATGAGGCTGGGCTACTGGCACACTGCGAGGGCCCAGGAGGATCCCCTAGATCCTGGGCCAGGATAAGGGTAAGGCAAGGGAGGCATTCACCTGCACGCAAAATGGAAGGCAGTTGGGGCGCCTGGGTGGCTCAGTCGTCAAGCGTCTGCCTTCGGCTCACATGATCTCAGGGTCCTGGGATCGAGCCCCGCATCGGGCTCCCTGCTCGGCGGGAAGCCTGCTTCTCCCTCTCCCACTCCCCCTGCTTGTGTTCCCTCTCTCACTGTGTCTCTCTCTGTCAAATAAATAAATAAATAAAATCTTAAAAAAAAAAAAAAAGGAAGGCAGTATCCCAAAACTGAGGAATAAAGATAAATAATATTTTAATGCAATATTAGAAAAATCAAATCGGCAAACTATGGCTCATGAGCTGGCTACCCATTTCTGTAAAAAAAGGTTTCTTGGAACTGGGGCTGGGATTAGGATTTATTTTTATTTTTTAAAAAAATTTTTAAAAAAGATTTTATTTATTTATTTGACAGAGAGAGAGACAGCGAGAGAGGGAACACAAGAAGGGGGAGTGGGAGACGGAGAAGCAGGCTTCCCGCCGAGCAGGAATCCCAATGCGGGGCTCAATCCTAGGACCCTGGGATCATGACCCGAGTCGAAGGCAGATGCTTAACGACTGAGCCACCCAGGCGCCCCTGGGATCAGTATTTAGCAAGCAAGGTAAGATCATATTAGCACAGGGTCAGTTCTTGTTTTTATTAAAAAGTTTGATTTTTTGACATGGAATTTTTAAAAAATTTTATTATGTTAGTCACCATACATTACATCCTCAGTTTTTGATGTCGTGTTCCATGATTCATTGTTTGCGTAAAACACCCAGTGCTCCATGCAGAACGTGCCCTCCTTAATACCCATCACCAGGCTAACCCAGCCCCCCACCCCCTCCCTTCCAGAACCCTCAGTTTGTTTCTCAGAGTCCATAGTCTCTCATGGTTCGTCTTCCCCTCCGATTTCCCCCCCTTCATTTTTCCCTTCCTACTATCTTCTTTTTTTTTTTTTTTTAACATATAACGTATTATTTGTTTCAGAGGTACAGGTCTGTGATTCATCAGTCTTACACACTTCACAGCGTTCACCATAGCACGTACCCTCCCCAGTGTCTATCACCCAGCCACCCCATCCCTCCCACCCCCTCCACTCCAGCAACCCTCAGTTTCCTGAAATTAAGAATTCCTCATATCAGTGAGATCAT